>NC_140129.1:33410686-33733186 GCF_964035555.1 Netta rufina | reverse complement strand
CTTCCTCTGCCTTCTCAGGTTAATTAGGTAGGGCTTATGTCTGGGACAGTCCAACCTAATGGCAAGACTGCTGCTGAGAGGGAAGATCCCACCTCTGATCTTGAGATATTTTACATGGTTTCTGGAACAACAACCTTCTAAGTGAAGAAAATTAGGATCAAATAGAAGTCGTTCTGTGAGCAAACATGGCAGTTACTGGGAGATGAGAGTTAATAGTGAGTAGGTGTTGACCGAGTTCTCCTAGACAGCATGAGATAAACAACATCTTAGACTGTTCACTGCTCCAATGCAATGAGGAGGTGAATGCAGAGAAAGAGGCAGAAGCAGAGGATTTTGCATGGGAAAAAATCTGCCCTCCCCTTGATTCAGTTAGATGCAATAAAGGACTTACCCAGCTTTATTTTAGCTTTCTGTGACGTAAAGGATGCCATTGAAACTAGTCCCTCCAGCTCCCTTTTAGGGAGGAGAAACGGGCACTTTCAGAGTACAATTAATCTGTATGAATGTAGACAGTTACTTTTGGATGTGGCAATCCATGCCCATTTCTCCACTGACTCCACTGATTACATCCCAGTGGGCTGTAGAGAACACTTAACAAGATTAATTGACATTAAATGTCAGCACCCCATCAGATGAGTCCCATCCAAAGCCTGTCAGTCCATGGGCTGCAAGCCAGTGCCATCCCACCACCAGCTGGGATTGTAGCTTGGGCCAGAACTGTGATGTAGCTGCAGGATGCCCTGCACTGTGGTCAGGGCAGAGCTGCAGCAAGGATGGGGAGAGAGGGGTATGCCCAAAAAAGGAGGAAAATATGACCCAGGCCTCTGCCTTCCAGTGCTGTCACGGGAGAAGAAGTGTTGCAGTTCTGAGCCAGGAGGAATTTCTGGGGGCTGGATGTAGCTTAGGGTAGGGCAGTGCTCTGGGGAGAGCTGTGAATGGAAAGAGAACCAAGCTGGTTATGCCTTAGGGATTAGGTATCTTGCAAATGAGCTGGTTAAGAGATTTTTTTTCTTCTGAACTTGCTTGACATCAGCCACTCTCAAGATACTTGCAGGGTACTTGGCTAGAAAAAGTACAGGTGTGTTCCAGCACAGCTGTGCCCATTCTGCTCAGTTAGGGGTTTGGAAGGGTTATTACCTCTTCCAAGAAGAAAGCTGTTTGCTCTGGGATTGGAGAGATTGATGAAAATGAGGGGGGTGGGGGGGTGGGGGTGATCTAGAGGGCTTATATGGTCCAAGCTGAGCTGGGAGCCAGCAGGATTCTAGGTTTTCCAAGATCCTGACTCAGCTTTTGACCTTTGGCAAGTCATTGACCTGAGTCAGAGCAGCTGGAAAGTTGAATAAAACTTAGTCTGGCAGGAAAAGTAGAGATGCTGCGTTGAGATGATCTGTCATCTCTCTCTATTTGGGCAAATGTTGGTTTAAAGGTACACACATCCTGAACTGACGTTACTTCCTCAGGAAATTGTGTGACTTAGGATCAGCCCCCCTGTTGCTGCACTGAAGTAACATAAGGAAGGAATGGGAGATGAAATGGACTGTGATTAGTTCTGTGATCAAGACATATGCAATTTAATGAAGTGGAAATCTTGATGGATTTGTAGTTTTTCTTAACTATCCAGTTAGGATTTCTCATGGGGAGATAGAAGAAATCCTAAGAAAGGGTTGCAAAAAATAATTTAACCTTGCTTTTAAATATTTTTTTTAGAAAGGAATGTTCTGTTAAGCAGTGATGGGGTTGGAGGAGCAGTAGTGGGAATAAAGCAAGGTCATGGATTCCATATCTGGTATTATTGCTGATTTCTTACGTGGTGTGGGGCAGGATGCCCAGTCTCTTTCCATTCCTGTACTTCAACTCTAAAATAAGGCAACCATATTTGCCTGCAGGTTTTGAGACTATCCATTCGCAGCTACAGTGTAACATAATCCATGATGTCTGATCATGTGGATGCTCTGAGGCCATTGCAAAGGGAATCAAAGGCTCTAGAGACCTCTGGGTAAAAGATAAGAATGTCTTCTCTCCTAATTTTTCTTCTGTCAAGCACTGTACAAACAAGAATGAAAAGCTGGCCTTTCTACAGCCATACTACCCTGATTATTTTCCAGCTTTAAGTGAATGTTTGAGTCAGCTGTTATTTGATTCATTTTCTTGCCTTAGATTGTATGGGAATGTCAGGAACAGAAAAGCATCTGTGTACATCACTAAGTGATGCAGTCTTGAACTCTGCTGAGTTCTCCTTTCTGCTGCTCCTCGCATCATGTCTAGTCGTGTTAAACATGAGAAGTTATGTCTCTCTGCAAACAAGATAATTCCCAGTTTGTGTTGGTTGCCTGCAAGGCTGTGGAATGGGATTGACGTGGAACATTAGTTGGTGGAACTGTACTTAGCAGTATGGTTTGGTACGGTTACAGTACAGTGTACTATAGTGAATAGTGTTTCCAATTAGAGTTCTGATAGTAAAAGAAGATTCATGGAAGAGCTCGGGAATTAACAGGAAAATGCTGGCCCAATAATTCTGAGCACATTGACCCAGTGAGGCAGACATCTCCAGGCTCTCTTGGTTTCACCAGGTCTCCTCACCACATGGCATTCATTAAGAAGCCCTGAAGGCAAGTGTTTGGCCCATAAACTTGAGACTGCCTTCCCTTCTTCACTGACCCTTTAAACAGTTAACAGTGCTCTATATCTTCCCTGCAGCAGAAGCAATTCCCAGACGTTGAAGCATTTCCATTGCAAAACACAGCTTGGGATTCTGGACCCGGTTATTTGTTTGGAAGACATAGACAAAATGAAAGTGTAGCAAACTCATACCAGATTGGATCCACTTCAGAAGCTGCCAAACAGCTGCCAGTGCTGTCGGGTCAGAAGAGCTTGCCAGGCTGTTCCCTGGGGCAGGGGGTAGGTTTTAATGGGGGAACCTGGGATCTGGAGATGAACTGTACTGCTAGCCTGGAATAGAATATGCTGTCTACTGCATTTTCCCACCTGCAAGGATATAAACATGCCCCTTATCCCCCTTTCCAGGCTGAAATACAGCTGATCTAGAGCACATCCACAGCAAAAGTGCCACTGGGCAATTAGCAGTTACTGCAGCATCAATTCAGACAAAAGAGTATGCACACATCTCTAACTTAAGGGAGAAGAACAGAAAGAAATAGAAGTTTGCAGGATGCTATGTAGCTCAATACCAATTCTTAACCTGAGTGTCACACCCTCTCAGTCCCACCCTGCACAAAAAACATTGGAGAGTGTGTAGAAGCTGATACTTGGTGGTCTGGTGATAAGGAAGGTCTTGCAAGCCAGGATGAACAGGCTTCCTACCTTAGTAGGCAACGCTGATGTTGTCTTTTGCAGTACAGGTTATAAAAGTAAAATGTTCAGTAGCTTCTGAGCTATCCAGTCAGCGGGGGTCTGTGGCTACAACATGGGAATTTTCTATTGTTTCTGGAGAGAAAAAGCCATAAAGAGAGAGAAGGAGGAGGGGGAGAATGGAGTGAGATCTAGCTCCAGCAGTTTGGCACCTTTCACCAGCCTGAAATGAGTTAAAAAGAAAGAAAAAACAAAAACAAAAACAAAAATGAGTTAAGTGGGATACTGAGGTTCAAAAACCTTTGTAAAAAACATAATGAAAGAAGAGATCGTTATTTGCTGGATTTAGATCTGAAAGGATTTTTGTTTCATTGCTAATACATAGAAAAGACAGGGAAACATCTTCCTCTCTTCAGGGGCTTATGAGAGCTCACCTTGTAAATCAGTCCATTTAGAAAGGTACGAACTCTTCCATATGTTGTTAGTAATGTATGTCAGGTTCTCCTGGTCTCACATTTGTTTGAAAGGGAGCTCTTCCTCTGTTATCAGAGATTAAGCAGAGACAACAGAGAAGAAGTCCAACAAAAGTGAGATTAAATTGGTAAACTACAACGCAAAGAAGGTTAGAAAAAAATTCGTCTGGGACTACTAGAAATTTTCCATTAGAATATTTTTTTTTTCAGTGGAAAATTTGCCTTTCAAAAAAAGAAAAATTGCTTTGTGTCAAGTTACAACCAGTCTCTCAACAAGGCTTCAGAGTGTGGCAAGAGGCATGGGGATTCAACTGGGAAATCTTTGGACAGTGTCTCCCAGAGCCTGTCACTGAAGAGCTTTGTGACCCCATCCTGCTCTTATGGCTGGGCTTGCCATGTGAACCGTGTTTCTCACAAAGCACCATGGTGATATGACTTCCATGGTGCATGGCATTGTCTCTGCAAGAGAGGGGACGATGCTGCATCATGAGAGATGTGGGCAAGCCAGGAATGTCAGCTCACAGGGAAGGACAGGGACACAAAGCATACCAGCTACAACTCCCACGGGGGAGCATTTCTGAACTGAAATGGAGGGCTCTTGGCCAAACATTTTCATTGTTTGGTAAAATCTCAATATTTTCCATGGGAAAAGAAAACAAAAACACAATGAAAAAAAAAAAAAGAAGGCATTTTTCAGCCCAGCTTTATCCAGTCAAGGTTTGAGAAACCCCAAGGAATGGGTTGCTATTAAGAGAATTCTTCCAGGGACCCACAGAAATTGATGGTGGGAACCACATATGGCTTGGGACTAATCATACCACTATAGTAGGACCACAGGAGAGGTCAGGGAAGCCCATCCATGTGTGGTTCAGGCTTGGACTAGATTAGTAACTATCAAGCACCTTCAGACCACATAAGGCAGGGGCAGCCAAAAACTTACAGGGGACAAGTCAATATATTTGTGTTCAAGGCAGAGATGCTTGGTGATTCTGACAAAATCCAGTGTGAAGACTGTGCCAGTGGGTGTCTTGAAATTGGAATATCTGATACTGAGTTGTATCCTCTTAGATCCTGCTGTCTCTGGGTAGCTTTCTCCCCTCTTACACCAGGAAGTCCTTGTTACGTTACGTATTTGAAGGACTGAGTCTTGAGCATGAATAGTTAACACTCCAAGTCCTCAACAAACCAAGAGTGACTGAGAAAGAAAGGACGGGAGAGGGTTTTGTGTTAGTAAGTGACAAGCAGATACAATACCTACCTTGCACTTATGCTCAGTTTCAAGTTTCTGTTGAGCAGCATCTGATACCTCCCATTTTCCATAGGTGAATTAGCCAAACAACAGACAGACAATAGAGACAAATTGGCTAAGTCAGTGAACATGTTCAACAGGAATGAGCTAGCTATGGGAGAGAGGGGAAAGCTTTACTAGTAAGTGATCTTTTCTTGGTTTACTTATCTGTGTTGCAGGTAGGCTTGGGAACTCAGAAATTGAGGCAGTGCCCTGGGAATTCTTCACAAGAGATTATATTTTCTACAGCCGTTTACAATTACACCCGCACTGTGTCATTTCAGTCTCCTTTGGTTGGCTGTGTATTTTCTTCAGCATAGGTAAGTAATGACCTTTTTCCATTTTCCCTTCCCTTCCCTTCCCTTCCCTTCCCTTCCCTTCCCTTCCCTTCCCTTCCCTTCCCTTCCCTTCCCTTCCCTTCCCTTCCCTTCCCTTCCCTTCCCTTCCCTTCCCTTCCCTTCCCTTCCCTTCCCTTCCCCCCCTTCTATTCTAAGAGGAAAAATCATAGACAGAAGCAGATCCGTTTTTGTTGATGTCAAGACAAGAGTCCCCACCAAAACCCATCACCTGAAACAAAGCGTTTGCCAAAAGTTATGTAATGCTCAGACTTCGTTCTAAGAATTAGGACCTATGCCAAGAGTGATATAAAGTTCTCTTTAACTCTCCCGACAAAAAAACAAATGTGTTAAGTGTCTCCTGGAAGGTTATTCTCAAGGGACTTAATCTCATGACTGACAAAAGAGAAGGTGGAAAGGTAATGTTATGTATGACTGAAGGCTTTCAACCCAAGTTGTCAGAAAAAAAAAAGAAAAGAAAAAAAAAAAAAAAGAACAGTGTCCCCTTCATAGCATAAGCTGGGGAAGAGTGGGAATGGAGCCAAAACAAAGGGAAGACTAAATATATTTACATCACCAGTACCCTAAAAGTACCTGGTAAATTCTTATTTTCTGGGTGGCGACAAGGAGATTCATTAGTGATGGACATGCTAGATACCTAAAAGAGAGGGATTAGTATAGGCAACATATAGGTAAATTTATTCCATGTGAGATACAACCAGAAACCTTGTTATTTTTTGATATGAGGTAATATTCATAGGCCAGTTAATCACTGCAGTGGTCCCTCACTGCACTGAATCAGGATCTCAAAGGCAGAGAGCAGCCAGAAAAAAAGCACTGACAGCTATTTAAGCAGAAAACCCTCACCTCCAGCTCTGGAAGTCCTGAAGCTGCAAGCTGTAGGAAGAATGAAACACTCCCTATTCACCCTGTTCATAATCTTTCCCCTTGACATCTGCTATTAGCTGCTGTCAGCAATGGTGTTATGGAAAAGAGGAACCCAGTCTGACATGGGTTGTCTGTTCCTATCTTCCTATGATACACTAAAATCACTGCAGTTTGCAACAGCTGGCTACATATGACAATCACAGGTGCTTTAGAAACACGTTAACCAGCCGTGAGTGTAGAAACAAGAAACAGTGGAGGCGAATTAGAATTATCTCTTTAGTCTGTTGTGCCGGATAGACTTCACTCCGGGTCTCATCTCCATTGTGTTAATAATACACTAAAAACAACAGTGTATTTTTTCTTGTATCTTTAGGGAGACTCCTCAGTGGGGCAGTTGTCACCATAAGGCCTGTTTTTGTGGTCTTTGGCTTCCTTGTTCCATCTGATACCTATATGGCCTAGAGCAGTTCAGTTCTTCTCTTTTCTTTGTTTCAGCCATCAGACTCAGAGGTGGCACTTTATACAGCACGGTTGTCATGGCATGGAAATCCTCCCTCTCTGAGGATACAACTGCTCTGCATCTAAAGACAGGATTGCAGCTCAAGTTGAGCAGACCTGAGACCGAATCAAACTTGTTGGGATTCTACTTTGCAGTGTATCTGCCGAATTTTCTGGTCCACTTTACAGCCTGGGCTCTGACCTGAATCTCCTTACATTGCACCAATATTCCTCTTAAGAATAAAGCTACTTGAAGCGTAACTTCCACAGCCACTACCAGACTGCAGCAGGGATGTCCTCTCCAAAATGCAACTCAATACAGGGAAACTGAACTGGGGCATCCTTCCAACAGAGTGAAATGTCCTCTCTGTTCCAGTTCATGCCTGAACAAGCTGACCTAAAACTTTCTGACCCTAGCAGAGACATGGGGTAGATGCCTTCCAAGCCTCATTAGCTGGCAAGCAGCGTAGCCATAGGACAAAAAGTCATTCAAGTGCCTGTTGGCATTGCTTGAGCTGACTAAGCTTGAAATGGTCTGATAGTTCAGCTGAGCTCCCTGGCCTGTCCATCTGCATCAACTGGTCATCTCTTAACTCAGACCACAAGGGCCCCAAGCTCTTGCAGCATTTTTGGCTGCAAGGTAATAACATTTCTTTGGTAGGGCTCATCTGTAATTCTTGGGAAGGATCTTTTTCACCCAACTTCCTAAGGAAACTAACTAGTCTTGAGCAATTGCATTGTCTGTCTTTGTATGCGCCAATCTGTTCCTCTCCAAGCAACAGTCGAACATGTAGGCCAAGTAATAGAGATCTCAGAGATTTTCTGAGATCTAAGGAAAAATAAGCAGCAAGAGATATGGAGAAATTGTTAGCCAAGTTCATGTGTTTAAATTAGAGTCCTGAGAACAGAAAAGCTTCAAACAGAGGTCTTCATTAATCACCAGAAACAAATCAGTGGGAAACCAGGCATCAGTAGTACTACATGAGCAAACAGTTTGTTTGTCCAGTGTTTCTTTTTTTTTTTTTTTTAGTCTGAAGCTGTACATCACCTAGCATAGTGGTGTAGAGAAATACACTTGTAATAACACAGCGGGAGAGCTGGCATGCAGGAGGGATCATGAAGGGTGAAGAAACCGCCCTAGCAGGCAGCTTCTTCATTTCACATCAGTTTCTAATGTCAGGCCAATTCACAGTGCAAGGGTGAAGAAGCAGAAAGTGAAGAAGAAAAAAGAAAATCCCACAACCCCAAGAACAAAAACCTCAAACAAACCAAGAAAACAGCAGCGTGTCCAGAGACTGCTTGTTCCTCAGATGAAGGGCCTGTTTTCATACCCAACTCTGTCTTGTGTCCCAGACTCACGTCGCCTCCAAGGCTGAAAGACTGGTTCCTTATTCTGAAGACTGAGTCTCCTGGGCTTTGGTAATATTTTCCGGCCTTTCTAAGGTGTCTGCTTTAATGAATAAGGAAATAAGAAGCCAGACTGACTCCATGGGCTAGGAGATTGGTTACCACTTACTTCATAGCAACTGTCCAGACAGAATGAGAAGAAATGAAGCAGGGATTAATTGACGCAGATTGCCTTTGTAAACAAATGTGGGAGGGATCAGGTAACGATTTCCCAAGCATTGTCCAAAGAGGCAACATAATCAGGCAGGCAGTGTGAACAGCCCACGCTAGGGCTTGAAACCCTTCTCCAAAAATCCTTTGCTCTCCTGCTTTTCCTCCATTCTGTCTCAGCAACTCCATCCTTCCCATTGCCACCTTCCCTGAGAACTGCTTGGTTTGAGGTTTTTGCGCTGCTGAAGGACATCTGGCTTACCAGGAAGAAAAACTGCCCCCAAAGGCTGGACTCCAAAATGCTTCCACAGACCTTGCCTTACACGGATTCATTCAGCTCAGTTACTTCCCACTTCTTTTATTTTCTTTTTAATCCTGTTTCTCCCTTCTAGCCCTTACCCCCCTCCCTCTCACATTTATCCCGTAATCAAATTGCTATATGCTCTTCTCAGCAATTCTTCTCTAAATCCCTCAAGCGGGTTAGAAGCCCCCTGAGGAAAGATCTTTTCTGGCAACGGAGTTGAGATAGGAAAGAGGTCCTTGACAGAAGCATATTCCATCCCAGAAAGTTTTAATCCTTCCAGATGCTTTGTCACAAACTGTGCTTTTATGCCGGTGCACTTTTAAAGGCAGCCAGGATACGTGCAGAGGTCAGATCTCAGAGCCGGGCTGGAAAACTCTAAATTGCTCTCGCCTTTGATTCTTGTGCTTTAAAACCACTCTGAAGTTTAAATAAATGGATTAGAAATGAGTTAAAGAGCAGGGTGCTTAATGCTTCTGCTTAAATCTATAGCCTCAAGCCACGGCACTTTGGGTGGTGAGATCCTGTCAAATCTCACCAGCTCAGCAGGCTCCAAACAAGTCGAGGCTTGGATGCAGATGTCTGGGGAGAAGCAAGGTGAGAGAGACCAGAGAGGTGGCAGTGGTCCTACTGCATCACCACAGAAGCAGCCCTGAAGGTGGTAAAACAGGCAGCTGTGCATACCTGTGACCATCTTTTGGGGAAAGCATCAGCACCGCAGCTATTTGAATTAATACTACAGCTCAGACACCACATACTTTATTTTATTTTAGGATTCATGATTTCCAGACTTCTATCCAGCTGGGGAGAAGGGGGGAGCAGTGATAATGTGGTGGGCTAGATCCTCTCGGGAGACTCAGCTGCCTTGAAAGCCCGTTCTGCTTCCCGTTGTTTATTATTGTTGGATGGCGATAGCACAGCTGCTCTGTTACATCCTAGAGGTGACTGCACTTCCAAGGCTGGATGAAATCATTGTTGTAAATGCCAGCTTGGCAGCAGTTTTGGCCCTTGTTGGGGCAGACCTTTACCCCCTGCCTATCCCATGGCTTTGTTCTGCTAGAGAAAAGCATTTTGTAGCTGCTATTGAAAGAAGTTTCTCAACCTTTTAGGATAATCCCTGTTTTAAACAGAAGTTGAGCCAGTGAGAGTAAATCACTTATACAGAAACACAGGTGGAGCTTGCTTGTTTATTGCTGATTTTCTTGCTGTCTGTCCACACTGTCCTACCTGAGTTCAGCATCCCTAATCATGGCTCCGTTTTATTTATTTATTTATTTATTTTCAATGAGGCCAATTATATTTATTTCCAGTTCACAGACAGAGAACTGAGACACAAGGAGATGAAATTGACCCAGCCACAATGACCAAGGTAAGCCTGTAGAAGGAAGTACTGGCAGTTAAAATCCGAAATTTTGGATGCCCAGCATATACCCCACCACATACATATGAACAGCTCAACTGTGCAGGGAGCAGAGAATGGGTTAGCTCAGCTTTGAGAGCTCACGCACTTTTCTCTCTACAGCAGGCTATAAATTATGCAGCATTTAAAGATGACTTTCTAAAACCCTGGCTTTAAAGCTTTTATTTATATCTCCCACACTGATATTTTTCAGACTTGACAGCTCCCACCTTCACAAGCTGGGGACATGCCAAGCACCTGGCCTTTTCTATAATGGCCCATTCCCCCCCAGCATGCTCCCCCCACCTCTTTTTTAAGCAACACTTTGGATATCAAGCAGCTCTTTATTTATAGAAGAGGCAGAAAAATGAGTGGAAGAGTAAGGATGGACAAAGGGAGAAGCAGCAAGTATCCTAAATGGCTGACAAACTTCCTATGAACATTTCACACTGGAAAAATAAGGCCCTCAGAGGTCTCTTGGTGACAATCAATATAAGATCAGTGTGAACCTATGTAAACTACATTAGACTCAACCTGGCCAAGAGAGAAACTGATGAATAAAGGGAAACATCTCAGTTGTGTTCAATTCTCAGTTCTTGCTTTGGATTCAGGCTTACATAGCCACATTTGTGTCTGGCCTCTGGGGTCCCCTGGGTGCAACAGAAGCTAGGATACTGAATTTCAAATAGGACAACCAAAGCCCAGCATGTGGCAAAAATCTTTGTGTCAGACTCCCTCTTGGTAGGTGAGGTTGTTCTAGGTCCAAGCTGTTGCTTCCAGATTCAGGAACATATCTGGTATTGCAGTGGAGAGGGATGTCTGTCCAGGCTACCGCACCAACGTGCGGAAAGATGACGGAAAAATGGAGTTGCTCCTGGCGACTCCATATATCAGGAAGGGAGCAGCACGTCATGGCAATTGAATTCTTCAGGATTTGCTTGTAGAGGAGAGCCAGTTTTCTATTGATGAGTGCCATGGCTTCAGATTCTCACAATGTCCTTGGTGCTGGGTGCGGTAGTGAGAGGCAGAGCCCTGCGCTCCTCTGGGGCTGAGGAACATCTCTGTGCCAGGGGCGGGTGTGTTTGCATTACCAGAGGAAGACAATTCAGCTTTGCGAAATCTTTCAAGGTTTTGAAATTATTATTATTATTTTTTTTGGTCCGCCCTGGAGCAGGATCAGCATTAAAAAAATAAAAAAAAATAAAAAATCACGCATGTGAGAGGCAGAATTGTGTTAGAACATCTGTTTTCAGCTTGATGCTTTTATTCAGATGTCTGCTTCTCTCTTGTCTGAGGTGACCAGCAGATATCAGGGTTCAGGAATTTGGCCAGAGAAAAACTTGCTTAAAATTGCTTTGTCTTGTCCACAAAAATGCCCCAGGCTCTACATGAATGGTACATTTCAACAAAAGTAAATTTAGTCAAAATGCTCTGACCACCTCCAGACTGTTCTCTGTGGCACCAGGCACTGCAGGCAAAACAGAGACATCTTGGCAAAATTATACCACTGAAATTGCCGGCAGAAGAGCTCAATTTAACACCCACTAATTGTTGCACAATAGTTACAGGAATAAACGGAATTTGTTAATTAGATGCACGCCAATGAGTAATTCAAGACTGGTTTAAATAATTATTCCTATCTTCCCAATAGGCTGTGGTGGTGATTAGCTAGCTGGCTGTTTCTCTTGACTGCTCTGCTTCAAATAGAAAGGAGGTGAGACACCCATGCACTGAGCCATGGCACTCCTTAATGAAATCCTACTCCCGGGATGCTGGGACCCGCTTGCCTGCGGCTGCTGTTGGTTGTTGCTGCTGACCACAGAAACGTCACAGACAGTGAGGTGGGCTGCCAGCAAGCTCTTGGATCGACACTGTGCCAGTGAAATTAAATTAATACTTTTTAATGTGTTTAATTCCTGATGGAAGATTTAAGGGCAACAGCGCCGTAGATGCAAATCCTCCATTATAACCACAGAAAAAACCCTGGGCTTGAGAACAAAACTCTCCTCCCTGGGACATAGCAAAGCTACTTGTCCCCCAGCCTGGAGAAATGCCCTCTGCTGGCTCAGGTAAACTTTCTCTCGTTTTTTCCCCCCTCCCAGTTTCATGACGGATTTGCCAATTTGCCACCTTCAGATCTCCCAAAAAGGACATAAAATAAATCTAAACTTTTGCCAGACTGGGTCAGCTCCTGCTCCCCCTGTCCTGTTCCTTTTTCAGCACTTTCTCACTCTCCTGCAGTTGGCTGGCTATGTCTGTGCTGCTTGGCTCATGTCATACCTCTTTGTTGGACCGTTGGGAAGAGGTACCTCAGGAAAGTATGTGAAGAAAGTAGTGGAAGAGGATCAGTTTAACTGGTCTTCTGAAAGCTAGACAGTAAAAATTGGAGCCCAAACACAACAATGAGAAAAAAAAAAAAGAAAAAATGAAAGAAAACTAAGCCAAATTCTATTCAACTGCACAATCTGCTTGTCTAAAAGGACTAGTCTCCTGAAGGAAGCAAGAGAAATGCCCAAATATTAGAGGATAATACAGTTTATAATGCAAACAATATTCATTATCAAGTCATTTGAAGTCACAACTGCTTAATATTTCTGCCAGGCACACTCTTCATGGGCCTAGGAGAAATGTTGCTACTGGAACAGCCACCTGATAGCTGCCTAAAGGGAAACAGCAGTAGTACAAACTGGTTCTGTGTAGGAAATATTGCAGTCTGTAGGATTTGTGGAGGAAATTAAGGAAGGCAGCACACAAGCAGGAGCCGGGAAGTATGAAGTCTAATCTTGCCAAAATTCAGGTAAATGGCCATGAGTTCCAAGACCTTAACATTGTATCTCCCTGCATAAACTAGCACCTCTAAGCACTCTAGAAATCCCTTGTCCACCTTGCACTAAAGCACTTGTTCATTTGATGGGATGACAGATCAATGTAAGTAAAGGACAAAGGTGCAAGAAGGCAATATTAACCATGGGCACAATAACGGTAGGGACAGCCCAGATACCTGATATGCAGCCCCTTGCTGGGGACAATTCTTTGTTGGCAGGGGTTGTAGCAGTTTGTGAAAAACATTAACACCAGTCATTGTTGGTCCCCATCTTCTCATCATTAGGTTGAGATAGAGCCCCACAAATTACTTTAAAGCTGAGTACCACCTCTCTGCTACTTTTCCTCCATTAGCTCTCTCTTCATATGTCTCCACTTACCTCCCAACTTGCAGCAAAAGGAGACAATATGTTTGACAAATGTTCTCCTTCCTCTTGGGCCCTAAGCAGTGACAGGAGTCCTTTTCCAGTTTTCTCAGTACATTTCACTGTTTTGGCAGAAGTATTTCCTCTCTCATCTAACCCTTGCTCACTTACACCCCTTACATCATGATTCCCCACAAATTTCAGCTAGTATCTGAGCTGCCTAGGTTAGGAATACGGACAAGGTAAGCTCTCTGTTTAGTCAATGGAGAGAGACCAGGGTCTTCAAGCTGTGATTCAGGTCTCAGGTCACCTGTGTAACCCTCAGATAGTTTCTCTTTTTGTTAACTGTAGAGGGAGCTGAAAGCTAGCAGGATCCTAATTTGCCTGAGGTGAGGTAGAGCTGGACCATTACATGGACAGGACTGGAGACTACAGGTCAAGCTATTTGACACAGCAATGTTTGAACATCCTATAAGAATTCAACTCTACCCAGCAAGCAGCAGAGGAGAAAACATATGAAACAGTCTCAGACAAAGGGGGGAAAAACACATAAACAATTCCCCTTGTTGAAATTTATGTTTTTCTCCTTAGTTACATGAGGAATCTGAAGACAGCCAAGAGCATGGAAGACAGTCTCAGTTCGCAAATCCTTGGGGAACTTCTATCTCCATTAATAAAACTTCAGGTGAAAGCTAGCCCTGAACTTATCACCACAGGTCTCAAACCTCTCCTTTTCTGTTCATCCAGACTACAAGAAAAGAAGTACAATTGGCTAGCTGTCTTATGGCTCCTTGTATTTCTATCTGCTGCTCCCTCACCATAACCACTGAAACACACTCGACTGGAACTACCAAAGAAAACACATCAAGGTTATCACATGACACCAAAAGTTTAAAAGTTTTCTCCAGCCTATGCTTGATACCAACCCAACGATGGTTTTGCAGAGCCCAAAGACCAAAACTTCTTCCTCCACCCAATCAAATTAAATGGGATGCTGAGAAAATTACCTATTCATGTCAGCTGTTCCAGTCTTGCCCCTGGAGAGTCCAACCATTCCTGGATACAGCTGCAGCTCTGGTGCAGCTCAGCATTACCTCTTGCTTCGCACCACCCAGAACAGACCTGCTTACCCCAAAAGCATTGGTTTGCTGTAAATCTACGCTTTCCATAACACAGAAAGCAAATAAAAAGTGAGGAATATTGTCAAGACCTGCCCTTCTTTGCCAGCTGAGAGGATAGGTGTGTGAATCCAATGAGGAGGAACTCAAAGAGTTTCTAGTCCTCTTTTTCCTTTTCCTTTTCCTTTTCCTTTTCTTTTCCTTTTCCTTTTTTTTTTTTTTTTTTTTTTTTTTTTTTTTTTCTGGTGCTAAAAAACTGAATGCATGAATTGTCCTGTGGTATGCCAAGAAACTCTCCCTTAAGTATCCTGCTTCCTCCACCTTCACTTAAAGTTGAAACTAGATGGAACAAAATTTAAAATAAACCAGGCATTTACTACTCACTGGCCAAATAATGGCCAAATATCTCAGGCATCCTGAGAGAGACAGAAACAATATGGGTGGAAGGGAAGGATGATTGACAGAATCTGGCTAACACTAAATAGGCTAAGATATTTTGTAGACCAAATGGAGGCTGGAGATTTTTCTGCTGTGAAACAGCACGGGAACTTTTCCATAGTCTTTAACACAATATGAACTTGATCTAAATACTCCACAGAGTGTTTTTTTTTTTTTTTTTTTTTTTTTCGTTTCTAATTTCCATGATCTAGATGCATAAATTGGCTTCTTCTCCTTTGTTTGATCTGAGATAGTCAGCTATTTCCTGCAATGTGTGACTGTCTTGACTTTCTGCCTCCAGTTTAAGTGGCTATAATAACCCTGAACACATCTCTCTACATTTCAGCGGATACAGGTCATGCAGTTGTGACATTTTTGATAATTGTGTTTCAGTGTTTTATTCTGTGGATCGGGGGATCTCCAGGGATTTTCCACCTGAGATTTCGCCTCCTTCCCCCTGATTATTTTGGAAGGAAAGGCGCAACAAAATGCAGCATAAATATAAAGCACATTTTTGGCTAACATCTGAAATGCCTTCAGATATCATCTAAAGTTACACACACATGTCCCCAGTGAAGCCTGAAACAAAGCTCTCAGAGAAGACAGGATTAATTTGAGGTCAGAAGGGCTTTGCTTTCTGTCATAACATTGCCATGATGTAGTACCAAACTCATTACTTACCGTGACATGAAGCTAAGAGGCTAAGGAATGGTTTAGAGTATGTTAGTTCATTCTCCCCTTCCACCACAATATCTTCTCTTGAGGATGGCAGCAAACAATCTAAACAAGGAATTGTGTGTATGGAACAACTTAGTCCCCATGCAAACAATATGGGGACATGAGGGATTTCTGTGAGATTTATTTATTTATTTATTCATGTATCCAAATCACCCACAGATTTCTCTACATTATAGTCTTTGCTTAGAGGGGACTGTGTTCTGTAATTAAGTCAAGTTGATTAGACAGTTTCACAGAAAAGAAACTAGTTCACAATATGTCATCTGACCTTTTCCGTCTTTTTCCTCAGCTCTGATCAGTTGTGAAGTAATTCTGAATTTTCAAAACAATTTGTTCTTCAGTTTGGAATAATGACAGTAAATAGTTCTTTAAATAGCCTCATTTGTCAGCTGTCCACTGGGATTAGTTAACATTAAAGAGCAGATCTCCTTTAACTGGATACTTAAGCTGTCTACTGCTGACCTTCTATATGATCGCAGGTAGATGTTCTTGGAGGGTCTTGGATTCACTGATTATGAAGTTAGAAGGGATGTCTCTAATTGTTCAGTTCTGCAACACTGAGACTTGAAGGTTTCCCTGTTTCAATCAGTGTACCAGTTAGAAAAAAAAAAAAAAAAAAAAGCAAAAAAAAAAGCAACAACTCATCCTCACCAAAATATTTCTAGTGCTTGGGATTGTACCATCAGCTAGAATTCGATTGCTTCAGGGATTAATCATACTTTTGACTGAACATTTGAACTTTGTTTCTGGCCAGGATATATCTAACTTCAACTTCTACATGTAAGCTATTTTTATCTATGAATATTCTTGCTCGCAGTGTGAGACTAAAAAGTGCTACCAAATTCAAGTAGTTTTGAGTATGACATTCGTGTGTAATAGTTCCCCAGAAACTTCAGGTCTTCTGTAGATGCCTCTGTGACTGTATCATATTTACCTAATCCATGGAGAGCTCTTCATACAGTGTCTAATTAATCTGCCTATACACTGCAGGTGCTTCTGACATTTTTGGAGATACAGCAGCCTCTGTTGAGCAACAGAGGTCCAACAAAAGGCCTAAAAGTCACCTAGAGTAGAAGTCCAGATGAGAAAAGGGAGCATAGCCAGGAAAAAAATGTGTTTTAGTATCTCTCTATAGAGCAACTATCTTCTATTGATGTCACTGGCCCTCAGCAAAGCTGGATGTCTTAAACAATGCCTCAGTATACTGGATACAAGCTTCACTCTCCCCCCACTTCAGCTATCCTTGATTGCACACTTCCAGGTGCTGATTTCCAGATTAAGGGAGTCTTTATTTTAGACTTTTCACACGCTATCAACGTGGTGTTTGATTACATCAGTAGTGGCAAAATATCAGCACTTAGTGCAAATAAAGAGACGTTTTAAGCAGGGAGATCTATTTTTGTCACTTCCTCCTGTGGGGCAGGTTATCAAGATGACCTGCAAACAGCATTGCAGCAGAGAACAGCTAACTGTTTGGGGAGGTGGAGAGGGGGAGACAGATGGTATTTATGGTCTGTCATAAACAGTGAAGGACTCTTTGGACAATAGCCTAATAAATACTCTAAAAAGAAACTGCTGGACTCTCATAACTCAATATACAGACTGTCATCCTTTCCCTCCTGCTTTGTGATCTGGCTACAATTTGCCTTTTAGTATTGCAATACTGAACTCAACTCTTAAGGACAAACTTTGGAAGCACAGATGAAAGATGTTGCAGGACCCTTTATGGGCAGGAGCCATGCAGAACTCCAGGGAATGGTTATGCTTGTCTTCCTAAATCTGGGTTGCCCTACCAGGCCTGCTGCTGCCTCTTAGGGACCTCTTTCCAGCTGTGGTCTCAGTCTTGGGGTCAGCAGGTCCCATGTGCTCTACCTTAGAATGATGCAGTCTCTGAAAACAGAATTTGGATATAGATCTAGGTTTGATGACCTCCTGTAAGTAGAGATTGACTCTAGTGGTAAAATGTTTGGGTCCAGGTCTAGACTTCTCTCAGACTGAAAAGAGGTCTGCATTCATCTCTGCTAGGACAGTACTGGGAGTAAGAGTGTCTGGAGGATAGCACCCATAAGGAATCCCCCAGTGATCTGGAGTCCTGTGCCCCAGCATGTTAGCTCCTCTCTGCAGACTAGCAAGGAAGAAGGAAGGTAGATGATGCTGGAGAGCTCACCGGAGAGAGGCAGCTAGCAACAATACATGGAAGACAAGTTGTGCTTTGCCCTGAGAAAACAGTTCCTTTCACTGCTGGGGTCTGCCTTGATCCTCCTCATTTTTGAGTGAGCCAGCAGGCTCAGGAAGATAACTCTTTGTTGTCCCCTAAGTTACTCAGAGGGAAAGAGCATCATCATTTTCTAGAAATAGTGGTCGCCTTCCTTCAGCCCCAATCAGCTCAGCGAATGGAGCCTCTGGACTGCCTTCGCACTTGGACTTTCTCCAGGAAGACCACTAGGCCAGACAGCAACTGTTGCTGCGAGCGGGGTGTTTCTACCGGGAGTGCTGACAGCCTGTTTTCATCAGCTCCAAATGGAAAAAATTGTTTGGAAAAAGGCCTGAAATGTTTATCAAAGAACCATGGCATTTAGTGTAAATGATGAAATGACGGCAAATTAATCTAAAACCCACCATCGCTGCTATCAGGAATCATGGATTGTAATAGCTGTGTGATGGTCAGTAGGAATTTCACCCTTGAGGGCTGATATTTTACCTTTCAATTGAAATTCAACAGCTTCTGGGGTGGATCACAGTCTGTGCAGTGCACCGGCACCCCTGAAGAGTGGGGAGTTAAAAGGTGATCATTGCATTGTAGTTTTCATGGCTGCTTCATGCTGCTGCATCTGCCCATGATGTTTAGGACCATTTTGTCTTACACTGTGAAGTTTTTCACTACAGAGACCAGCTTGTTGTTCTGTGCTGTGATGAGAATTAATAATCCCCATCATGGTTGATGATACAAACATAAGACTATCTGGGATGGAAGGATTAAAGACCACAAGGAGAACAACTGCTTGAATGTCTTGTGGTAACCCCAGAGAGATCTTTCCTTTCCTTCAGCAATCAGGAGTTAAGGCTGTTCAGGCTGTTTCTCTAACAAATAATACCCTTCAGGCCTTCCTGACTCATTTGCAGAGCAATAATTAGGACAGAAGAGTTTCCTCCACTCAATCAGCATTACCATCTCTTGTGGTGCCCTGCTGGTGATGTGTGTAACTTTTATGCCTAGAGAAAAGGTTTTAAACATACATGAGCTGCAACAATCACATGTAAATCATGTAAATAATAATAAAAAAAATTGCATTTTTTAAAGTTGTACTTCTAGCTGTCATGGGCCAAGGCCTAACTTCTAAACTAGGAACCAAGTGTAAAGTTGTGGTGGGATTTTTACAGCAGTTTGCAGACACCCCTCAGGTATCGTTGCATTCACCTTTGGATGTCAGTCTGGTGACAGGTCTACACAGCCTGTAGGCAACACCATTTTCAAGGACAGAGAGGATGGAGATGAAAACCTCCTCTGCTCAGCCCACTACCCTACACACATCTCTTCAGACCTATCTACCCTGGTGCTCAGTAGGCTTCCCCTCTGCTTTTCTCTTGCTGTAAAGCACTTGGCCAGCAAGAATATCCTGCGAGGTGCTGGGCCTGAGGTCGAAGGGAGGGTGGAGAGAAAGCTATTTTTGCTCTTATCGCACTGTGAGATTTGTTGCATTCCGAGGAAATCATTTGGTACTTGGCTTTCCCTGCTGCCCTGGCCACCGTGAGGATTTAGGACAATCCCTAATCTGTTCCCTTGTGAACACTGGGGGCCTTTCTTGTGGGAAACAAGTTCGCAAATTCAGTTGTTTCTATCAAAGATGAGGGAACATCCAAGCAGCGCCAGACAGTACAAGCTTCCCCCACAGGCACTCCGTCTCTGGCATCCCACACTGCTCTATCACCACCGAGCCCCACAGCACAAGCCAGCATCCCTGTCCCAGGCAGCCACCTCCTCCGCCTCCCCCTGTGCTCATAGCCTGCGTTCCTGGCTGCCTACCTCTCCTCCTCCCCGCACAGCTCCCGGCGGGGAGAGGCACAGTGCAAAGCCTGGGAAAAGCTGGCACCGACCTTCCCCTCCCCTTGCTGCTGCTCTGCACAAAGGAGCGCGTGCAGGCGCTCAGCCCCATGGGCCTGAACCTGTGACTCAGGCCCGTGTCCCAGCCCACGCGGAGGGCTGGAGAGCAGCGGTGGCAAGCACCGAGCCCTGAGGGACTATGGTGGGAGCAGGAGCCAGGAGGGGAAGGAAGCCGGCCCTTGGCGAGCCGCACGAAACGAGGGGGTGGTGGGGATAGGATCCTGATCTCCTCCTGCGGCCCTCCTCGCCCTTTTCTCCTGTCCCCCACCTGACCCTTGCTCTCCCGCCCGATTGCGCAGCACTTCGCACTCCCTTTCTGCCCCGGGGGAAATGGCCACCCAAGAAGCGAGGCAGCGGGGAAGCAGGAGGAGCATCTCACTCGCTCTCGCTGCCAAAATCGCACCCACGTTGCTTCAGAAGCCTTGGCATTGGGTGCTGGCGAGCAGTGATTGCTGGCATTGCCTCCTCAGGGACCACTTCTGCCACCATCTGGACCCTCACTTCTTCTTGCAGGAGCTGCTGATGACAAAGCAGAAATCCAAGGATTTGGGACAATTCCCATGGCCTTCCTATCTCCCCCCTCACACCTCAGTTGCTGCCTCGCTTTTAAGCCCACTGCCAGAGGGCATGGGGGGAGTCTGCTCCCACCGGCCTTCAAGATATGTCCTGTCCTTTCCTCCTTCACCTCCCACTTGCTGAGCAAACCTGGCCATCTCACTCAGCCTGCCTTGAAGGCAAAGATCAAAGGGTCCCCATTAACTCTCTCCCCAAGGTCCCGCTGCAACACCACAAGCACATCTGGTTGTGGTTTCCCTTGGGAAGGCTCCAGAGAGTTGCTGCATTATCACTCCACCTTCCTCGCCCAGCCTTGGGCTGCTCCCCTCCTCCCTACCTGTGGCCACAGCACCATTAACTCTGCTCCTCTGTAACCTCCACATGCTGCAGTGGTAGCTTGTGGCCAAGGAGCGGGCAGGGGAGGTGGTATGACTGCACACGAAGGGGGAAAACCTCCCCATAAATTGTGCAGCAAACAACCCAAAAGTCACCTCACTCCTACATAAAAATGTTGGGGCAAAAGGATCCAGTAAATGCCTGGATCCCCAAGGTGGGTTGTATTTATCCTAAAGGTAAATGTGTTGCCTGCAGTGATTTTGGCAGGTGAAGGAGACTTGGGTGGGTTGAAATACCATGGGGTCAAGAGGTAAGGGGAACAGTTTGTGTTTTACCTCCCACCTGAGGCTCTTGTTGGAGGGGCTGAAGTCTTGGGGCACAGCCCCAAGTTGAATTAGTCCTTAAAGATCCCTGTCAGACCATAGGATAGAAATGGCTGGGTAGAGGGAAGTGCTCCTTCTCATATCCCCCACTTCTTCTCTTCAGTCTGGATAAATGGAAGCTTTTCTCCATAAGCATCAACAAGACTTTGTTAAGCTGTGCGGGAGAGAGAAAGTGCATGCAGAATCCCAAGCTGTGCAGTGCTGGAAAGGGGAAGGAAAGCAAACTATCAGGAGTGCACGAGGATCAGGAGAGTGGGTAGGAGTTGAATGTTTGCTGGTAAATCACAACAGGTTGGATTTCGTGATGAAGCACCTAGGGCAGCCTTAAAACCCACCCATTAGTTCAGCAGGATTTAATGTTTTCCATTGGGTAAATACCACCTCATTTTGTTAGCACAAAGTGGTCCTCATCAAAGTATTGGCACGATTGCTACGTTTTTCATAAATCTAGCAAATTGCAGTCTGCCTACAGCCATCCATTGGAGTCTTCCTTGTCTCACTTTAATTGAACTTCGTTGTAGGGGAGGGTTAGGGCATTACACTTTTTACTGCTGGGTGTGTTTTACGGGATATCTGTCAGCTGGAATTGACAATGCCAATTAAGGCTGCATGTTTTCATGTGAGTTGCAGAGTCTTAGAAAGCATACAAAAGAAGAGGAGGAGGAAGCAAGCCAGGTTATTTACAGTGATGGATCTGGGGAAGAGCGAGATGGGAAATATCTCCCTATCTTCGTTGCTACCTGCAGCTGCAAGACTTGCCCTTCATCCTCTTTCACCCCTGCCAAAACACATACACACACACATGCACGTTCTCTGAGATGTGCTTGCAGAAGATCAGAGGCTTATTTCCCATTGCCCTAATCACACCTTTCCTCATCTGCCCGTGCGTGGCCCATGACTGCAGACAAGTTATTGTGTGGTCTTCTCCTGCATGCTCTCACAGGCATGTAGCAAATGTCTCCTGAAGGGAGCTCCTTAGGACTGGTCTGCCTCAGTTTGTTGTCTGTAGTGGAAGCAATTTGAAAATACAGTGTTTTTGGAAAGAAAGACACAAAAGCCAGAAGCAGTCCAGGCTCCCTGGTGGTGTCTCAGCATGAAATTCAGCTGGCAAAGGACAAAGAGTGTGATGGGAGTTTGGTTTGGGACATCTTTATTTTAATCAGCAAAGGGGCAGGGAAGGGGTCTGTATTCCCAGGCAATCTTACTCCCAAGGACTTATTCTCAGGAGCGTGGTGTCTGATGGCAAAAGCAGCAGCAAATTCTTACAATTCAGAGGTAAGGCTTTACTTTTTGAGCTGTGAGCCTTCTGGGTGTTCATCAAGACCACCAACAGACCCTTCCTTCTTCCCTGCCATGTCTCTCCAGTCAGCACCTCTGCCTCTCTCCACAGGCACCCTTCAGACCCCTTGCATGAGGGTCCTCAGCCAGCCTTGTGGGCTGGACAGCAAATCCAGCCAGCTCCAGCACAGGGGCAGGTGGGATGGAGAGGGATGGTGTGCATTGAGAGCCAGGCTGCTCCCTTTTGGGGGAGGGAGGAGTGTTTGGGATTTATGCTGCTGTATGTGAAAAATAAACACTTGGTCTCCATGTGCTTTGCTAGTCGGCGTGTGCTACCCAGCTAATTCAAACATCCATCCATCAAAGTTGCCTTGACTCATCACAACATCGATGTGCACGGGGGAGTGAGCACTCCCACATGGGGATAAGAGAAGGTCCAGTCTGCCATGAGATGTCGAAATACCTCTCTGAGCCAGCTGCTAATGAAAAGCGGTTAGGTACAGCACAGCCCTGCTGTTGTGAACCATCACTTCCAGCTTTGAGTTATATGTTGATTTTTTATGGATTTCTCTGTGACACAGTCTATCTCCCTTGGCAGGCTTAGCTTGCCATGGGCCAGTGCAGGGGTTTGCCTTTACCAGGCAGATGGGACATTCCCCTCGTCTCCTTGTCCACTGGCCATCTCAAGTCATGGAGGGGGAGTCCCTGTTGGCAAAAAGGGGGTGATGCCAGATCACCCATCACCTCTGGCTTGGCTGCCTCTCTGCATTTCCACTGGAGCACTCTATTAATAGCCGTGTTTCTAAACAACACTGGCATTAATAATGATTTATTGGGACTTAAATGACACATCTGACAATGACACTGACTTCTGGTATTTGAGCACCGGTGAGGAATTTTAAAAAGGAAAGGAACAGAATGAATAACGTGTTAAAAGGGAGATGGGTTTCACTAGCCTTGTGTTTAAACAAGATGATGAAGAGTCTGATGAAAGCTTATCTACATGGTAAAACAAATGAATTAGCTGAACCTCTTGAAAGCCAGGTGGCCCAGGGTATTCACTCTTGCTTCTTGGGACGGGACTGAACCTCTGCCTGTGGGAAAGTACTGGAATATGAAATGGGAAGGTGGTCTCCATCCAACAGCCCATATCTTTAGGTGGGTGTAGGTCCTCTGATCCAGTGGCTGTATTTGTACTCAGATGTCCGTAAGCCCAACCCTGCCTTCATCCTGTCTCCTCAAGGCTGCTGTGTGAACAGATGTGTGGGGAGCCAGCTTGCCAATGGACTTGGGATGCAGCAGATTTGAGGTCTAGAGGATGGTTCTGGGACCACAGAGATTGCACACAACACAGACACCCTCAGTGGCACTGCTTGGTGACAGAAGATTTTCACAGACTCTTCTAGATACAGAAGGTCGATGGGCAAATGGCAAAACACCAGAAAGGCCAGGGAATGATGGGGGCATCAGCCTGGGAGGACTTTTGTTTTTCATGAAGCTGTGTTTCTGGTAGAGAAAACACTACATTTATGATGTGCGTGGGACTAAGATTAGTGTGGGATTTTCAGAACTGGTGGAGTGCCCCACCTGACCTCTGTTGGATATGCAGAATGAGGTGGGTGGAGATTGTTTCTCATAGGTCCTGACCCATATCTGAAAGGTCCCTGAGGATGCTAACGATACCCTAGGAAGTCTAAACTGGGTTATGCTTAAGCATTTGGCTCCTGCCTGTGTTTTAAGACAGTGTCTCCGTGACTATCTTGTTTCAGGTCCTGCTGGATAATAGAGACAGATCAATAGCTAGAGAAGAAATCTTTGGCCAGAAACCTAAAATACTCTTGTGACAGGAGTATTAAAGAGGGCAGACAAGAACATGCCAGGGCTCAGCTCAATCAGTATCTTGTCTCTGATGATAATAGATGATTCAGAAAAGCATGACCCTTCCCTTGCCCTTAATCTTCTGCTTGGATTTTTTTTTCCAAAACTTTTTTCCACTGCACAAAGGCTGTTCTATGTAAATACATTGAAACAGATTCCCCAGAAAATGAGCTTATTTTTTCCCTACCTTTTGTTATTCCCCACCCTCCATATCTATTCCTATCCAAATAAACATAACCTTAAAAAATAAAGATTACCCAGATTTAGCAAATAAGTGAACCCAAGCAAATGACTCTGGAACTGATCTTACACCAACTTCTTTGCGTTTCATGGTGCAGCTTCACAAATGAATTTCTTTTGCCCTCAGAATAACGGCATGTGCACACAGATTCCAAAACAAACATGGAGCATCTCCTTCAAAACTGCCTCTGGTAAGATTTTTCTGGAAACATTCCAGGGGCAAAATGCTTGCCTTGTGTTTCATGTCCCATGCAACATGCACGATGGAATTATTTATTTGTTGCTGCTTTGCCTTTGTTTGTGCAAACTGACGCCGCAGGGACTTCTTTTGAGGGCATTTTTCAGCCAAGAAGATTATCCCATATAAATACAGTGAAATAAATAGATTTATCACTAAAATGACTTCAGGCTGTTCTATCTATCTATCTGTCTATCTATCTAATATCTGCCTGCCTTTGTAGATAGCAGAATAACAGAGTTAAGTTCCTATCACTGACTATTGGGTTTATCTTATTTTGGGTCTACACTGAAACTGTGAGCAAGCTCAGAGCTAATTAAGCCAAGCATATTTACCAGCCTCATTTACACCTTGGAGTTACTGCCTGTAGCCCATTAGCCTGCTCCTTTGCCAAAGGTCATTACTACTTTAGCTGAGGAACAGAGGCAGATGGAACCCATACACCTTTCTGGAACAACCTCAGTCTGAAGAGGAACATGATTTGGAGACAGAATCAAAGCTAGCTCAAAGGAGAATATCCTATCAGCTCTGAGACTCTGTGAATTTTTGTCACAATTCCTAACCTGTTCGCAAAAGTTAGGTGGGTTCCCTTTATTTTTATGTTTTTAGTTGTTATCACAAATAATTTCCAAGGTGCGCCACAGTTTCAGCTGTGGGAATAACCAGCATAAATGTCATGAGAGCAATGTTGGGAAAGATGTTTCAGTCCTGAAGATGTTAGTATAGCCCCTATCCAAAACTGATGAAGGAGTAGGTACTGCTAGCATGTGACCCCAGATAAGTCATTTAGAAGAATGTTTGAAAATGGATCCATCAGAAAGTAACCTCAAAATGACTGAGAATTAAAACCAAGATGAATACACTGTTCCCCAGCTGAAATGTGCATTCCCATACATGCAAAAGAGGAAGAAAAACCTGAGAAAATAAAGGTGATAAACAAACATGAAGTCTTGTCTTATTTCTAATGGGCTGGGATGAAAACAAGCAGTAAAACTACATGAACAGGCCTATGGATATATATATATATATATATTATTCCTGAACAATTACATGTTCCTTACACTTAAAAAGTTCATAAACTTTAACATGAGAGTGCAGCTACATGTGCTGAGGGAGTGATTTCATTGCTCATCAGTTGGTGCACTTGTGAATATTTGACCAGGACCTGACCATGAAGTTAAAGGGGTTGCCTTAAACCTCAGAGGAAGAGGTGGTAACTTGCTAAGCTGCCATAATTAAGTGGCTGTATCTGTGGCCTCCCAGTGTACTTGACAGCTTTACTTTCATTTGAAATGAGTGGGAGTTTTCCACTTGAACAAGTGTCAGGTACCTAAGAAAAATCTGGGCTTAGGGAGAGCCTTAATCTGTCTGATTCCTAACAGAGTTTTCCCAGAAATGCTGGGAAAATAAATACAGGGAAGACTATGAGACACTCAGACAATTTGGCAATAAGTCTATAGGAGTATCACAGACGAAAGACAATCCTTAGTTCTGTCTGGAAACATGGACTATAGGAAGTTTCATGAGCATTTTGGGACCAATCATGGTTGAGACTGCAGTATCCTAGCTTAAGAAAGCTAGGAAATAAAGGACAATCCAGGTCTCTGGCTCCAAAAACAATAAAATCATCTCCATGCCTCTTTGCTACAGTAACTGCAAGTGTAGAAAGAAGCTAATCAGGGACTTACATTAGAGAATGAGCAGCTGGATTCCACCTCATAAGAGATGAAAGGTATAAGGGATATAAATGGTGGTGGCTGGTAAAAGTGCATGAATAAAATTAAAGATTAAGTTATTACAGGTATCAATCATGCCCTTTTAAAGAAAAATAAATTGCCTGAAAATGAGACAGAGACAAAATGAATGACTTAGAAGTTACAGTGTTACTGTAGTCTATTTTTCCATTACTGTCACTGCACTTATGAGGTAAAGTCAAAACAGTTCGTTTGCCTTTGATAGACAAGTACAGGTTGATGACAGAAACTTTTCCTTTATGTTTGTTTTGTTTTGTTTTGTTTTGTTTTGTTTTTAGATCTTTGAACATTTTTTTCATTTTTCTTCTCTTGGATTGTTGAGAAAGATGTGAAACATGAACAATCTCTTTAGATTGACAAACTGTAACAAATCACATTTTTGAAATGCTTTGCTTAGATTTTAAGATTTAAATAAAATTGTTCTACAGTTTACAGTTTAAAATGGAATTTTAATTTTGAATTAAAAAAATAGAACATATGCTTCTCCAATTATGGCTTTTAAAGCAAAATTAAATAGCTCTAACTCTTTCTTTTTAACTGTTTAAGTTGTGATGAACTTCATTTTTCTACGTTAAAAAAAAATCCAACCTGCTTTGCTACACTGCTCTTGTACCAGAATCTTCAGTGATCTGTATGCAAACCTCCATGAAAATTGTGATGTGAAAAGAAAGAAGAATCAGAAGGTCCTTAGTTTCTTGAGCTGACTACCAGGCTGGTTGTCTAGACCATTCCCACAAAGGTCACCTTAATCCTGTTTTTCTTTGACAAGGCTGTGCTACCCCCTTCCCATGGATTCCAGGAGGATATCTGGACATGAAGAGATGATGGCTCTTGTTACAATATTCGCCCCCATGGATCCCCTGCAGGTAGAGTTTGGTTGGTGATCCCAGAGATTAGCTGTTGCTGATGACGCTGAAGTACAGGAGATGCACATGGCTTATCTCGGTCATTCAGTTTGTGTCTGAGATGAGGCACCAGATAAGGATGCAGAATTTTTGCAGGCAGAGCCAAGCAACTGTATCATTAATAACGAGAGAGGAGGAGCTGACATTTATTTGCTCAAATATCCATAAACAAAGACTCTCAGAAAATGGTTGTTTTCAAATGAGTCATTGAATGGGCATGGCGGCTAGGTCTGCAGCAAATCCTCTGTGAGACGCCAGGGTTCTCAGTTAAGAACCTCTTTTTCTAGGGGGAAAGAGAGACTCCAGATTCAACACAGTGCTCTCCCATGCTGTCAGGGATTTTATTTCTCCTAGCCATAACCAGTAGAGCACTATGGGTCAGGGCTAGGGTGACCTCTCTGCTCCTAGATTCATGGTCTCTATAAATTTTTTCAACTTAAGAAATGAAACATTTAATAATGGAAATGTTGGGCAGTGTTATCTCCCGACACATTTCCTGTGGTGTTTACATAGCTGCATCAGTGGACGTTTGTCATTTAGTCTATCCCAGGATTCTATGTAGACTCTGTCATCCCACTGGCAAGATGGACACAATCTATAAAACAATCCCCTCCATTCATTCTTGATATGATTTCATTGCAGTTTGGCGGCAGTCTCCAAAGAAGGACAGCAAGTTTTGGGGCTCAGTTTCATGACAGGTATGTTAGGAGGGACTAGCTCTTGCTGTCTGTGTGATCTTTCCTCACATTGCCACTGTGTTAGGAACCCAACCACCAAATCAATTGAACCACCACAAACTCTGCAAGCATAACCCTATGGCTTTGCATGGCTGTCCAGAGAACAGGGAAACAGCTACTCAAGAGTCTGGGTTGGACCAAAGAGGGCTGGCAAGCTTAAAAAAATAAAAAAAATATAAATAAATGACTTTGATTTACTCATACTTTCTGTGTTCTGTTTCCCTCTGAAAACAAAGACAGGTATATACAGGCTCTTGGCTTCATGCAAAATAGAAAAGCATTTTCAATTCTGCAGAGAATTGAAATGTATCTTGCAGAGACATGCAAGGTATAAGTGACCAGAGAATTCCAACCTAAACAAATGTTTATTGCTACCAATTTCAGGGAACCAGTGTTCAAATACTACATAAACAGACAAAATAGTAAAGTAAAGGTAGTTTGGAAATCTCCCAAGGAAAACATCTTTTCTCTCATAAAATAACAATGCACGGACAGAAAAAAACTCCACAAACACACATGGATTTTGATGATTGTCTATTTCAAGATAAGTTTTTAAAAAGGTTAACTTTTTCTGGTTAGAAAGTAAATTCTTAGGTGTTGCATTTATGAAAAATGTGACATTTTTATAAGAGATTTTATGATAGGAATATGAAAAGTACAAAGAATAAGACCAATTTTATTTTCCAGAGCTGAAGTACTTCAACAGCTCTGAAAAGATAAAAAACTGCCCTAAAGATAAAAATGCCCTTTCTTAACAGCCTGGGTACTCTGTTATTTTGTACTCAAAGAGCAACTGCTGATTTCCCTATTGCAGCAGAAGGATGACACTTCCATAGGCCTAGAAGCTTATGGTTGGATGGAGCAGGAACTGGCTTGTGAAATATTTGGCTCACATAATTTAAGAAAAACCTGAAATACAGGAAAAGGTGTTGGTGATGCCAAGCAGGGCTTCTATTTACATCTCAAATACTAGCAGAGCATACAGTTTTTCTTTAAGGAAATATGGAGAGGAAGGATATGGATGCAAACACTGCGAGAGAGGAAAGAGTTACACGGTGACACGGAATTGGACTGGGTCCAATAGGATTACCAGCAAGAAAAAGGGACTCTGGTTTAGTACTGCTATCTTTGTTCCAACTTTTCTTCTCAAAACAAAAAGAGAAAATATACAGGCTCATGGCTGTGTGCAACATATAAAAGCATTTTCACATCTGCAAAGCCCTCACTGCAGACTTAAATAATGAAGGCTTTGTGAGCAATCGGTTGGTACATGTTCTTAAAAATAGCTGCATCCCAGACAAATCAGCTTTTGTTCAGAAATTGGTCAGGCCACATGAGCAAGGCAGCCGGGGCAGGTGATGATAAGGACAGTGAGTCGTTATTGCGTTGTGAAACTTCTTGCAGTTTTACCATTCTGTGTTTTGGGACCTGAGCAAGTCTTCAGCTAAAGAGAATCAGGTACATTGGGTCAGGTCAGGTACATTACGTACATTTTTTCCCGGCACAGGAAAAGGGAGGACCAAGTCATGGCCGAATGCAGCACAGGTCCTTCCATAATAAGAATGTTTAGAGACTAAAGCACTCTTCACTCCCTATACTTCAGCATTGCACCATCCCTCCTGGTTGTATGACAATCCATTGAAACAGTCTCATTTATAAAAGATAGTAAAATGAATCTCAAATGCCATGTCCTGCTCAGGTAGCTAATGTGCTAGCAATGATCTTAAAATCCACAGAACTACAGATTAGATCAGAGAGGAGGGATACTGTTAGCCCACATGCTCTTAGGAAGCAGAATTTCAAAGAGTATTTAGCCACCATAATACTACACAAGTGGGGGTGATTGAATGAACATTTGTCTTCTGACCATAGGAGTCTGTTCCCCATTTGATTTTCTGATGGGTAAGGTATGTTCTGGCATCGATTTGATATTTACTGAGCAGAAGAGATGATGCCTAGCCAAATATCTGTTTTATAGAAATGCCCAGAAAGGGTTAAATAAGAGTGAGCACAAGTAGCAAGGTTGACACAAGGAGCCTCCCTTTGATATTTTTTTTTATTTTTATTATTATTTTTATTTATTTATTTATTTATTTATTATGATGAGAGTGTAGCTTCTGCTGTTAGTCGGTTCTTACTGTTTAGCTTCAGTGAAGCCCATGGCCACTAACCTGTTTGTTACACAAACAAGGATTTATGATTTCCACTGTTGTCTCTTCCTCTTAGGAGTATGATTTATTCTGAGGAAATAATTGGATCCTGACAGGGGATTTGTGCAGTAGTCCTAGGTTAAGATTCAGCTTCTCATTCAGAGTAGGCTACATTCTATAAATACCTTACTCTCCTTTTCCACTGCTACTCCTTTGCTGCAGGCTCTAACAGAGCTAAAACTGATAGCACGGAGGGGTGTATTATATATGTGTGTATTAATGTTGGTCATTGTGGCTGTTATCAAGGTTGCAAATAGTAATTTAAGAATGGTTGACCTAATATTTTTTTTTGGGTTTTGCTTCTTTCTGCGAGAGTGTTAGCAATTTTATATTGAATTTATTATAATTTAATTTATTAAAATTAGAAAATTCACCTTTTGCCTGACAGTAGCAATGATCTGGTCGAACATGACCCCAAAGCAATTCCTGGATAAACTATGAATGTAGATGATGTGAAATGGGGTTTCTTTGCCCAGTAACTTCTGGCTGAGGTTCTTCATTGTTTTGTCTTGTAATGGGCGTTGTGAGAAGGTCAGGCTGCTTCATCAGTTTTGGTTTCCTGGATCCTGGCTCCTGTTCCACAACATGCTCTTGAGAAACTGCGCAGGATGACGCTCCAGCTTATACGTCATCTGCGTACTGGGCTATGTAGGGTGGCAGGTCAGCTTGTCTGAAGAACTCCTTACCCAAAAGGCAGCTGGGCCTTTGCTCTGGGTGCCCACTTTGCTTGACAGGAAGATGAATGAGAACATTTGTAAATTTTTGTCTCGTACAATGTATTCCCGGCTTCCTTCCAGCCCTGATTTTGAAACTGGCATATGACTGGTTCAGTTGAGTCTTCCCATGTCTTTCTAACATTCCTTTTCAATTTGGGCATATTGTTCTGCTTGGTGATAGAGGCTCTGATAATTGCATAAGTCAGCCATTTTGCGTAGTTTGGCAATATACTGGTCTATTGTTTTTTTCAGCTCCTTGGACAACGTTCCTGTTTCTGTGGGTTGAAAAGCACTTCTAGGATTTTAGAGTGTCTTTCTTCTCCTCTCTTGTCCCTACCAAACACTATAAATGCATATGGTGGACTAATCTTGGTGAGCTAAAAATGTCTGCTTGCATTTCATTTTCTTCAGCATTCACTATCAGCTGTTTTCAGTTCTATCTTGCAGCAAAAAGGGCACTCAACTACATACCAACCCCTTTCACATTTATCTGTCAGACCTGGGACAGTTATGCCCTTGCCTTTGCCATTTTTTTCCCCCTTCCACTTTTTTTTTTTTTTTTTTAAATTTAATTTTATTTCTTTCTATGACATTGTTAGTTTCTTCTTCTTGCAAGTCCCATTTTCTCATTCCACCACTCTCCATGTTCTGGCACAAAAGAAGATTGCCTACAGAGGATTGAAAGAGTTCCTCATGATTCTTTAAGAGTGTCCATCATTACTACAGAAGTGCTCCTTTGAACTAAGTAATTTGCAGTTATTAATTAATCCTATCAATCTAGCCATGAAGAGGGGATGGATGGTTCACGGTTATTTTGCATTCATTTGACTGGCACCTTATTTGAATGTATGTTTTATCAAGTTTTATCTCAAGCTGAGTGACACAGATAATTATATCTGTTTTCCCAGGCTTCAAGTTCCAGTTTGAAGGAGAAAGAGCATAAAAGCATGAGTGCCTTCATTCCTAGAGATAAACGTTTGGTTTTACAAAATGTTTGAGCACATGGGCTTGAAATGTGACTTCTGCTAGTAAAACTGAAATTACTGGAAGATTCTGTGGGCAGTCAACAGGGGAAACATTTATAGGTATGGCAGGATAACTGTGGAAAGGAATTCAGTCTCAGTGGGGAGTATACCAGCTGCATGGAGCCTTTGTCTTTTGTCACGCTCAGCCCCTCCAGGTGCAAAGGGAAGGACCAGGCTAAGAGTGGTGGCATCCCAGCTTGCCTAGTGAACCTCTATAAAATATATCCTGCTTAAATAAAAGTTTTATTATTCATTTATTTATTTGGTGCCCATTATGCTTAGTAATCCAGAGACAAGTGAACAGATCTACATCTACAGAGGGAACTCCTGATTGATCGTGGATGTTTTGCAGGAGACACTCAGTTCTTTCTCTTCCTCCATGGAGCTTGGAGATCCCAGGCATTGCTGTTGGAGATCTGAGGGGTGCAGGTGAAAAGTATCCACAGATAATAAAATAACAGTAGTGATGAACCTAACTTCTTATACAGCTCGGTCAGGAGTTACCAAGGAATCTGGGGTAGGGAGTTGCTTCTTACAGGATGACCGAAGCAAATATGTCATCCCTCTGAGACTAGTCCTAAAATAATATGTAAATCTCCAAACAGAGCAAAAAAGACAGGTGGTGGAAGTGGTTTTTTTTTTTTTTTTTTTTTTTTTTTTTTTTTTTTTCCCTGTGCCTGCATGCCTGGTTGTCTAAGACAGGTGTTAGGTAATAAGAAGCAATCCTTTTCAGTCAGTGAATAGATGACTCATCAGCACAGCAGGTCAGAGAGCTAAAGGCTGTAGATGGGCTTTTAGAAGAGTTGAAATAATTTTATGACCAATGAAAGTACTTGCCTTGTTGTTCCTGTATAATCAGTAAGAGAAGGATAATCAAAGCCAGTTCCCTGGGGCACCAGCTAATGATACTAATTAGCAAACAGACAGGGATTTGCTGAAAGCATTACACCCAGGCATGTGCTAATTAATTAGCTGATTGTAGGGAGGTGATCCTCCTGCTTTCTCTCTCACCTGCAGGATTGTGCAATGGGGAAGGAAGGAGGGTGTTATGCTTTCTCATAAAGTAGATGACATTGTGGGGTAGCCCAGTAGGGTGAGTTTGGGCAGCTTCTGCAGGAATGTGGCTTGTCTAAGGTTTAAAGAGGTCCCTCAAACTACTGCTCCAATCTGCATCCAAGTGCATTGGGGACAAAGATAGTGTTATTCGGATTTTGGCCCGTTTGTCCTTCAGAAAAAAGTTGGTTCCAAATCCAGCTTTGTCCTGCGCCCTCTGTCTATTCAGGCTATAGCAACAATACTCAAGTGAAGTCACAGTCCTGAGTTTCTGGCAAAAGAAGTTTAAATGGAAAACAATTCCTGTGAGTTTCTACGTTGTTAGAGCATTGCCGCTCATAGCCAAAATCATGCAGTGGCACAGGCTCTCAATACCACTGCAGGCTCTCAGGAAGCTTTGAAGATCAAAGATCACCCCCTCTGATCGTCTGTGGGGCTGGCTGCCTTTCCCAAGCAGGGCTCCTTGCAACGAACACAGCTTTGATGAGAGCCAATGTCCTGACATTACAGTGACCGCTCTGGCTCCAAGGAGCTCAGCTCAGACAGAGGCACTGGAGTCTGGCAGTGACCAAGTGTTTTTTCTTGTTGGCTTTCTATTTCTAGGAGACTGTTGGATAAGATCCCAAGTGATATATCTGGCTTCTTTTCCAGGCTGGTTTGTATGAGTGTGTGTGTGCGAATGTGACTAGGCAGAAAATATTTCTTCCATTGTTATATAGAAAAGAAGCAAAGAAAGACCAGTTTAAGAGAGAAATGTAAGGCGGAGTACATTTTTCTTTTAACTCCACACAAATCCCTGCCTGGCCAGACCTCTGTAGTGCTCAACATTCTGCCCAACAAAGTCAAAGCCAAGTTTTGCAGCTGTATTCAGGGATTCTCAGTCCTTTCCTCTTCCCTACACTTGCAGAGAAACGAGAACCTCTGTTGTGTCTGGAAACATGTGACACATGGGTTAGCTGGACCTACAGCAGCAGAGGGAAGACTGCAAGATATTCCTTGTAATTTCATAGGTCCTGTGTAAAGGCTGCTATGTGGGAAGGAAAGAAAGAGATCTTTCTATGCACCATGTTCTCCGTCATCTGAATGACCTCCTGGTCAGGTCTTGAGGAGCTATTAGGTTGTCACCTTTTCTGGACAGGGTAGGTGTTGGGTAAAGGGAGGCTCCTACAAAGCAACACTGGTAATTTGCAACTCTGGCCTAGGTCCTTTCAAGCCAGGTAAAACCAGTGTTTTGTCAGCAGATTCAGAAGAAAGAGGGATGCAATTTTGTGCTATCAGTTCCTCAAAATGGATGATTTTCCTGTTTTATGGGATATGAAGCAGCCCTTCCTTTCTTTGCATAAGGTCTGTATGTGCTGCACTTTCAGTGTTGTTTTGCTGCTTTTGGATTTGACTTGGTACCTGAACTTACCATCCCCGTGTCTTGGTTTAGCCCATACAGCACGTAGAAGGACTGCTGTGAGCACATCCAACATTCTCCCCAGGTGGCCCACCAAGACAAAGCCTAGCAGCCAGATGCCCAGGGTTTGCACCACAAATGGAAGCTGTTCTTCCCCTCACATGAGTTTGTGTAACCATACCCACCAAAAACAGTCATAAACACTGTCCACTCTGGTTTTGTGATTCAGTATGCGCCCGTGGGGCTGATTTTTATAGACCTTAAATTACCACACGAGGGGATAGTTGTTCTCAAGGCCTGAGTCACTTGTTTAATGGGACCTATTTTTAAATTAAGGAGGAAGAAGTGGCAGCACTACTAGGAAGGGTGATAACTACCATCTTCATTGTGCACTGTGGCATGAAGTCCTGTCTCCCTAAGGTGGTACTCCATCCTCAAACAAAAGCAGAGTCCACATGGCTTCTGCAAGTTGGAGGATAGAGCAAGGCGCATGTAATGTGGAAAAGTCAAACAAAGCATCGCATTTTTAGTTTTGCAGGACCTGTTCAGAAGTTGGGATTGTGCTGAAAGCTGGAACACAAACCTTCTTGGGTGTCTAGCAGCCGTGACTTCCCAAAGTGCTGAGTAACATATTTCAGAGTTGTGTATTTGGGCATGTGCAAGTTACTGTGTGTGGCAGAAATAAAGTGTCTTCCCTTTTCTTATTCATGTTGCATACAGATACAACCGCGTCATTCACATAAATCAGGCACAGTTAGCCAGAGGGCTCAAATTTACAGCATTTCTGATAAACCAGACGCCTAAGAAATTCTGTGATGGGAAAAGGCTGCACTCTGCAAGAACACAGCAGGTAACAGTAGCCTTGTGAATGATAGCTCAAAGCCTCAGCTTTCGCCCCAGTACCTGAACATCTCACTGTCCTGAGGGAAACATCTGCGGAGCAATTATTATCTTGGAAAGAGCCATGGGAAAATAAAGCAGTCGGTAACACTTGAAAAGCGTCCCAGATTCCCACTGAAAGGCTTTGTCAGAACTGTGAACCTTCACTTTATTTAGCTGTATGCTTTTTTTTTTTTTTTTGGGTGGGTAGTAAACCAAAAAAGTATCCTGTATGTTGCTGTGGTGGGAAATCTCAGCCGTGATAACATTCAGCTCAAGGTTGTTATCTAGTGGGTTGTAACCTGGGAAATATGGGAATATTTCTCAAAGGAAAAGACGGGCTTGTCACTTTGTGCTCTTTAGGAGCTTAACTGTTTGTGTCTCAGTAGGTTGCAGCTAGATGAGCTATATACCACACAGAGGGACAAACACTACTTTGTGCTGACCATCTCCAAGGGACACAATTTTTTATGTCATAATCACTGTTTGTTTTTCTTTTATTTTCTTTTCTTTTTTAAATTTAATTTTATTTATTTATTTTTTTTTTTCTCCCAGAGATTTTATGTAAGAGGGGAGACTGGGAGGCTCAGTTTGCACAGAACTCTCTGCCAACACAAAGAGGCAAAATGGTATGTCAGGCCATGAAATACGTCTGTCACAGCTGGTGAAGTGACAGGGCTGCCACTGAACATGGTGCTTCCTAGGAGGATACACTAGATGGCACAGTCCCCAGATCCTGCTCCATGATCTGCCTTCCCTTCTGGTTTTGGGTCTCATACAGCAGGCATAGGATCACAGCTCTGGCTATGTTGGGCATGGCCAGCTGTGGAGGCAGAGGAAAAATGTGCAGAAGCCTCACAGAACCCGCAGAGGTGCACCTACATGTGAGGAACCTGTGTGTGCATGGGGAGAAAAGGCGTGGAGCGCACTGCCTGCTGTCATGCAAGCCCAAGTGAAGATGGTATGTGAAGCTGAGCACAGCACTTGGCACTTGTCTTCAGAAGATGTCGAGGGCCTTTGGGCATGAGGTAGCATCACTGCCCTTCATGTTCACAGATGGCAAAGTGGAAACATGGAACAGTGAAAAAAACTTAGTTAAGGTCACCCAAGGAGGCAGTGGAGGAGCTGGGAATAAAATCCAGGTTTCATGAATCACTAAACCACACTGCTTCCCCTTGGGGCTATGGATGTATTATAATAGAGCAAGATCCAGATGTGGTTTTTAACTGTCATTCAATACTCTGTGTGATATTACTCTGCCTATGAAAATATACAAATTTGGACTCCCCAGAGATCTGACTGTTTCAGGGGAGCTTGATTAAGCCAGTTTGGCATGACGTTGTTAGGCAGAACAGCACCCAAGGGGATGGGGAGCAATTCTCAATTGCACTGACAAGGAGTTGCTGAGCCATTTCTGTACCCAGGAGGATGTGTAAGGGTTGGAGAAACGCAATCGCCAAAATGAAAGGGAGCAGAGTCAGAGCAAAGAAGCTGGACCACATCAGGAGGCAGGAGGAAAACAGATGCTTGGCAGTAAAGCTGCGATCAGATGTGCTGTTCCAGTGGCAGCTGATCCCCTTAGAAAGTTATTACTCTCCAGCTGTTCATCTCTATTCCCTTCCCAACCCACCAGCTCAACTGCTGGTGAAGTGCTCCAAAAAGCAACCCAGGCCAATCTGAGGAGGCTGTGTTTGAAGGTGATTGCAGAGCTACCAGCCCTGGTGATTCAGGGGAGGTGGTCAGTGATGGTGGTGAAGAAGAGCCACGGATGTCCATCTCTCCACCCAGCTCTGCCACATCTCTGTAGCTCTCTAGCTACAGTCAGAGAAAGGAGTGTTAGCTTGGTAAAAAAAAAATAAATATTGCTCCATAGGTAGAACTCTTCATGCTTTGATATTAACAGTAAGCACTGAGAGGGCCAAAACCCCATAGCCTGAAGCTATGATTTAAATTGATCTGCATTCACATTTTCACCTCCAGGTTTGGGCTGGGGGGAGGAGGAGAATGGAAGAATTGAATCCTTTCATCAAATTTCTTCATTAAAATTGCCCCCCAGCCCACCCTGACAAATTACAGGTGTTTTTCCTCAGAGCACTGCTCTTGGAGTCAGATGGCTGCATATCATCTCAGAGTTTGCTGAGAATAAGAAAGGGCTCTTTAACTTCTGGAATTGGCCTATACAGTTAGAAACTTACATTTAAAGGTCTGAAAGACTTGAAATCAAAATGTATCCCTTTCATACTTCTTCATGTTAAATAAGCCTTTATGATGTAAAGTTTGTTTCCTGATTTCTGCAGAAGAACTCATGCTTTTGAATACTTGGTCTCAGAAATGTGGATTTAATACTGGCCTAAACTGGAAGCAATATTCTTCCTTTCCCTCCCTTTAGAGTTATGTGTTCCTGAAAGTTGTTAAAAAGACATGATTCCACCAGCACGCAAGGAGGGCAATGAAGACGCAGTGGTGCCTGGCTGAACAGAACCATCCTTCACTGATCCTTCGGCCACACAGTAAATCTCTGCCAGAAACAAGAGTCTCATCCTGTTGTGGAGTATTTGTAAGCAAGTCCTAGGTGAAGTGATTCCCATGGATACTATGCTTTAAAAGCATTCAAGAGGTGTTGGCGATGAGAATTGCCAGTCTAACCCACTGGTGAGACCTTGCACAAGGCTCCTGGTTGTATTGAGGGTCCCAGGTGGTAGAGAGAAGATGATTTGGGGAAGAAGCACTGAAAATTCATGGTTTTCACTATGAAAGCCTCCCGTCCAGCTCCTGTAGACTAAGAAAGACAGCAGCTGTCACAACTGGAGGTGGCAGCTCACCCCCATGTTGTATGTATGAACTGTTTTAGGGATGAACCAAACAACAGTTTGATGTGAACTAAAAGTGGAAAGAACTACTTGGTATCAACATTAATCCTTCCTAATAGTCTAGTCATATCAACCTCTTTGTTCTTCAAAAGGAAAAACCCCTAAAGCGTTCCATATGTTTATGTTTATTTAAAAAGGCCACCAGGAAGCTACAAGAGAAAGTTTCCCTTTTATTTCTCTGAAAATAGAGGCAGGAGTCATCTCACTGTATTCTGGCTACCTAAAAAGTGGGTGACATATAAATAAGACTTGCTCTACATCTGCTAGAGATATACTGGAAAATCCTGGAAAGGATTTCTGCCAGCCCAACCAAAAACAAATCAAAATGAGCAGGGAAGATTTGTTTTACGGAGTGTCTCCTTCTTCATCAGCCAAGGGAGTTTAGATTTAGGACAATTTAGGGAAGACACCTAAAATTTGGTTTCAGTGATGTGAAACCACAACCATGTCACAGAGAGGGAAAATGTTGACCAGGAGAAGAAAAATAAGGGCTGAAAAGGGAAGCAGAGAGCAGCTCCAGCGAAGGTAAAAAGAGACAGAAAGTTGAAGAGTTACAGACAAAAGACAGCATTTTTAAAACAAAGCTGTTCCAGAGGCTGTAATGCAATGTGTCCTTCAATATCAGGTTAGCTGCTCAGCGGCTGGCACTCTGCACCGTGTGAAAAGATCTCAGCTGAAGATCTTTGATAATCCAGCCAGCTGCGGAGTACTCTGGGGCACTATTCCCCAAAGCTCATCAGGCAAGTGCAGGAAGAGGGAGGCAAGGCTTTCCCACTGCTGACAGACACCCTGGCTGTCCCCTGCTCCCACCCACCGTGAGTCACGACTCAGGAGACACCGCCCCAGGCACTGGAGAAATCCCCAAGCCACTGAAACATGAAATTATTGACAGGACGGATGTGATGCTCTCCTTCTCGAGCCTGCTGAAGCCAAATCCTGCCAGGTCTACAGCATGGGGAGATGTCAGGATGTGTGGTCAGGACAGAGCCCTGAGGATGGGACACAAAGGGATGTGTCCACAAATCAGTGACGGGGTCAGCATGCTCTGGGAGCCAGGTCTTCATAGAGATACTGAAACTGGAAAGTTTCTATATCTTACCTGCCACAGCCAGCATCTGGTTGCACATCTCTTTCTGAATAAAATGTTATATAGCAATAAATGCACCACAGCTGGCCAGGTGTTCACTTGCTCCTCAGCTGCTGACATCTGGGGCCGTTACTGCAATATCGTAGTGCTGAATGCTTCTGCTCAACATCCATGCTTCGCTGCAGTGCCCTGCAAAATCAGCCTGGGCTCTGTTCCTCCACTGGTGGCGGTTAGACCAAGTGCCCAAGGGACAGGTGGGGGGATGCCGCATATTTACAGAGGGACGGAAATATTAAACCTTCCCCCTGCTTGTAAATTAAATGCTCTGTTAAAGCTCCAGGTCAGATGCTCGCCCGACCACCCTGCCATCTCCTCTGATTTATCTCAGCAGCAGATGCAGGCCCACACTTGGTTGGTGAGTGCTGCCAGTAACAAAGCAAATCCTTTACTCACCCCATCCCCCCCTTTGCCCAGGAAAATAGAAACTCAAGTCCGTGGACTCCTTTGGAGGGAGAAAAGGGAACAGTGAGGTTTCATGGAGTGGTGGAAGGGTGCTTTACCTTTGCTGAGCTCACATTTGACTTATGGACATGATGTTGCAGGGGCTGTGAGGGCCAACCAGCGAGCCCCACAGCGATGCTGGCTTGTTGGGTACCATGGGGTGAGACATCTGCTCCTCCAGCTACCCTGCTCCCTCTCCTGCCGGCTGAATGACCGCCTGCCATCCTATCCTCACCTGCAGGTCCTGTCCTCACCATGCATGCTGAGCACACATCTCTATGGGAGCTTTGTGAAGGTCTACATCCTCTGAGGACTGGAAATGAGGTCTAACTTCTAACTCTGTAAAGGAGCTTCAATCCTATCTGTTGTTCAAGCCCTGGAGATGCTACAAGATGGTATTATATTGCCAAAACTCCTTGGTTGACTCTGCTTTTCTCTTCTGCTTTCCTTTTTTTTTTTTCTTCTTTTTTTTTTTTTCTTCTTTTTTTTTTTTTTTTTCTTTTTCTCTGCATTCCCCATTCTTCTTTCTCCTGCTTTCATGTTGCATAAATGAGTAAAGAAACAGATTTACATGGTGTGAGATGTTAAGAGGAACCTTATGCCATGCTGGCGTGAATACTGTGTCAGAGAGAAATGTGTATGTCTGCGTGTTTGAGACCACTTGAACAGGACAGCAACCGCAGGATCATGGGGATAGGAAAGCCTGATGTCTTGAATTCTGCAGGAAAAACAGCCAGCCTTGATCCTCATTCTGGGAAACAACAGCTGCTGCCAGGATAATTTTATCCTCTTGCTTACACAAGAGAGAAGATCTATTTTACAAACATCCCGTGATCTCCTGGACCCGTCCATGCGGTCATTCCAGGTCAGAGTTGCATCACCCGAGTGGCAGGTCCATATTCTGACCTGCTTTTTTGCTGTCTCCCAGCAGACTCTTCCTCCTTTTAGTGCTCTCAACCTAGGGACCATATTCTTTCCTCTCCCAATTAAACTAGTTATGAATGCATGCTCTTTGCAGTTTCTCCATCCTCTGCTCAGAGTTTCTCCGTGACTTTCAGGACACCAGAAAAATTTTGTTCCATCACACTCTATGCAGTGACTCACTTACATTCAACAACAATCAATTATGGAAGAAAATAACTTGTTTCGCTCCTTACAGGATGCAAGGCACTATAGATAAAGAATTCATGCCCTTATCAATTCTTATGCTGAAGTATTTATCTTTTGCTGGTCTTAAACTTCTTACTGGCTGCCTGAGTGCAAAGGAAGAGACACAAATTAATTAAAATGAGATAGAGACGAGACGATGAGATAGAGAGACATTTCCCAGCTCCCTGTCTTTCCACAGAAATAGGCTACCCTGCTACGCTGGTAATCCAGAGAGCGCCTCTGGTTAGCTCCCAGCAACACTTCCCAAATGAAAATCTCTCTAACATTAAAAAAAAAAAAAAAAAAAATAGAGAGAGGATGAGAAAGAGAAATCTTAAAATCTGTCATAAATTTTTGAGGGGTTGCAACAGAATAAAACCTGAAATGCTTCATTTTGTAATCAGGCATTTTGTTATTTTCTCATTTGCTTCTTTGCAATGACTTTCTGGCTCTGCATTTTCTTCTGAAAACATCCAGAAGATTAAAAAAAAATAAATCCCAAGTCTTCCAGAGGAGCTAAAAATGATAGCTTTGGCATTTCTGGAGAAGCAAATTAGCTTCAAAAGGGACAGAAAGTGGCTTAAATTTGAACATAAATTTGTATTTCAAGAAACTAAATTCCCCCCCAAAATGTCATTTCCTTCAGATTTTTCCAGTGCCAAAATTTTTAAAGTATTTCTTTCCTTGAAATTACCGATGAGTCCAGTCACCCATTTGGCTCTGAACTGCCATTATTGTGTTGGAAGTGCTGTGTAAGCCATCCAAAAGAAAGAGCTCTCCTGATTGTTTCATGCCTTCCTGGAGCACTGGAGGGTGGCTTTCAAGACACGTTTTTATTTGGTTAGCAACGGTCACTTGGCATCTGTGAAATCAAAGTATTCCCATATTTAACACCGGACTACGGATGCTTACAACCAGTGGGTTAATCATTATGGAAATACTGACTGATTCTTGAGTCAAGTGTCAGGTGGTGCCAAAACCCAGAGCCCCAGGACAAAGGACAGAGAAAAGTCAGCTCTGACTAATGCTGCAGATAAAACGGCTGTTACACAAAACGTGTCTTCCAACACAGCGCTCAGGTCACAGCAGTATCTCAGCCACAAAGCCCACTTTCCTTTCCTGCGAAACACAGCGGATGCCATTAGCTGTGATCTGATTTGTGCCAAAGGCTGGGGTTCTCAAAGCAGGGAGCAACTTGTGCCCGACTAATAAGCTATCCAGACTAGGGGGGTTACATATAGAGAGCTTAGGAGTAAAAGAAAAAAAAAAAAAAAGGTTTCAGAATGATACATAAATAAACTTAGAAACTCTAAATTAGAAGAGGGTTTCTAAGCAGCAGAGGGGAAGAGGTTTGTAGTACATCCACCATGGGTACAGCACCTGTAAAAAAATGATACCATGTTTTAAGATAAACTGCATCAATCAGTGAATGGGGCTGTATGATACAAATATCTGTGAAGGCAGGGCCAGGTCTCCTGGTTTAGCTCTGGCTTTCTATAGTCATCTTTATTGAGGGCTGAAGAACTGAAAACAGACAATAGTCATAGCAGCCAATGCTTGCAGTCCCTCCTCAAATTGTCTTAAATACAGTGACATCTTCAGCGATGACTCAGGATTTTGGTGGTTGCCAAGTTTGGCTGCCCCATGTAGCAGGGAGTGAAATGAGCATGATTTCACATGGGATGGTCCACTTAGCACCAGCGAGCTGGTTACACCACCAGGCCCTTTGGGAAGTCTTGGTTCACACATCAACAAGTGCCCACAGACATTTGCCCTTAATCAGCCCTTTCGGTCTGGCCCAGGTCAACAGTGCGTGGACTTGTTCAGTAGCATTTCTTTTGGAGGGAGGGAAGGAAGGCAATCTACAGAGCAAGAAAGTCCCATATGTTATTTTTCTAAGCTTAATGGCGGTTGCAAATATGTGAATCTTAACGGGTAAGGAGAATAATGACATGCAGTCAGGGGGTGCTTCTGATCCTGTGGGACTATGTGTGTCCATTGTTTGCCAGAGTAAACAATGGGATTCCCATCATCGAATTTTGACTAGGCTTCTACCTCTGGGGCAATACAACTTAGGTTTTTCAAATCCTTGGCCATGGCAGGGGCGGGTGGCTGTTGTTGAAGGGACAATTGTGAGGCACAGCTGGGTTGGAGCTTGGATGTGCTGCTACAGCCCACAGAAAGAGGCTGACAGCTCTGGATGTCAGTGTATCCCTCAGTTGTAGGGAGTATTCTTGGAGAGAGACAGATCTCCTGCCCTTCAGGAGAGAGGGATCCTAAATGGCCAACTAATATGAGATGCTAAATTTTTAAATAGAAAAAGGGCAGGGTGATGAATCTCATCTGAATAGAATATGGTCATTAACACATCATTAAAAATGCCTGGTGTCTTACAAATGCAAACAATAAAATCCTTCCAGGAGTGTAAGGGATCCTCTTTCTCTTTAAATACAGCTACAATTTTTTTTTTTTAGTACATGATGATTTTTCAGTTTTCAGTCTGTTTCTCTTCTCTTCACAGCTACTGTTGTTCCTCAGCTAGATAGGAGCAGGATATTTTCTCTCTGTGTTCGACAAGCAGTGGCCCATTCTTACCTTGACCTCAGAGCAAAGCAAATCCTTTTTTCATACCCTGACTCTTGTTTGGTGGCTCAGAGAGGACCAAAGTTTATGGCCTCACAGGGGATAATGCCATCTAGGATAAAGGCGGGTGCCTCAGCAGTTTGTGCCACTAGCCAGAAGGCAACTAGAAAGGAAGGTGGGAAACTAGGATTTGACTTCAAAAAAAGGTCACTGGGGAGAATGCAGAGCCCAAACGCAGCAGGTTCATACTGGCTGCAATGTTTGCAGGACAGTTGATCTGTCTTGGTAGAGTGGGGTGCTGTGATCCAGTTTGAAGTCAGGGGTCTGGGCAAACTGTGGTGAGAAGTACCAACCATGAATAGATAAACAAATTAATTGGTTAGCAGCCTTGATTATCTATCTGAACTATTGAGCTACAGTGCAAAGTACACAAAAATTGTGCTGGCAATAGCACTCATTTTGCAGCCAGTTCTGCTACCAGAAAATGGTGTTATAGTGGTGTTCCTCTTTCCATTAATTCCCAGTTTATTCTGTATCCAACTACAACTAATAGCTTTCCCCTAGACAGTATTTTCTGGGCAGCAAATCTTGGTGGGACAACCATAATCCTACCAATGTTAAAGCAATAGGAAGTGTGGAGGAGGGGTCCTGGAACAGCCTGGAGAAGAGTGTGCTTGTGCTGGGGGACAGTGATGGGAAGGGCTTGGATGGCTGATTTTAGTGAAATGAAGGCTGAAAAGGGTAGGATTCGCTGCCACAGATACATCAGGGGACTAAATTCTGGGGAGGAAAGAGAGTTATTTAACTGTCCTACAATGTTGGCACAGGAATAGCTGGATACAGGCTGCCCATGAATGCATCTAGACAATGTGAATAGATGGAAAACAGTAATACAAAAGTTAAAAACAAAAAACAAGCAACAACAACAACAAAACCCACAGACAAAGTCATTTTCAGATTATAAAGTCATGGAAATGGAACTGAGAAAAGCCTCCAGAGATCTGCTCATTTTGAGCTTTTTAACCTTTGGCAGTATGACAACTGCCAATGTGGCCACAACATTTTTTCATTTACAGCTTACTAAAAAAAAGATGATTACCTGCATATTCCTCTTATTGTTTTCCCCATTTGGCTGCATGTTTGCATGTGAGAACATAAATTAGTATAATTAATAATTTGCAATCATTTCATAGCCCTTCATCTAATGGTGCTTCATGGACAACTGTATGAGGAATACTGCTCTGCTGCAATTCCCTGCTCCAAGGCCCTGTCACAGGCATCTAAAGCATCTTTCTTTCTTGATACACTCACGAGAGGGGTTGTGGGAATGTGGCTGCTGCTAACAGCAGGACTCAGACTTTATGATTTCTTCTAACCATTGGGGCTGAAAGAATGTGAGATCTCTGAGTGTGATGGTGGTAGTGATCAAGAGCTTTAAGTCAGCCCTGCCACCAAGAAAAGAAGATGCAAGATGATCAACAGGGAAGCCAGAGAAATTTCCCTGGAGCAATCTCAACTGACTTTTGAGGGGTGCATGGGAGACTTGTGCTAGGAAGGCAGCAGGAGGGAGCTGAAAACCAAAGGGAGATCAGGGGCCGTGGTTAAGGCTGGTGGACATGTAGCCCCCACCTCCTCTAATCCCCAGGCAAAAGAAGGAGCAGCAAAGCCCTGCTTTCCCATGCTGCTGAGAAACCCTGAGCCTGTGTTGGGCTGCTCTGTCTCTCTACAACGTTCCCTGTGCCTCTTTCCTCCTTTCGCTTGCTTGTCTTATCTGTTTAGCAGTCGCCTTCTTCCAGTGCTGGGACTGGTTTGGGCAGTGGGTACAAATAGTGCCCAACACAACCAAGCCTAGAGGTGCTCTTTCCTACAAACTAATAACAGAAGAAGCTTTATTTTGGCTTCACTTCTCTGCCTCTGCATAGGAACCTGTGTCATCAGTGGGTCTGCAGACAGGAAAGATAAAGAGCTGAGCCCTCATATTCCAAATATCTATGTATACATTCTTTCCACAGGCTGTGAAAGTACCCCAGAAAAGCTCTTTTAGGGCTTAAAGCATTACTGTTTCAGTCTACACTGTCATTTAGTTCCCTGGGTAGTAGAGAAACTGGGAGTGGAGAATGCCAGATCTGGCTTTACTTTGGCCCTACAAACATATTAGTGAGTAGTGAAAAGTCAGGGAAAAGCATAAATCTCACTGCTGCACTCCAGTGCTCTGGGAGTTTTTCAAGTCCCTCTGGAATCAAGAGGCAGTTTGCAGTTTGGAAATCCAAATGTGCTTTGCTGATGGGGCCAAATTCAGTCTTAACACAAGGCCATGGAAGTCAGGGGAGTTTCATTAGGAATGCATTAGGAATTGCATCTCTGCTTTAGGGGCTATATATTAGGGGAGCTGCTGAGCCAGCCTGACTTTATAAAATGTCATAAGTAATAAAGAGCAAGTCTTGTACCAGTGTGTTTTCACTCCTCACCCTGAGATTATCAGATCACCACTGACACCAAATCATTCCTGGTAGACAACAGTAAAAATGTTTTGTTCTGCTCTGCAGTCTGCTATGGAGCATCTCAAAACCCCTGCAGAATGTTCCCATAACTTTATCACTTTCACCTCCTAATTAGCAAATGGTATTTTAGCCCTTTCACTGAGCCATATGCATTCTCACCCGTGCACCCCTGGAGCATTCTCACTTCTGCACAATCCCAATATCCCACAGAAATCTCACTGGCAAGTCAAGGTGGTAGGTGAAGAAATGCACCAGGGATTTACACGGCTGCACCCCATCAGCTTCTGTGTGAGCAGTGTGGGTGTGCATGCTTTAAGAATGTCTGCACACAATTTTCTCCTTCAAGCCCATACTGACAGCTCTTGCAAAGCCTGACGTGAGGACAATGCAAGAGTCCCCATGTATCATCCTACACCAAGAAAACACCAGGCTGAGCAGCATCTGGGATTTGGGAGTGTTTTCCCATTCAGGTGGGGCTGTGCCCCACCTTGGCAGGTAGCAGCTGCCTGCAGTGTGCTCCCTTTTGTTGCACCGGCCATGACAAACTGCTGGCCCTGTGGAGGTCGGGACCCTGGTGAACCGCAGCAGAGACATCAAATGCTATTCATGGCTCCTGCAAAGCTGCTGCATCTCAGACATCCCAACTATTTTAAATTTAAAACACAGCTTTGGAAGGCACGTCTCTCCTGCAGCATTCTTCCCATTGCACCCATGCGCACGGGCTTGGCTTTCCAAACAACAGCCCTACTGAGGGGCTAGTTTTGTTATTAATAAGATGGCTGTGTTTATGTAGTTTTAAGTGATGTTAAAATTAAAGTGAAGCTATGATTCAGCTGACTTCGAGTTTTCTCAGCTCCCTTCCTTTGCACACACAGTTTGCCCTGCACTTGTTTGCCTTGGCAGGGCCCAGGCTTAGTAGTAACAATTTCATCTTCCATTTATAGGCATCTCACACCACGCTATTCTTTTAGAGCCGAGCACTTCTCGGAGCTGAGCAAGGGGGACATGTAAAGCCAGGCACGCAAAAGCTCAGATCCTTTCAGGAGCACAGCTTCTTCACATGAGGAATAGCTTTGTCTCTGCCCTTTGGGAAAAATAACTAGAAAAGGGGAAAAAAAAAAAAAATCCCATCTCTGACTTTGGCACTTGAAAAACCAAAGGGAAGCAGTCACAAGCCTGCAATGTTTTACATTCACTGTACACTGCCTGGCAAGTTTCCAGGGCAAATGTAGGAAAGCTGTAAACTGGTAGAGTTGGACAAACCAGCGGAATTCTTTTTTTTTTTTTTTTTTTAATTTACTTTTTTTTTTTCTTCTTTTCTTTTTCTTTTTAGATACTTAGACTTCAGGTAACCACTGTACCAGCAGCTATCTCTTCTGAGAGTCTGAGAGTCCATGCTTGCTTTCCCACCCAGACTTTCCAGCACCTAAGTGTAGTGCAACCCACAGAGAGTTGTCTCTTTCCTGTTAATCACTTGCCAGCCCCTCCTGCACTTAAGCAGTGCTCAATCGTGGAGTTTTGGGATGAGTTGTTTCTTTCTTGTTGTTGTTTTGTTTGTTTTGTTGTGCTGTGTTTTGTTGTGTTTTGTTTGTCTGTTTGTTTTGTTTTTAAACTTTTTAAAATTTATCATTTAGGGGGAGTGTTGTAGCAGTGATTTGACACTCTGAGAACCAAGACTTCGGGGTACCTTTCAACTTTGCCTTGAAGTTCCACAGAAAAGGAAAAAAAACATGAATGAGATCCTGACTGCAGCAGGGCTAAGGGGCACTGCAGCTACAGCATCACCTGGTGACAGCAGCCTGCCACTTACAAAAATGAGACTTGCCCTCCGAGAGTACCACTGAGTCTCCTCTGCTTTGTCTCAGCACAAATGGAAACTTAAGCCAAACATCTTCTTGCTTTGATAAGTGAATTGCAGTAGAGGGCAGGGATGCACCTGGAAGAGGGAGCAACATCCCATGCTTGGAGCACGTCATGCAAGTGATAAAATGAGGTGGATGAGGAACGAAGGAGTCCTGAGTGTGGGGAGGAGATAGTTTTGCATCAGCAAAAGACTAATTGCCTTTTCACTGCAAACATCCCCTAAAGCATCATCTCTAAATCCTTCGTGAAGGGAACATGGGCTCGTCCCCTCCTGTTTTATTCAACAACACGGGCTGTTCCTGCTCCCCTCAGCCCCTGGGCTGGACAGCAAAAACCACACCAGTAAGCTGGGAGATGATAGAGAAATGACCAGATTTTGCATCTATCAGGAGGACAGAGAAAAAGTGCAATGTTCTGGATAGCAGCACATGACTGGATGGGGTCCAGACGTACAGGCAGAGCTCGTGGCAGAAAGCTCCTTCCCCCACTGTTTGCTCCCGGTGACATGTCCAGCCTTAGCGTGTCTTTCTCACTAGGTGACGTTCGACTCCTATGTCTGCAAGCCTTGTTGTGTGACTCCCCATTCATGTCACCTCCCTGTCCCAAATCTGCTTCCCATTTGCCAGGAACCAGATTCCCTGCTGTTTCTGGTGGACTTTCTCTGAGCTGCTCAGCCATGACCCAGGCCTGAGGCATGTTGGATGGCAGCTCGTGAATCTCACACTGCAACGACTGACCACAAACTGAAAACCTCCCAGTGGAAGACTGCTCTTTAGGAGTGTGTTATGCTCCCTTCCCAAAATTGCTAGTTACTCAGTCACTTCTGCATAAACAGGAACTTTGTCCCCAGCTTCTTTCCAAGTGCTGCAAAGCCAGCAGCTGGCGTGCTATCCTATCATCTTTAGGACAGCATCATCCCCTGAAACATTAGAAATGTGCATTGCGTCCTGGCTTTCCAGTAACCAGATTCACTTGCACTTTCGCTGATGTTTCGGTCCCCGGAGTGAAACCGCCTACATTTTGCACACAATTGGCAGGCCAGGCCTGCAGCTCTCCTCTGCTCACCCCCAGCAGATGATCTGCTAGAAGCTCTGTGGGGCAGAGGCAGTAGGAATTGTGCAGTGATGAAGTCACATAGGGCCTGTTTTAATTAAACATGCTGCTTTTCCTTTCAGAGTGTGACTTCTCTTGGCGCTGCATGCTGAGGGGCAGGGTGGGGGACAGTCTCTGTCCCTGCTTCAGAGACCTGCAGCAGACGGTGCCCAGCTGCTCACCAGAGCTGTGATGGTCCCTAACCTAGTGCCCTGGAGCTGCTGCTTTCTATGAATCCTGAATGCTCTTTTGCTTCTGTAAAAGGTGGGCCTGAAGGCTGAGGACTGCTCTCTACATGCAGGATGGGTCCTGGGGCCCCTCGCCATGCCCTGTCAGCAGCCCTGCCTCTCCCAAACACATCTTGCAAAGCATACACTGCCACCTCAGACAGCTGCCCTCTTGTTTTTTGCCTAGGATGCTGTTACTCTTTAGGAACTTGGGGGCAGAAAAATGCCTGATGCAGTTCAGAAGTTATTTCCCAAGGATATTTCTTAGCAGCTCTTAAGTTATGTGCAGTGGTTCAATGAATTCTATTTCTATGTGTCTGGAATAGGTATGTTCTCTGTGTCTGGGTCATTTTGTCTGAGACAAGGGCACGGGGCCCTCAGGTGGGTTAATTTATAATTCCTTATCTAGGTGCTGCTAGTAGCCTGGATCTTTCCCTTAGGAGAACAGGATAATGAAAGTTTCCTTCTGCAGCAAGTTTTAGAGGGTGGTCTGGGTTGCTCACCTGGAGCTGTTGTCATCCTCTTCACATCAGGGAGAAATGGCACAAAATATTCTTGAAGGCTGTGTATTTTCAGAGGTCAGAGAACAGGCTGGGGCCCTCCTTCCCCCCCATCCCTCTTGCAAGCATTAGGAAGATGTCCAAGAAATGTTCCCCTTCTGCAAAGCCTCATTTCTCCAGTCCTCTTAGTTTCCAGTGGCCCCTTCACCTGCTTTCCTCCTCTTACATCAGTTCTTCCCACCTCAACATTTCCCCTCCTTCCATCATTTCTGACCTCATCTGCCCTTGCCCTCTCCTTTAAATCTGTTCCTCTCTTCTCCCACCCCCCAATGCCTTTCTGCCTTCTAGCCTCACCTCTGGTGCATTGAATGGGTGTGCCAAGCCACCGTCTCCTTGTTCAGCAGCAGCCTCTGCAGCTGCTCTGGCTTTCTTGGCTCTCTTCATTTTCCTTTTTTCATCCTTCCCCTGAACATCTAGAGGTTGCAAACCTCAGAAAGACCCCCCAGCAGAAAGGTTTCTGACCCACTCTTCTGTCAAAGGGAGGAGGAGAGGTTCTCTTAGGGAATTTTTGGAGATGCTGTGTCAGCAGAGATGGTGCAGAAGCCCACGGCACTGCCCTGGGAAATCATTAGCTCCCTGTCTGAACCGAGCGAGGTGCTTTGAAGAAAGCATGTGAGTGCTGTGCTCTTCATTAAATGCCTTGCATGGGATGATGGGAACTGCAGGGGGAAAAGGAATGAACTAGAAAGGAGAGACAAACTTAGGTTTTCAGTCAAATGAGGGAGAGGCCTGAAGAGACCTGCCAGGGAAGGGTTTGAGGGTCCAAATGAGAAACAAAGAGCTCTGTAGAGCAGGCTGCAATGTGTGTGCATGAGGTGGCAGCGGAGAGTTCCAGTGAAGAGCACTGCAAATGGGTGGCACCCTGAATTGTGACAGACTACTCTATTTAGGAAGGATTGATAGAAAACAAACAAGCAAACAAAAAATCATGTTCCTGTTTTGGTAAGGAGTTCATCTGGCTTTTCATTATCCACTCTAACAGTACTGTAAGTTAGAAAAAAGGATTGCAATTGTCCTTTGACAGTTGGACCTGAGGCACCAGGGGTGGATTTTAATTGTCCTAGGCCTGACATTGAGTCTGTGGGAGAGCAGGGAGCTCAGAAATCCTAAACAGCAGCCTCTGTCCTTGGGAGAGAAGACCTCTTTCTAGTTAATTTGTTGTTTTGAAAGAGTGGTGAGAAGACAGCTTGATTTTGCCTGTCATTGCCAGGAAGAGAGAGACAAAGTGGAGGCATTTCAGAGGAAGGATGACCAAAATGACCAGAGGTGGCTGAGCTAGCTTGGTTTCTGAGCTGCAATTGAGAAAACAAAATCTGCCCAGCTTGGCCAAGTGACAGTGAGGGGCTCAGACTCACAGTCAAGTTGCCATGGCTTCATGAATAACTGTAAATTGGTTGAGAGAAGCAGTGGCAGAGTCTTGATAAACCTCCAGACTGCTGATGGGTGTAAATACCACGGCCAAAGAGGAAATGGTCTTGGCCCTGGACCAGGTACTGGCTCAGACTGAACATGGTTCTCTTTTGACTTTACCATTGTGGATGGCCATGCTATAAATGAGTCTCCTGCATGACTGTAGCTCTAGCACAGACTGGCTTTTACCCCATGCAGCCCCATGAAACATGAAAGTTCAGTGCTGCTTCTTCTTTTTTGGGGGTCTGAACTGGATGGTAATTAACGTTCATTGATATTGCCTGTGAACAAGAAGATTGAATGCAAATCATTGAAGGGAACAGGGAATAAATAGCCTTGGTATCCTATAAGACAGAGGAAGAACCTTATCCTTATCCATGTCAAGTAGGTGTGTCCTTCTGGCTTACCCTATTGGGTCATCTGAGGGGATAAACGAGGTACTACTCAGTTTGAATAAAAGCATCTAGGCCTATGCAAGCTCTCCATGGGGGATGCTGCCAGAGCCTCATCAGTGAGCCTTGGAGTTAACACTGTCCTGATAAACTTGGAACAGATAAAACTACATGAAACTTTTGTTTTCCAGATGAGGCTCAGGCACATGCAGCATTCATTACACTTAAAACACATTTTTCAAGATCTGCTTCCAAACCACAAGGTCTAGAAATGTCATAAGCAACCAAACAAAGCTTCCAACATAATCACCTGACTCCAGGAGATGAGGTTCTAGTATTCAGCTGATAACAAAAGGACTTGCAAACAACAAATGGTTCAGCCTAGCATCTGACCTAAATAATAGGGAAGAGAATTGTTTCTGTTCTACAGAACAATCCTTTAACCTGAAATGAAACTACCTATTTTAATTTGGGATTATTATTATTATTTTTAATGTTACCTTCAAAAAAGACTGTTGAATTTCAAAATGAAGGGAATTATTTGGGAACACAAAGTTGAAGTCATTTGGGAACACATTTTGTTTCCAAAATTCTGAAGTAGAATCTTGGAGGTAATGGGGAAGGGGCAGGAGGGACAATTTCTTTTTTCCTTCTTGTCAGTTTGAAATTCAAATTGCATCTCCAGCAAATTCCTCCCTGTGGGCTCATCTGCATGATGTTCCCAAAGGGAAGCCTGGATCCAGCCCTTTTTGCTGAACTGACCCTGAATAGAGAAAGATGATGTATGTTCTCTGCTACTACCTCCTCTCCCAGTCAGAAACTTGCAGGGCTGCCTTTTCTCTTCCAGGAAGGTCTCTCTTTCTTCCTGGAATCTGGCATTGCTTTTTCAGCCCAGCTGCCTTCCATCAGCTCAGGAGCATGGGGCAGAGCAGGCCTTGTAAACAAGGTGGTGATGCACTACAGAAGGACAAGGCTGACCTCAGAAACATTTGGATTTCCAAAGTGTCATGTCTGATGATCTGAGCTAGCTGAAGCTTTAAGACATGCAGCAATATTGCAGTATTCAGCTATCTTACAACCATCCTACACCCTGCCTTCTGAGGTCAGAAAGAAATCAGAAAACAGCCACCATCACAAAAAAAAAAAAAGGGGGGGGGGGGAGGGGGGAAAGAGTCCTGTTTTGCATCAATGAAATTTATGAGAATAAATAGAATGATGCTGCTCAGCAGATGGTAGGTCAATAAAGCAGGCCTTACCTGGCCTCAAATCTTTGGTATTTTAATGTATTTCCTGATTCTGTAAATTACAGCAGCCCCATTGCATACATATGCACATAGCATTTAATGATGCATAAGAGAGACAGAGCAGTATTTTTCCCCTCATTGCCAATGCCTCCTTTATCTTTGTTTTAAAGGCTTGATTCAGCCCTGAGAAATCTCCTGCCTCTGATCCTGCTACAAGTCAAACTAAAAGCATCCCCCAAGAGGAAGCCATTCATATTTATTTTAGTTAATTGCTTGTTTGCATAATTACTCATTCCTAAATCCAACTTACAATAAAATCTTCCCTCCCATCAATACAGCTATTGTTACAGCTTCCAGCATGTCTGTCCCAACAGTCATTTGCTGGAGCTGGGAACGCTGCTTTGTAAAGGTGAGCCCTACAGTCTAGCTTTGAAGGTCAGTATGTCTGATCTACAGAAACCAGGTCAGATAGCTTCCAAGTCGGCTCCAAGACCCACTTTCTCTTCCAAGTCCTTCACTGTAATTCAGTGTAATAAAGAAAGGGGCAAGTGGATGAGGGGGAAGGAGTATTTGAGGTTGGTGAATGTAAAACAAGGACGGCTTTTAGAGGTAAGCATCTGGTTTTTGGCTTTGCCATCTCTAGCATAGGTGTATGGCAACATGTGTCCCTGCATATTAAAAACAAACCAAAGCAGAACAGTGTTTGAGTGTGGGAGAATGGTCACATGAAAGATGTTCTGTATAGTACAGTAGAAAGTGCTCAGATGAGACTGGGACAGGGGCAGGTGACGTGTTTTTATAAACCAGAGTTTTCCTCAAAAGGTAAAAGAATCCCTTGCATGGCCTCCTTAAACAAGTAAGTTTATTTTCCCAAGCCAATTTCCCATCAGATCTTTTAAAAATTGTTATTATTTTATTAATTTATTTATTTTGATACGTACAAACAGGAGAAGAATATTGTAAAAACCTGCCTGAACCAGTAGGATTTAGGAAGTCCTTGGCAAAGCTTACAGTGTACCTTAGTACCTCAGGACCAAGAGATTTTGAACCAGCACTGAAGAAACACACATGTCTCTGTGCTGAATGTCCACTCCATGTCAATGATGAAGTAGTGCATCCTGTAAGGCTAAGATGACAGCAGAGGGCAGGGTGTACAACCTAGGAGAGTTGCAAAGAAAGCAAACAAAAGCTTTGCTAAGCAGCCTTCAACACTGTGTTAGGCTTTTGGCTTATTGTTTGTGTCCTGTGACTCAGATTCACCCATTCCCACCTATTTGGCATGACCCTGCCTGAGTTGGTGGGGTCTGCTGAAGAATCAGGTTCCAACCACGTTTATTTTGACTTCCGCTGGCATAAATCCAGGGGCAGAGCTGGAAGCCCACTCTCACCCCTAGCACCCTTGGGGATACACTCTTGCTGGGCCAAGCTGAACCAGAGTGGCAGAAGTGTGCATGTATGTGTGTCTACGAGTCTGCTCGGGGTGGCCCAGAGCTGCTTGTTTTCTAAACACACCAGAGAGTCTCTTAGAAAGCCAGTGAGGTGCCCCACTTTGATGAGAAGAGCAAGCAAGACACAGGCAAGTCACTGACCTGCCAGAAGTGGCCTTCAGGCACAGAGGTGGACCTTATTGATGGAAGTTTTTTGCTGGTGATAGCTATTACTGCTCTGGTTTTGTGGTCTGCTCTGTTTTGACCTGGGGCCTGTGCCTTTCCTTGCTGGCAATATGCAACACCTAGGTGGCCCCCGTCTTCTCTTCTGTCAAAGACAGCTGTCTCTGAGAAGAAACCTAGATGACAGGACAGTGTGTTTCAGGATCAACCTCAGTGTTGTCTGGGCTGTGAATCAGACATGGCAAATGCATTTGGAGTCACGAGTTGGGCTCAATGATCCTTGTGGGTCCCTTCCAACTCAGGATATCCCATGATTGTCCAAAGAGATGGAAAAGACACCATCCAGGTCACTAGCTGGACATCTTTTAGCACTCCCCTGGAGTTTTACAGGATAAGTCTGGTGGTTGTGTCATACTGTCAGAAATGGCTGGTATCTCCTAGGTAGTTTCTGTCCCCACTCTCATTTCCCGACATCTCTTCACAATGTGGGTATCCAAAGGAGGAGCCAGCGCCTGCGGTAGTGTGGGAGAGGGAGGAGGGAGAGGAGAGCAAGCCTCGTGTCCTTGTAAGCGTAACAGTTTAGTCTTTGCTCTCAGGGACACAAGCTGGCAGTTGGCTTTGTAGTAACCCACATGACAACAGGAATAACATCAGGCATAATTAGACGAAATGATGGTAGTTCAGCTCTTTCCCCCCAAAGCACCCAGCCCCCTCAACCCATTTTGAAACAATGCACCTTTTGTGGGCTCCAAGTAGCTTTTAAAAACACAATCAATTTCTTTCTTCGCCGTCACAGAAAAGAGCTTGCTGCTTGGATAACTAATGTTGAAATGTCTCGGGTAGGATGGGGGCTGGGACAGGGAGGGGACGAGACACCTCACCCACCCCTCCAGCTTCATCTGATGTCCTCTGCCAGACAGCCCTTACTCCCCCTCAAGATAATAATTTCTCCTTGTTACTACAACTTTAAATGCTCTTCCTTTCCACCCCTGCAGCCCACAACAGTGTCCCCTATTGTCTTCGCATCAGAGGTATACGTGATGTAGGCATGATTCTGCCTTTTCCAAGGCCTTGTCAGGTTATGGATGATTGGTCATGCTTCATCTACCCGATGAAGGCCATCAAAGAATAGCACAACATTTTCCCCTGCTGTCTCCTTCCTCTAAGTGCAACTTGGCTGAGAGGACCACTGTGCTGGATTTGAATGGAAATTATCTAAGTGTGTGGTTCAAGCTCCCCCTGCTAGCTCCCCTCTCTTTAAAAAATGAGTCTGAAATGTAATCAGATTTACTTTAATGAGGGGGGACTGAGAAAATGCATCCCATGAAAAAGAACTTTGTGGGCAATCCAGGTCCCACACCATAAACAAAATCAAGTCACTCTGTATTAGTGTATGGAAAGCTCCAACACAGGAGAAACTGTGTTTCTACCCCCTCCATATCACAGCTTTCCAGCCAGCCCATTAAACTGCTTTTTACCTACTCCTGTGCCACCCCACCAGGTAGATGTATGGGTGCCTTTACCGGGTAAGAGACTTGCATGTGGAAAGGCAGCACTAGGTCAGAAGAGGACCAGATTCTGAGAGCTGTGATTTCACTTTGAGATGGTTTTGAGTCCTTTGCTGAAATATGAGTCGTTTTAAAACTACTGAGCTAAGAACTGTGGGGGTTTTATTGGTTTGGCTGTTTGGTTTTGTGCATCTTTAAGGCATTTGGACATGAAGTGTGATGCCAACCGTGGCAACATTAACATTTTAAGTGTTTGAAGACTGCAAGTGAATGCTTAATGCTGTGATACGTATATCTGTGTATGTATTGTTGATAACTCTGAAGTTGGTTTATAACTCCACCAAGTTTATTCAAACCTAGTTTCTTTTTAAGGTCCCAGTGAGATTCCCAAGCAATCAAGTTTGAAGACTTGCAGTACAGTCATGTAAATAAAACTTGTGAACAGTGGAGTTTGACAAAGCCATCTTGAGAACTGTTCATCTCGTTAATGGGCATAGGAATATTTCTTCCAGAAATGTCCCGATAGCAATACATGTAAGAAAAAGAGAATAAGAAAATAAAATCTCAGCATGATTTTTTTTTTCCCCAGCGCTTCTAACTTTGGGATAGCCATACATGTTCTTTCCTCAAAAAGCAACAGTAATTATTTCTGGAAAAAAAAAAAAAAAAAAAAAAAAGCCTACCCTGGCAAACTTCATTCCCAAACTGTTACATATTTCTTTTAGCTCTGGCTCAAAAATATTAAAGCTGATTTTTGGGGAAGCTGTATTATTTTCCCTGCACATGTATGATTTGATTTTGCCCCCTAAAATTATTTGGATGTTTCAGGCCAAAAATTGAATGTTCCAGAACATGTAAGGTTGTGGCAACAGGGGATTGATCATAAACTCTTTTCCAAACTTAACTACTAGTTTAACTGTTGACCGGTTATTACCCAGAGAGTATATTTTATTGACTGTGAATTCATTAATAGTTAACTGGAGTGTAGACATTGAAACAATGTGTCAATTCTTCATATTGAATCCTATCTCAGACAAATACAATAAGATGCCATGGTCTGTCGCTTTTTCAACTCCACATTGCTGAGTGTTGATGTCAGGGAAAAGTCTTGCTCAGTTAACAGCATTCCTAGAGCACTTTGTGGGACCAAAACAGCACAAGACAAAAAAAAAAAAAAAAAAAAAAAAGAGCTCCAGAGCTAAAAAAAAACATCAGCAAGGTTCCCAAGTCAGTAACTTGCACCTTGAGGAAAAAAATAAGCAGACAAAGGATCAAATCCAATGCTGTGCTCCAGCATGAAGCCAGGGTTTCCTGCTATGAAATGTTACCTCTGCTAGAAAGCTTCCTTGGATGCCTTTGCTGGGTTACCTGTATATATGATGAGTTTTTTCCTGCAACCTGGAGCTTTTCATTTCTCATCCCTCTTTTTTTTTTTTTTTTTTTTTTTTTTTTTTTTTTTTTTTTTTTTTTTTTCCCCTGGAAGTGTGGAGAGTCATTTGTAAACTTTATTACCTTGCAAGGCAGAGAGAGCAAAAATTCATGTGTCTCTAGAGGTTTGAAAATGCAAATTGCTAGATGTGACTGCTACTCATAAAGGAGTTCCCTTTATGAATGCTGATGTACCTAGAAACACATGAAAAAAGCATTTATGTTTTAGAAGTCTGTTGAATAGAAGGAGGACAAACACTCTGTATCTGTTGAAGGCCAGGATCATTGCTGTAAGATTAACTAGAAAGGAAAAACACATGGCAGCTATCCAGGAAACACAGCTATCAGAAGATAAACAGGGATAAACAACCAGGGACTCCAAAAAGTTGCCCTACCATCAAAATAAAAGATATGGCCCCCTCAGAAGACTTTATATTCTAGAAGCATGTGTCTAAATACAAAAATAAATAGAAGTATTTTCAGCTGAGGAATGGTTTTAAGGCCATAGCTGAAGCCAAGAAAGAGGGCCAGCCCTGGCTGAAGTTGGAGAGTAGAGGTACACAGTATGTAGTGATTTTTGAAAGACCACAGAGTGAATTTCTGCTCATGACAATCCCTAAGGAGAGAGACATTGGCTCTCCTTGCCCTTTTCAGCAAGTAATCACTTTTCATATAGTGTGTGTGTGGGGACAGTAGAACTTTTCCACCCCAGCTTCTGAGAATGTCATTATTGGCTTTGCTAAGAGGCATCAAAACAAAAGGAATGGAATACAGTTCTCTCCAGAACAAAGGCTTAACAATTCAGCCAGTCCTTGGCATTCCCAAGAGCAGAGTGCAGTAGTACCAGGTTCCCTCTAGGCCCAGGGAGAAAAAGAAGTGGCTCAGCAGCTCTGAAATTCTGAACTGGGTGTGCCCCTCTCCTCACCCAGACATCTCTGGTACCTATGGTGACCATACTCCTAACTTAGAGTCATGGCTAGGTCATGTGGAGGGAGTCCTATGCTGTACAAAGAGGAGCAATTTTCAATGAAGAGAGGGTGACCATAGGCAGATACGTGCAAAGATAACAGAGAAAAGGGGAAGAAGTGGGGAACAGAAATAGTTGACAATGTTCAAGGTCATCACAGAGTCTGTGGCAGGTGTGAGGTGGGTGTCTTCAGTGCCTAAGTCATAAGATCTTCACAATAAGGCAAGTTCCAAGGAGTTCTTTGGGTTTGTCCCTTAAAGAGCTGTCTACAAATATCTACCTCTGCATTAGCTTGACAGTCATCAAGTCATCTGCTTCATGGCTACTAACACACACAAAAAAACACATGGCTAATCATACTCCCCCTGACTGGATTACCCAAGCCAGAAATGGTATCAAAGCCTTTTTGATAGATTTTGGTCCTTGAATTCGTTAAAGTGCTTTATGCATGTACCTGTTAGCAGTCTCAGTCACTACAGCTGCAAGTACCTGACTTCATTTTCTTGCACAGTGGATACTTACCTCCTATCCATTTGGAGACTTTTTATCAGCAAACAGTGAGGAAGTATTTCCAGTTTATGGATTTCTACTGTTTTACATCCTCAGTCATGGTCAGCAAGGTGCACTTAACCATGCGTATTTTTTGAGTAGCCTTGAAAACGAAACAGGAGTGTGAAAGTCAATGAGAAAACACTTTCTGACTGAAAAAAAAAAAAAAGTAAATTTCTGTCCTTGTTTTAATATAGTTGCTCTTCTTAGAAAAGATCTATCAATCTATCTATATTTTTTTTTTACTGAACAAGCGCACTTTTTATTCAAGAGGAACCCTCTTTAGCAGTAAAATAAACACACTAAAGAAAAACCACAAGTGATGATTTTAAAAGAATGACTCTATACTGTTGTCAAGAGAGTTATTTGCATAGAGTTACACTGGACAAAATGTCTAAGAAGTGCATTGCTATCTTTCACTGAAGCGTAAAAACCTTTAGACATTATTAAACTTCTCTTATGATGGCCCTCAAGATTATAAACAAAGGGAAAAAAAAAAGTGTGGTGGTTAGGAACAAACTTATCCCTCATGTATTTCTTTTCCTCAACTGGGAAAAGGCAATAGAATCCCTTGGTCCATTGGGTCAATTGTACAAGAGAAGTAGCTTAGTGGCACAAATCACAATGCTAAGGAAAACCAGAGAGCCCAGATGCTAGAGGGTTGCCTGTGATCTCATGTCTGTTTTGTAGCTGTGTGTACTGCATATCTGTTGACAGCAAGGAACTGGCTCCTAATTTACAAGCAAGTTATCAGAGAACTGACTTGCTTTATGTTGATAGAGACCTGAAGTTTCACTACATGTCTAATAACTGTGGGACACCTCAGCAATGCAGTTTTAAGGACAAAATACAACCAGGTCTGGTGCATTGTCTGCTCTGATCATTTATTTGTCCCCTCTTCTGTGGCGGTCTCTCAAATTTGCGCTAATGAACAAAGGGAGGATTTGGGAAGAACTGGCATCTGTCTCCAGTTGCTTTGCTATTCCAAATAAGTCTGTCTCTGTACATTTTGTGGAAACAGTCAAAATCTCATTCTCAAATAATCTTCCTTCTTATTTTGAAAAGGTGTTAGAGTGCTTTGATGTGTCAGTAGATGTTCTTCAGCATATTGGGGTTCTTATGTTAAACTGAGGCATTGGGATCTAATTCCACAAATGTTCATATGCTGTGGGACTAGATATTAGTTTGGGCACAATGCAATATCGTAGACTTTTTTTTTTTTTCCCAAAAAGTTACACCTCAGGCTGGCTGAATCACATGAGCTTACTGCTTGCTTATCTATCTATCTATCTATCTATCTATCTATCTATCTATCTATCTATCTATTTTAGTAGTAGCCTTCATGTAAGGAAACAAACAAACAAAACCAAACAACAACAACAACAACCAGAACTCATTTAGACATGAAAAAATGATGCCTGATCATACACATTCAGTTTTAATATTAGTTGTAGAGTAATTTTGTGACTGCAATCAATGCATTCCCACTATGTGATGTTGCACTTGCATTCAGCTTCTTTGTTTGAAGCTTTATGGTTATCTAAGGTACTGCTTTCATTCTGCTTCTACTTAACAGATCTAGAAATGCCTTTGCTCCTTGTCTCACTCTGATCCTACTTCCTGGGAGAAACTCCCCCCAGACTTCTACAAATTTTCATCATGATGTCTCAGCTGCCTTAAAGCCCTCTTGCTCTGTGTTCTACACAAAATACCTTTATTTGGTTACTGGTATATTGTAACTGAACTTCCATGAGGACTATTACTGCTCTATGTTCTTCTTTCCAGCTATTTTTGGGAACTCTTTCTTGTGCTAGTAAAGGATCTATCTGTTCACAATATCACAATATCTGTTGTGGCAAGAGCAACGTAAATGTAGTTATTAAATTAGTTATAGTTAGTATTAAGAACTCAATGGCATTAACTGTTATATATATTAAACTTGTTACAATCAGTAGACAGTTGTTAGTTGTGAATCTTTGTCATGGTGTCATTGAAAAAGATACTGAAAGTAATAACTAGTAATAACCATAACATGTATTTGACCTGCAATTAATAAAAAGATGTATTCATTAAGTGACTGTGCTCTTCTGATTTTCTGGATATGACAGAAAAACAAGGTCTATTATTTCTTTATCTACTGTTATGAACTCATCACCATGGTGTCCACATCCTGGTGTAGGCTTTTGGGTTGTAACAGATTATGCTTGCTACATCTTTTATTTTAAATGCCAGAATCTTTCTGCTGTCTGAAATGTTGGGTTCGGTTTCAGTACTTACTTCAATATTTCCTGGCCAGATTCTGAGTCCTCTGTTTAAGATGTTTTACTGCGCAGAACAATATAACTGCATTAAATATGTATTTAATGTATAAAGGCCAACCAAAGTGTCTAAGTTAATCGAAGCTGTTTCTGGGGCTCAGGGTTTTTGAACAGCAAGTTCTGGAAATCAGAGCAGGGGAGCAGGCCTGGGAACAGCTCCAGCTCTAGATTGCATCCTCCTGCCTACCTAGTAGTCTGTTTTTTTGCCATGGACTCTGCCCAAACTTCCTTTTGGAAGTGACACATCCTGATGCTGGAAGACCTTCCTAGGGAAGTTTCAGCAGGGAGGAAATGGGAAAATATAACATCTCATAAACTCCCTATGACTCCAGAACAAGGCCCAAAGGCTATCATTACTGAGATGCATATTGCAAACGTCATTTCCAAGAGAGGATCTCAATTTATTGTGTGTTGGGAGTTTCTAGGGTCAGCTCCATCCTGCTATGTGGTATAACAATGCATCAGTTGCACAATGGAAGTAACTTCACAGTATTCATATGTCACTTCAACAAGAGAGCAGAAGAAAATACTCATGTAGCAACAGGGTGGTTTGGTTTTCCTGACATTTAATTCTTACATGGCAGGCATCAGTGCTTTAATGGGAGAGAATTTTGGAATGAAAGCAAACTCATTAGTAGAAACCAATTACAAATCTGTGTTTCCTGCCCTTGACAAAATTCCCTGTTTCTCTGCCTTGTTGTTTTGTTGTTGTTGTTGTTGTTGCTTGTTTGGTTGGTTGGTTTGTTTTTCCCTTTCACTGTCGTCATGTCAAAGCTGATTATAAGAGATGGGCCTTGCAGAAGACAACATTGCATGGGTGGGCTTTGGATGCTAAGCTTCACCACTTTTCTGAAGATCACAAAACTCAATTTCAGTGTCTTTGTTCACTCCCTAGGCCAGTGAAAACCCTAAAGTAAAAGCCCAGTGGTAATTTTTTTTAGCCTCGAGTCTAAGTTCGTGTATTCTGAGATGGAAGGAAAAATTCTTATTTCACAGTCAAATGCTGATTGTGAAGCAGTTTGTACTGTGTTGGAAAGCCAAGTGGCCAAATATGGTTATTTCCCTATATGGCAAAATCATTCCATATTCCTTTGCATCACAAACACTCCATGACCCTTAGATGTCATAATTGCTGACCTCTCAGGACAGACCAGATATGTGCCAGCTCACCGTCTGATACGGAACAACATCAGAGAAACAGGCTGCCCTGCCTGGAGGCTGCCACCGCCTTACAGAAACCTTGAAAACAGCAATGGCACGATCCAGGCGATATCGGGCGCGACGCAGCAGGGGACGCTCCCGGCGGAGGCAGGGAGTCAGAGGCAGGAGACAAAAAAGGAGGCAAGGGAGAATGAGGAGAAGGGCAGGAGGTACGGTTCTTTCAGGCTAAGTGGTGGAAAGGCTGTCACAGGATGAGACTTTGAGAAATCCTGGTGGAACCATAGTGCTTCAGGGACTATCTTGTGACCAGTCAAGGAAAACTCTTTTTGGCTCAAGGACAATGCATCTTTAGGGGGAAAATATGAGTTTAAGATTCTCATTGTGGAGCCAAAATGAAAGTTGGACTAATCATATTGGCCATAGCCATAAGAGTGTCCAGGACATTTTAGGTGGCTGAAGGCTGTCAAACTGTCATCTTTGAATCTTTTATGATAACACCTCCTAGCTGGGTAGGGAATGTGGGGGAATGACGAAGAGTTCCATAAAAACACAGCCCTTAACTATTATTTTGTACCAGCTGGTCAGCACAAAACTACTTCTGATGACACAGGAACAACCTGGAGACATTCATGTGTACTCCTACAATATTGTATAGAATATCTGGTGGTGAAGCAGATGTTTATAGGGCTTGTTAAACACTCAGCTGAACTTGTAGACAGGTTCTCTAAGATATAGCAACATAGGTCAAATATATTCTGAAAATACCTGTCTCTCTGTTGCCTAAAGAGGTAACTTTGACTACCCAGTTAAACTAATAAATTATCACATTTAAGCAAACAGAAACCCTTACTGACATCCTCTCTTATGTACCAAGAAACCTTCAGTTCTAGAGCATGGCTTTTGAAAGCATTATGCCTGGACAAGTAACTATTGCCATCAACGCCCTTTTTCAGCTTTCTAAGGAGAATGTGTCTCATCCTTGCTTTCCTACCTTTTCTTCCACAGGGAGCAAGAAGTACCATTACAGGAGACGAGTGATGTATTGAGACCCAGCCTTCTCTGCCATGTGGAAGCAGTGTAGAAACAAGCTGCCACATCAGTTGCATGACAAATAATTCTGCTTTCTGGGAAGAGCTTGGCATAGGAGCAGCCTGACATAATCAGCTTGCAATAAACAGGCCTGGATGCATTTTTTTTCTTTTAAAATTTTATTTATATATATAAATATATATTTTATGGGGGGGGTATCCCTAGAATGTAATCTCAGGGAATGTTGGCTGTACACAAAGATGTTCTGTGTCATCCAGCACTGAGAGGAATTACTGAAAATGGAGAAGCAAATGGTTGAGGCTTGTCTTACAGTAGCCATTCAACCAAGTCTGAAAACAAAAATATCTCCCTAGTTGCTGGAATTTTTTTAGCTGTTAATCTGTTATTCAGCTGATTATTGTGCACTATACAAACACTTGATACTCACTGCTGCATTAATTGCCCTTGTTCAGGAAAGGCCATCATTAGCTGCCTAGGGAATGGCTCTCAAGTTCATGTAACAACGTACAGTCAGAGCAGGATACTGACAGTTCATGGCCTGCTAGGCAAAACGCCAGCTCACGGAAGCAGCTGATCATGCAAAGTTAAGTCAGAATCTAAATTTCTTCCTCTACTAAGGCCTTTCCCATGTGAAACAGGGGACACCTGAGCAGCCACTGTCCTCCCTGCTTTGAAGGAACTGCCACTGGAAATTCCTTAGCTCTCTGAGAAATATGGTTTGTGGCCTGGCAGATCATGACGTCAGTGCAATAGGACAATCAAAGCAGACCTGTTTCCAAATCCTCCTGATCACAAGCAGTGAGGCTAATAAAGAAGACCATCAGCTGAGTAGGCAGAAGCAAATAAGTTTCTCATCATTTCCTGTCATCGCCTGTGATTTCTGAACCTCAGGAGCCTCAGAAATTTGTTATTAATCTGAAGGAGAACAGGAAAATAGACTCAGATGCTTGGGACAACACACCAGCTCTATGTCCTTCCCCTGTATCCTTGGCCAGTGAGGGTCCATACATGGACAAATGTCTCCAAGGAGTGGGAAGGCAAAGACATGGCCCAAGTTAGTGACCATGCCTGGACATATATCTACCAGCTGGTGGTCTCAGTTGGCTCTGGAGTTCTCTGATGAGGTAGGAGATGGGAGGGCTGAGTGTATGACGGAAGGTGCTCTGCCCTTAGCTGCACGTCTGAGGTACATTTTGTTGAGAGGTGACATTATGGCTCATGCCCTTCCAAACAATTGTGACAGGAAGGCCCTGCCCAGCATCTCTTACTCTATTTCCTCTTCCTTCCCTCTCCCCAGGTTGGGCACCACTGCCCTGGAGCAGTGGGGACTTGCAGGTGTGGATTTCCTGCTGGGAGGGTCTGTGTTACACCCCACTGAGGTCACAGGGAGATCTCTGTCACTCCACAAACCTTTGACATCACTGGTTTAGCCCCTAAAGGTCAGGTGGGGTCAGAGCACAGATGGGACTTGTATCCAATTCCTGTTCAAACACTCAGTGGGGAACTTTTTTAGATTTCAGCATCAGGCTTTTGGCTGCTTTCTCCTTGTGTGTGTATATGTATGTGTGTGTATGTAGGGATGGAGTCATACTGGAGTTTTTTGGAACTGTTTAGTTACTTGCCTTTTTTTTTTTTTTTTCCTTTTCATAGCATTATTATTCCATTAATATTCCTGAAAGCCAAGCCTTACTCCGATGGACTCTCATGATTAAAGATTAAATGTTGCAGAGGAGATGACAGTCCTCACATGTGCCAATGAGTCAGTGAATTCCTTTGTGAAGCCTAAGTCCATCCAGATGTTGACCTCAGCTCTGATGCTATGTTCTTTGCCTATTTTCCTCTAGTATTTCTGGGTCTATTTAAGATGGGTATGACGTGACCATCAATGAAGAAAGACAGGCTCTCTAAGAGGGTAAAATGTTTTGCTTTCTACAATGGGATCGTGAAGCTCTTTCCACTGCCGTAATTCTTGGCCATTGCCTTATAAATGCTTGTCTCACAAATATTATTGCTCATTTGGTACTATTTGCATTGCACAGGCGTGAATGTCTAAACGCAATCTACGTATGAGACAGTTATTTTGTGGGGGTCTAATTTGGAATTTCAAGCTTTCTCTACAGAGCCAAAGAGCTGCATAGGGTTATAACTGGTAGGCAGACAGGACAGAAAAGGACCTATCAAGGACCTATCTGCATGTGGCTGCTATAAATGTTCTGTTTGCAGAGTCTAACCACAGTATTTTCACTAAAAGTGAGTGGAAGAAATAGTATTCTGTGTAGCTAGATTCTCCCAGCAATTTTGCTGTTTCTTTGCTTTTCTTTGCAAGCCATTTCTTAGAAACTGGACTCTGAATTACACTTTCTAGCAGCTGCCAGGCTTAGTCTTTCCTTTCTGTGAATCAGTGCAGCTCCATCATCCTCCACCGTAGGATGCACTGCAGCAGGCCAGGCACGTATTGCTCCTGAAGTGCATGCATGACAGAAGGCCAGAGGTAGGAATACAACCCTGCCTGCTGCTCAGGTTTTAGTGACAGTCCACCAGAGGAAATGAGAATAGTGCCAAGTGAATCATGTTCTGGGCTCTTCCTCTGCCTTCCCCACCCTTCTGGGTGACACAAGCCACCTTTTCATGATGCAGATCAGCAGACCTGCATATTTTTTCCAGGGCTTCACTTTAACCAGATTTCTGGAATCAAACCTTAGGAAACATTTACTCTGCCAAGTCCCCTCCCAGATGTGGGACATTTTCTTAAGTGGTCCTTTGCTTTCCTGTTGTGGCATTCAGCCTGAGGATGCAGAGGCTATAAAAGAGGATTCCCTCAGCTCAGCTTGTCCAGCTACGTTCAACCAAAAGGAGAAACTTTCTCAGGAAGTTCCTTTCCAGCTGTAATAACATGCCCGGACTGTGCTAACCTGTTGCAGTGCTCCTGCTAAGAAGTAACCAGATGGCTGATGAGGGGGCTTTAGAGATGGGAGCAGAGTGGCTGGAGCAGAGCAGAGCTGCACTGCTGGCTTTGTTCAGTTCAGATCCCCATGTTCTTGTGGTATTGGGATTTGTCCATTGCTAGTTAGGGCACTTGTTCCTGGGCCAGTTAGTTACAGATGCTTAACCCCTGTTAGCCTGTGCATATGAATCCTTTCTCAAGTCTGGATTGCTTTCAGTCACTGCTCTAAGCCTTTGCACCTTTGTGGTTGCACCAGAAATTGCCTCCCTGATCTTCAGCAGCAGAGACAACCTAGACAAGCTCGACATCTAGCTTTCTGGTCATGGAGATAGCTTTGGCTGCTTCCCTGCCCTTGCCCCAGATATTGCCCTTTAGGCAGATGAAAGGTAGGAGAAGTGCCAAGGGCAAGGACAGCTGGAAGGACAGTGACAAGTCTGAGCCAGAGGCAGAGAAAGGATTTAAGTCTCTAGAGTCCGTTCCACCTGGTTGTACTGACTACATCAGGAGGCAGCTGTCAATAGGCTGGAGCACTAATGATTTGAAATGTTTGATGCATGCACTGGCATCTCTCTGTTTAGTTTACTCCATAAAACCCTATTGCTCCTCTCTCTCTCTCTCTCTCTCTCTCTCTCTCTCTCTGTTTCATGTTCTTTGCCAAAAATACATAGATTTACTTGTAACGAATTGTGCCAGGATCAAAACAGCTATATCTAAATTTATGGTCTAATTTTCAAACAGAGTCATTTCCTGCTATTTTGCCAGTCTCCTGAGTCAGTTGTGTACATTTCTACATACTGCCAGACATGGGCAATTCTTACTTAGAGATGAAGCCATTCCAGACCTGAGCCAGTATGCCTTTCAAAGGCCAAATCTTTTAGTTCTTACTCAGGCTTTTAACTGATGAGCCAGACACGTGTTTTCTCATGGCCTGTACGTTACAGCTCTCATGATGCTCTTGATTGCATTTCAGAGATGCAGAAAGAGTGACAGAGGTTACTTTGTGGTGCTTTTCAGAGGCGTTGTTGGGATGAGCTTGAATAATTTGTTTATGAGATTAGCTTATACTGAGCTGCTCCAGAGCCGGTAACAGTTTTCATTACGTGCTAGCTAGCTGTAGAGCATCCTGTAAAGAGGATCTGCTCTGTCTCATGGCAGAAAGCAACACAGGTATGAAAGGAACTCTAAATACTTAAAAAGATGGTGCATGAATAGGCTTTATCCCTCCTCCTCAACACTCCACCTTGACAGTACTGCTTTGAGAATCAGCAGCTTCTGCACATCAAGCCAGTTCTGTCTTGCTTAGCCACTCATGGAAGGAAGGCAGGAGGGAGGGCTTCTCCTTCCAGCCAAATTTCTGGCTGTTTATTTTCAATCTCAGAGGCCCATATCACGTGTGGATCTTGCCCAGTCCTGGGTTTTGGTTTTGGATTCACAGTGCCTGAGTACAGGGTGTTTTCAGTGGCAGACTGTGGCATTCAAAATGAAAACAAACAAACAAACAGAACTGTCATTCCTCCTGCAAAGGGTCATCTCCTTGTAGGGTTACAATAAATAAATAAATAAATCATCAACAAACAAACAAGCTAAAAACAAACAAGCAGACAAACAAAAATGTAAAACTTCAGAACTGGTGTAGAACAAATTCCACAGGGACAGACAGTAAAGCAGCCTCTAACATAACTTTCTAGAAGAGTATAAAGTAAATATAGCCTTTCAGTTTCACATGGTATGACACCAATTTTGTCATCCAGTGAGGGTCCTGGAAATCCTCTGGGAGACCAACCCCAGTTTCTTTTTGGAATAAAACATGTTAAAGGACATTCATAATTTACTGCACTCAGTGCAGATGCCAGATCAACCTGTGCCATCCTTGCTGTAATCCCTGCTGAAATCCCAACCTGTGTAATCCCTGCTGAAAGACAAAGCAAAGAGCTACCTGGAGGATCTCCAAGGCACTGGATAAGAAGTATCCTTTCAAACAAAGAAGAGTCAAAATTGAGGGATGTCCCCAGATCCATGCCAGGTGAAAATAAGAAGATAGGAAGGAAGGTGGAAACTTCTCCAGCACTCCCTCTGAAGCAAGACTGAATGTGATATGTCCAGGAGAAACCCATCCTGACTATAGTCTTTCTTCAGCTGGAGTAAAGGATAGCCCTCTCACCATCTTTTACTTTGGGGTTTTTCTGCAGGCTTCCAAATGTTTCTGCATGTCCTTCCTCAATGTTTCCTCTCCAGGAGGGGTGATCCTCTGCTCTCAGGGCAAGGTTTACCTTGGGTGGCATCACTACTGACAACAGGCTGGCTGTGCATCTTTGCATCTTCCCACTGCCCTCATTTTTCACAGCTGCACTTTCCACCTCTGAAGGATTCAGGCTTGAACTTAAAATAACTGCACCTTGCAGTGACCCACCCACAGCTCAGGGAAGGGTTTCATGGCCTTTCCTGAGTTAGTGTGTGTTTTGGTTGCTACTCACTGACCTCTGCACAGCTTACCCCAGGGAGTGCCTTTTGGCCATGCTCTGATCAGGTTTTTCTCTCATAGTTGTAATGAAATGTCTTTTACACTCAATATCTGTCATCAGGGGGAGAGAACTAAGCTTATCATGGCAGGCTTTGACTTGGAAAAGTTTAGTTGTAGGCGCTTATATATTTTCCAAAACAGGTACAGCTCTGCATTACCATGGTGATAGAGCCCTTCCTCATTCTCCTCAGCAACAGCAAATAGGCAGGATAGAGAAGGCCTCTGGAGGTGACACATTCTTTTTCATGACCCTGGAGGCCCATGTTGTCCAGGGAGAGAAAGCATGATTCAAGAACTGGTAGTCACACACACAGCACACACATGTGTAATCAATAGAACAAGCAGATTTTTTTTTTTAATTATTCTTTTTCTTTTCTTTCCTCATTTTTTTTTCCTTGTATTCATTTTCTCACCAGTGTCCTGTTTTTTAAGCAAGAGAACGAACTGTGTGTGTATAGAACAAGGTTAAAACTCAATACTCAGTGAATTTTAAACCCTCCCCACCAAAAATAATAATAATAATAAAAAATCCACCTTCTTAGCAGGCAAGAAACTGAAGCTATTTTATTTTTTTTTCCTTACACCTTGCTATTGTCTGGCTTCAAATATTATGTCCAGCATTGTGCAGCTACAGAATGCAATGTTACTGGTTATCCTGAATTTATGTTTCAGTGGAAGACAAAGGCTCCACGTCTTTATTTTGGGGAATTCACCAAAGTTCTCGCCAGCTCATCATTTCCCTAATATTACCAAGTAATAAGTGATTAATAGTTATGAGGCAGACGAGCAAGACTTACAAGATTTGATAGAAAAAAATAAATCACCTTTGAAATAAGGCTATTCAAGGTATATTTTTCTGCACTTTGATATTTGAATTACTTCTGTTCACATCACCAGTATTTTCTTAAAAATTCTGATGTCTGTGTGAATACATGATTTATAAAGAAAGGAAAACAGAGGTTATCTGGTAGCAGTAAGGATCCCAGGAGCTGAGGTCTAATGGGAAACACCAGCTATCACAAAAATTGGCAATCTGCCTGTCCTTTAAAGCAGAAGTGCCTAAACTGCAGTTCACAGCTAATGTCAAAGGCCATATCACCTTGTTCAGCTTCCCAGTTTTCAGCTGGGAGTGAGATAAGAAGTTGTGATGGCCTATATCACGTGTTAAGAGCTAACAAGTGGCTAGTGGTCTCCAACCTCTTGTTGCTGCCTAGTTAGAAGCAGGATGTGGGACCAGATGGATACTTATCACAGTATTAGCTTTGGTTTGATACAGCCACAGTTCATTGTCAGACTAAAGCAAGGAGCAGAAGCTGGAGAAATGGATGTGCAGGAGGGTTTGGTTTGTCCTGTGTAATGATATCTAAGATTCTTTTTAAAAAATATTGCTCAGAAGAAAATTTACTTGCCTACTTGCCCAGTTTCATCCTAGAACAACATACATACAGCCACATAACCCTCTGCCCTATCCCCCAAAATGTAAAAGTACAAGGAAAAGGCTGAATCAAGTTTATCTATCATATCATAGAGGTCCTGAATGTTGGCCAGGGGTAGTCTACAAGGGACATAAAGGAATGACAATGCCCATGGCTTTACCATAAGGTTGTAGCTGGAAAGATCCCTCTTGTACTAAGACCTGGGAACTGAATAGGTTGGAAGAGAGAAAAAAGAGGACGGTTAAAGGGACAACAAAGAAGATGAAAGTGTTGGGGAAGGAGAGCACTGTAGCAGGATGGGAGATGTGAAGCCTTTCAGTCCGTCACCAACAGTGGCACCTGTCCCAATCTTGGACTCGCTTGTGTTTCAGTGGCTTGTCTTACTGCCACGGCTTTGGGAACAGCAGCCTGTTTACAGGAAACAAGCTGGCTGTGCTTCCCATAGCCTCGCTGGGCCAGGGCGGAGGCGAAAGCTGGCTCTTTCTGCTGCTGAGAAAGCTCCGGCTTGCTTGGGGTGTGTGAGCATTGCAAATCCCTTCTTCCCACCCCTACCTCCTTCCCCTGGTGCTGGCTCTTCCCCACCCCAGCCTTGGCCACATGGGTGTTTGGAGGGGAAGTTATGGTTCCCAGAAGGGCTGCAGGATCCCTGGAAGCTGCCGGGGACACGCTGTGGCTAAGTCCCTGGGGGCCAACCCAAACCCAATGTTACCTCTCTCACATCCTTAGGCTGGGCAGATGATGTTTAACAAGCGTAAGCGGACTTGTTGTGATGGATGGTAGCAATGACAATAAAAATAAGATGTTGCACCATGTCTTGGCAGAAGTAGCTCAGAAGGACAATTCAAGCAGCTGCTCTTTTCCCCCCAAGTCATGTCCCTCTGTGTTCCCACGCACACTTGCCTCTGGGTCGTGCTGAGGGCTGAACAAAAGCCTGTGTGCTATCTTCTTAATAGCAGGCACCACAGGGGTTATCACTCTGGCCTTGAAAACCAGGTCTGCAAACAGGAGAAGGGGGAGGGGACATATTTTGGGAGAAATAAGTATTTAAAATACATCATAGTTGCTCTATTAGCCTCTTCCTTACCTCCCTTGCAGCTTGTAAAACTCCCGCTGCCTCCCTTCCTTTTCAGCCAAATGTTTGGCTCGTTATTTATCCCAGCACACAGCATTCCCGTCACCCTGTCCCTGCGGCTACTAACCCACCTCCCAAAGCTTAAAAAGGAGCTTGTGGGCCAGCTTCTGGCCCAGTCCTTGCTGCGGCTGTTGCTTGACTTGTATGCAGCAATATGTGTTGGATGGAGCTCCTGCTCCTGATGAACAGAGGGTGCCAAACCGCATGAATCTGGGGTTTGGCAAAGCCCAGCTGCTTCGAGCTGGAGAGGCAGGGAATGCCGGGGGCAGCAGCCCCAGCACAGCGGGTTCATCACTGGTGAGGAGGAGCTGGCCCTGGAAAAAGGGAGATGTCCCAGTTAGTCATCACCCACCCACTGGTAGCTGGGAGGCACTCTTGCAGCATCCGCTGCTAGACAAAGCACAGCCTAGGTTAAGAGCGACAAGGGCTGTTCCCCAAAGAGTGAAGGGCCACTGCCCAGACCCAGATACACATTCTCCACTACCCACAGGACTGTGGGGCTGCTGCCAAGAGTCAGTAATGAATAAACTTGATGGCATAATGATGTTTATTCAGTGCAGGCCTAAAGTCATTGGGGATGGAGATAGCATGGGTAATATGTGGACCCAGATATGCATTTCAATACATGACTGTGCAGAAGATGTGGCACACTGACCAAAGGAAAAGGGAATCTGGAATGACCACCGTTCTTTTGCATGACTTTCTGTGTATCCACATTCCAGTTATTTCCAAGAGTTTCATATTTAATAATAAACAAAGCATGGAAAGCACATTGGTTTTACTTAATAATACACAAAATGGTGAGTTTTCCCCTTCCCAAAAGTGAAGGACAACAAAAAGGGGTTAAAAATGTCTCAGGTGTTACAGAAATATATCCTGCAGTCAGGAGATAGATGAAAAAGAGGTTGTTTTTGGACAGGCTGCTGCCATGTTCTTTACTTCTGTCTCTCAGCCCTGTACAAATACATTTTGGAAACATCTATCTGAGGAAACATCATATCAGGAAAGATATGAGGTGAGAATTAATGAAGAAAATGCATTCTGTGGGAATTTAGCTTCAGTATGGATGATCAGAACCAACTTAGGAATCGATTGACCTGTCTTTGGTTCTGGGACACTTCTAATTCAGCTGTCATTGATGTGGTCTCTAGAGCAGAGATTTCTCTGTGATAACTGCAATGATACTAATACTAATCAACAATTGGATAATTGGAAATTCATATTGCAGTCAAGAGAACAGCAAGACAAGTTTTGGTCTCATGTCACATACTTACTCTTTATGGGAAAAAAAAAAAAAAGAAGAAACAAAAGTCATGAGATAAAAGGAGTGGGGACCACATCATCAGAGCCAGGCGCATGCAACTTGCTTTGTGATTGCATTTGTGCATTGAACCGTACAGGTTGCAGATGCCTGCCAATGTCTGTCTCTGCCTCCCCTCCACCTCCACTTCAACTAAAATGTCCACTGTGCCCTCTTTTATTCAAAGGCCTTTAAAAATCACCCAGGATACTCCATGGCTGCAGACCTAACCCATCCTTCCCTTGGGAAAGTTCTAGACAGACCCTGGCAAGGTATGTTGTACTAGTCGCCTAACTTTGACCCCTTCGTATATCCTTTTATTGCTCCCAAAAAAAACAGACTCATAAAATGCAACTGATTAAATGCCCAAGCCTTGATAGACACTACAACTAAGCCTCTGCTGTTAAGACTTTCAAATTTCACATGGTATTAAAAAGTTTACTGGACACTTGATCCTCTTTAATTTTGCAAAACAACCTTTTTGGTCCCAATGTTATAAACCAGTGGTGAAAGTGAACTAAAGGAACTCAGATTTTATTGTAATCCATGTTACTAGGAGTTGTGCTTTAACACTTCAAGACTTGGCCTTAAGGTAAAGAAGCAGTAGCTTTTACAGACTTTTTTTCCAGCTGAGAGAGAGGCTGACAAGGTACAGAACTAAATAATCCAAAGAATGCCATGCCAAAACATACTGTGTCCCATGGAAAATTTGGGGCAAATTGCTCAGAAATTAACATTTCTTTCCCAAAGTGCATATCAGCAAAAGTGAGAGAAATGTCTTTCTAATTCAGTCCTAAGGATCTCAGTTTGAGGCAGTTTAGCAATATCAAAAGGGGCAGCATTTTCCTTCACTGTGCTGAAAAGTGAAGACACAGGCAATGTAACTCTCCTTTTCACAGAGCAGAAGCCATCTTGGGCATCACAGATTTCTCTGTATCTCACACAGTCCACGACTGTTTTGCCAGGTCTTCTCAAAAAACATATTTTTTAAGGACAAAAATATGCAATGTCATGACAGCTGAAAGAACTGCAGAAAAGACACACTTTAGCAATGGGATCAGAAAACATATGGTCAATTTGTTTCCCTCAGCTTGTTTCAATGCCTCCCCCTACTCTTAATCTATGTAGACAAGAAATGGAAACAATGGTTTTAAGATGTTTGTGAGCAACGTGGCCCAAGTGAGAGTCAGACTTGAAGAACGTCCTGAAAGCTACCATTAGAATCCTTCAAAGAAGGAGATCCTACCCACCCACAGACTCTTAAACACAAAGTTTTGGAATCATTGGCAGGGTTAGTCCAGCAAATTAACCAGAAGAGTTGATGGGACATTGGGCAAAAAGGGGGCTTTGCAAGAACAGTAGTTTTTGAAATAGTTCCATGTGCAACCATTGCAAGGTGACCATGTTTGTATTCTTTTCTATTGGTTCACCCTACTTATTCAAAACATGGGGCTAAACTTGCTGACGTGTTGAAATAGATGTTAAGCAGCTTGATGCATCAAATACCATGAGATCCTCAAGAAGTAGATGCTAAGAAGAGCTGAAGACTGCTGAGAAATATGTGCTGAAAACTTTAGAAGTGATTCAGCTCACCAGCTGTTAGCTCCTGTTTATGACAGAGGCTTTATAGCAGAAGTTATACATAATATCATGGTTCCTGGATGTGGTCCTGGGATGGTTGGGGACCAGCCTGGGAATGCTGCTACTATACATCTGAGCATTGGATGAGCTGTAGTGTAACTGACAGCATGCAAGCCTCCAAATGTCGAAGCTTGTGGTGTAAGACCAGTAAGGCAGTACAATACCACGAAGATGCTATTTATAAGCTTGGGAAACTTGGAGATACATGTCAGCAATCTGACTGGGCAAATGTACAAGCCATTCATGTTCTATCCTGTACATACCTAATGAAACTTTATAATTCTGAAACAAACAAACCCTTACAGCACCTTATTTCACACTAAATATATATATATTGTAAGAGTTTTACAATATTTAACAATATTGGTTGAATTGCATTGCTGAACAAACTAGAAAGTACAATTTTGTAGTGCCTTTGTGTCCAAAGAGTTTGAGGCTGCTCAATTAACTAGATTGGTGATTTTTATTAGCATTTGTTAAATGTGTAATATGATTGAAAAGGCCTAATATTTGAGGCAGCCCCTGACCTCAGTTTTCAGTTCAAAAATTGGACAGCAAAAGGTCAAGGAGCTCAGAGAATTTCAGAAGTTAAGCTTTTTCTAGGAGTGGAGGGATTTATGGCCTGGCATTGTCTTCATTGTCTGTGTTGGGCTGGGCTGGCTTGTGTTGGTGCAAGGAAGTTCGTGCTGTTGCCTCAAAGTTCGTGTTGGAGCCAGAAAGATTTTGATTATGGAAAAGTCTGGGAACTTGCCAGTATAGGACAGGGTGCTTGATCCTTGGCTGTAGAGCAGAGTAGGGTAGAGGAACTGTAGAAAAAAAAGAAAATGGCAAATGGGAAATCTTTGCAGGTTGCCAGGCACATATGGCTTGCTTAGGGTTGCTGTGATCTTCAAATGCAGAGCAAATAGGGGTAGCTTTTCCCTAAGTGACGGAGACTTCGAAGGGTTTTGTCTTTTGGTGTGAGGTTGTGAGGTATAGGTCTCAAGCAGAGTAATGTGTCAATGATTAATCAGTGTACCTGTTGTCATCATCACAAAGTCAGATGCAAAGCAAAAATTACCTCAAAATCTTTACTCCCAGTCCTGTTTTTTTTTTTTTTTTTTTTTTTTTTTTTTTTTTAAGACAAAGATGACCTTCAGAAAAGGTCCTTAAGAAAAGTTTTTTGGACCTTAAGAAAAAGTCCAAAAGTTTTAATCATTCTGGGGAAGTACCTGCACATTAGCACCCTTCCTTTGTGCTTCAAATATGTTGAACACCTCTGCGTTCTGTCACTGTCTGAGCCTTTTGCTCATCCACATCCCACAAGAGGCCATGGTTCACACATACACTTTTTTGTGCTTTTCTGTTCATATGGTTAGAACAGAGTTATCATGCTCTGAACAAAAGCATTAAAAATCAGAGTCATAGGTCAATGGAGTAATTCAGAAACAGCAAAGAGAAAAGATGATTTCAGGTGACATCCACGCAGCAGGGGTTACTGATCTTAAGAGTAAAGGCTCACTTGGGACTGAGCTCCGAACAGCCACTGCAATGGGGGGTCATGGTGTAGAGGCAGCTTTTCTGCTGGAAACTGTGAGAACCTTTCCCTGAGCAACCCCTATCCCAGACCCACATGAAGACAAAGGAGAAAAGTCAGGCCTGGAGGTGCTGCCAGAAGGGTAACATACCTCGTGTGAAAGCACATTACAAAGGCTAATGCTGAGCTAGCAACAACCTCTCTCTAGTAGCAGTGGGAACCCCCTTCTGCTTTATTTTGTAAAGCATCTTTCATATCTTCTGCCAAAGACTTTAGGCGACAGCAAGTTTTGCAAGGAGGCGAGTAATAGTAGAGCCAAATCCTGGTTCAGAGACTGCCAATAAAGAGTCACTGTAGCCTGTAACAGTGAAAGGTCATCTGCAAAGATATTACCACCACTCATTTTCAGCCCCAAATTCTCGACCAAATGTTCTGATGAAGGAACAGATCATTGGGTTAGGTCCAAAGCCTAGGGAGAGCTTGCAATTAATCTTTTAGTAATTCTTTTCCCACCCCAAATCTTCCACATTTCCTGCCTCACTTAACTCTTTCCAAAGTATCGTTCTGCAATGTCACAGTTGCTGAGGCTTGATTCAGACTAGAGACTACTGGCAGGAGCACTCTGTGCAAGCCAGATGGCCTTCTGAACGCCACCCTTAGGCACCTCTTACGGGTGATCAGTTTTGGTGTCACAACTGCCACTTTTCAACAGTGCTCTAGGGGTTGTTCTGAAATATTCATCCTGCCCTTGAGCTTCAGTGGAACGATTGCCTCACAGTTACTTTAGTTACCTTTATCTGCAGTTAGTGTGCAATCTTCTTACTTACAGAGATGCACATTTTTAGAAACAGGTTCAACAAGATGGTGCAATAAAGTTCATTGGTGCACAGCCGTGCACTGATGTCTTCAGGAGTATCTAGCAGGCATAAGAATCACAGAGTCTTTAAAAAAAAAAAAAGTGTAAACATATTTCCAAGTTTAAACTTTTCTCACCATCTGCTTTCATTTGCAGCAGTGGAATATGAGTTTTGATTCATTTTCTCACTTTTGGTGTGGCTCTTTTCTCATTTTCTGTGTCTAGCTAGGGACTTAAGAAGAGAAGACACAATACAGCATCTCACACTCTGATCCTTTGCTATAGCATTGATGACCGTCCCTTGCTCCTCAGGTTATGGGTTCAGGTAGAGCTTTAAAGGGACCAGAAAAAAAAGGAAAGGGAAAAAGAGCCATCCTAGTTTGAACTGTAACCACACCCCTGGCTCCCCTGATGCAGCAGGCCAAACAACCAGGGGTGCAGCAAGCTCATCTCTTAGTTTGTCCCTTTCTGTGGTCTCAAGGCATTTTAAACTGATCTGTTCACAAAGGAAAGTGGGTTATGATGCTACTGTGGAAGCTTGAAATGAGACCTTATGGCCTGTCCTGGCCTATATATATGACTTGTGATAAATGTGACTGCAGCTGTGAATCCGAAGGGATGAAAATAACAGTGGGAGGGCACCCAACAAAAAGTAAGTCACCCTATGAGCAGAGCACATCCCATACACTGGCTGTTCCCACGGGCTGAGCCTGCTGCATACTGCACTTGTGTCCTGCTAATAATGACTGGTCAGTAATAATGTCAGAGGTGTTGCTGTGAGGCTGCTATGATGAAGCTCAGAAGGTGAAGTCGCCCACCTCCCCCCTTCTTCCTGCATTTTTCTGTTTCAGGAAACTATTTTTAAGGTCACAGTTCTGTAGTTGTAGATGGGCCCAGGGTGTCTTGTGCATCTACTGTTCTTAGTAAGAGCACCTGTCCAAGCCTTTCTCAAAACCAGATGCACCGGCTGCTCAAAACCCAAAACATGGAGTGGGACTGGAAAACCCACTTCATGGAGTGAAGCACACTATGGCTGTGTTCACTAAGCTCGTGACCAAGCTGCCCGTATATTTCCTTGAGTCTGGGTCCTTTCCTGATAACCAGGAATGGGGAGAAGTCACCACTTTTAGGAGTGTCTATCATGTGATTGTGCCCCCTCACAAGCAGTGTGAAGAGAGAAATAGACTGCCTGCTCTCTAGGCCAAAGGCATTTTTTGGTCAAGTAATCCCTTTACTGTGCGAGATGGTGCTGTTCATTGGGAGCAGGTGCTGGCTCCACTCTAAAAGAGATAAAGTGGACTTTGATGTGGTTTGGTGGTTCCTGGGGTGTACTTCAGGCTGATGTACTTCGGCAAGGTGGATGAATGCCTTAAACATGCTGCAGAAAGAAACAAGGCCCTCCAGGCTACTGCAGGAGTGCATTCCACTGGAACAGAAAAGGAAGGGATGAGCAAAAAGGAGTCTATATTTTCAGGTCTCTGAAAAGAAGCTTTTTTCTCTGTAGCAAAAGGAAATGGCAAAAATAAATATTTATCCTGGTAAATAAAACAGGAAAAGAGGGAACCAGTGGGATGAGATCACTGAAGGCACCTTGTAAAGCTGTCTGCAGTGTCCAGTCTTTTCAGGGAACTTCAAAGGCCTCATCTCTCTTTTGCTACCAATATTTCTACTTGCCAAAGCACAGCTCAGTGACAGCTTCTTTAAGGTGAGAGAAGGATTTGAAATGATGGATAATACTTCTACCACATTCCAAAAACCAGGGAAACGTTCCAGAAAGAAAAGTATGGCAGCTTCTTTAAGAAGAGTGAAAAGAATTTATATCAGCTCCTTCTGGGCAATTTTTTCCTTTTCTGTCCTCCCACCCCTCATTTCCCCTCCCCAATCCAGTGAAATATTTTGGGTGAACTTGATGCAATCAAAGTTGTGTAGTCAAATGCTGGGCAAATTCCCAACGACCCCACTCCAAAAGTACCTTTGCTCTGGTTCTCAGCTGTTCTGAGACAGCTTTGTAACAGATACATGCTTTCCTTGTGGGTTTACTATCCTGCTCCACACACCTACAATCAGAACCTGCTCTCCTGGGTCTCGTACAACCAAGCTGAGCACAGAAGAAGATCAGATCACATTTCAGACAGTTCATGCTCTGAAAACACCTTATGCTGACCTGAATCTTCCCAGCCATGAGATATCTCCCCCACCTGCATGCCACTCGGTGGACAGCTTTCAGTGCTGTCACACCCTCTGCATATCCAGCCTGGAGTTACGACATCGCCTTTTTCTCTTCTAAAACAAACAAGGTGCTGTCAAGGGAAAGGAGAACATTGCCTTTTACTGTAAAGCTGGGAACCAAAGCATATTTTCAAGAGATGAATGCTGTGCAAAGAGGTGGGTATGGAGCAGGAATGCAGTGCAATTTGCAAAAATTGAGGATAATGAGAGAAACTTCTATTCCTCTCTAATCATCTATGGCCCATGCCTCTGTGGCAAGGTCAGTGTTAGACTAAGATCCAAACATGAGCTCTGGTCTTGTTTAAACATGTGAAGGTCAGAAAGAGGTTGGATTTAGGACTAAGGTGTCATATGCTGGGCCTCCTTTCGTAACAACACAAAACAAATCCAGAGCCTGCTGATCTTTTCAGAAGTTCAGGCTCAAGTCAAAGACTGATTCAAAGTCTGCAGGGAGGACCTGCCGTTGCTGTGGGAGACAAAACCAGGTAGGTCAGAGATAAACAGGGAAGGAGAAAAGTGATTTTCTTTTTGAAGCTAAGGAAAGGTATAATCTCTCACTAGAGTCAGGAGGTTTGAGCTATACAGGTGATTTGGCCTCAGCATATTGAGATGATGAGTGCAATAGCAGCTAGTGGGTAGAAAAAATTCTTTATTATTATTTTCTCTTTTAACCCTAAGCACTATTCTCATCCATCCCGAGTTATTACCCAGACCACAGAAAACTTCAGAACAGAATTGTCTGCCTCAAAATTTAGCAAATAGGCTTTTTAGAGAACTGAACATTTAGACTAGTCTGTTGCCAAGCCCAGAAAATTCCTTTCCTGTAAGGATGGCACATTCCATAATGAATAGCTAAGATGATCTGTTCAATGAGCCGTTTGTAAAGCACAGGCTCACTTTAAAGCAAAAGCTGCTACAGGAATTGTTTCAATCATAACTATTCTGAGCTATAAATACATGGTAAATTATTAGTCAGGTATTTTCTACATGACTGCATATTATTCCTAACTTTGCACGTAGGGACATTATTTAACCCTTTCTGTTCTGCTCTCTGACAATATTTCACAGGATGCAACCATTCTAGTGAAACTGTTCAAGTGATGTTAACAGTGGTGGAAAACTACAGAGTGGCTGAGTAGGTGAATAGGAAAAAAACAATAAAAGAAACCTTTGTCTGTTGGTAAACATCAGGATCCATGCATGATACATATCACCATGATGTAGAAATGCATGATCCTAGGTTTTGGTGACTTCTCTCAGCCCTTTTGCATAACAGAAGATCCAAATGTAATATTTGATCTGATTCTGTTCTCTCTATGAGAAATCACAAATTAGAGCTTTTATCATTGGGTCTGTATCTGTGATAAGACTGAAGAAATTTGCACCAAGGAAAACAAAAGCAGAAATTCAGAGGAAAATTACCATTGACAAGAAAAAAGTAAAAGTCACTGAAACAGTGTGGTGTTTTCCAAGATTGAGGAAGCTACACGTGTCTGTACATGTGACTGTTGAAGATAATTTTTAACTGGGAAAAGGGAGATTAATTCTTTTTATGAGCAAAGAGTTAGCAAATGCACACCCTCACATAGAATTTTAAACATGAAGAAACAGGATGAAGATTGTCTGGTACCTAGGAATCCAAAGAGAAGAAAATTCACAGTATAAGATGATACATCAGGGCCAGGTTACATTTTTTTGCTTTAGTTCCTTTAATATTGAATTTCTGAAGTCTTCAGGCATTCAGAAAAGAAGGCATTGCTAAAATTTTCAATTATTTATTTATTTATTTATTTATTTATTTTTTCCTAGGACTAGTGATCAAAATCCAGAACAAAGTACTGAAATAAATATTGCTGGCTCTTTTTAGTAATATTTATTAGAAAGATTGTTATTTTCCCCTCTTGAGATGTTATACCTAATACAGAACAGTGTTTCTTTCAAAACACTTAAAATGTAGTGAAATTACACAGATGAAGAACAGGAGTGGAGCAGAACACAGGCACCTCTGGAGATCAATGACACTTAAAAAGCTAAGGATACTCAGGAAAGGTAAATCTTATCCTGGTACCAGTTTGGGCAAGAAAGATGTTCATCCCAGAATGATCCTTTGGATCCCAGAATTCAGAGCTCGAGATTCTGTCTCTGTATCTGGAGAAATGTTTTCTCATGTGCTCTGATCTTTACTGGTTGTTGTTTGCTACTGCAGAGGCTGATGCTCACAGGTGGGTGCAGAAGAGCGTGGTCACATTTTCCCGGTTTCATAGGTGATTGCTCTTCCTGAGGACCAGAAAGTAAGTATTTTGGGAGGTGCTGTTTCAGCCTTTCACGTTAAGAAAACTCTTCTGCCCAGGAGAACTCTTGTTGCTTTTCTAAGATGATTTACTCTGGAGTTTTAAAAAGAAACATTCAAAGGGTCATGGATTTCACTCAAAGAGCCTAGACTACGGAACAGATATGATGTAAAGCTGCCAGAATGCATAGACATATATGAGTGCTGTGCTGAGCTGCAAAAATCCCAGTATGCTTAGTCACCCTCAATAAGTTTTTCACTTGCAGAACTTTGTATACCCCTCAGACATGGCACCTAAATCTCAGTGTGGCTATCAAATTCAACACATTGTGGTTGAGAGTCGGAAATTCTGAAGCCCCAGGATGTGTGTATGTGGCAAAGTACTTTCTGCCAACAAATCTGGAAATCTGAAATTATTTATTTTGAACTATAAGTAGCCTGAGAGTTGAGATATTTAATAACAATCAGAAGAGCCTGTGCATTTCTGGTTTGGAAAAGAAAAAGAATAACTTTTCAAAACCATATTCAGGAGTGAAATTAACTCTAGAGGGTGGTTGCTTCAGGTTGATATTCCAAGTTTAGAGACAAATAATAACCATTTTACTGTCAGAATTGTTTAGGGCAAGGAGAATAGAACAACTAGGTCAGGAGGATTTTATTTCTCAACTTCAGATTAAATTAGAGCTGCTCCAAAACCACATTGCTTTAGAAGCGACAGATACATTTGCTCCTACGGAAAGCCCAGTGTGAGTCCTGGCAGAGAGAAAGGGCTTTTGCTGTGTTCATGAAAACATCTGCACGGGTTTCCTGGACCCTGAATGTGCTAGCAATGGGGACCCAGCTGGTACTGAGGGGTTTGAGTGGAAATTAACGTCCCTTTGGGATGGAAGGTAAATCAGGTTGCGTGGCTCACTCCAGCTTTGCATCAACAAACAGCACAAGCTCTAGTCCCAAAGTCACTAGGGAGTTTGCTTTTCTCAAGGTCATGCAAGGTTCACTCACATCTTTCTTGCCTGTTGGTACTGAAACTGTGTTAACCCTGTGTTTCTGCTTGCTGTGGTTGTGCATGTTTTCAATTGTTTAACAACTGTCAATACTCAAGTGGAATTATTTTTGCAGTTAGAAATATATTTTCTGCTTGGATTGTTTTTCTCTAAAAGCTGGGTGCAACTAGTGTCGCTCATGATTTTTCAAGATGAAAGTTATCAACAACCGCTTCTTCAGACTCGGTTTTAAATTTTGTCTCAGAAGCATTCTCCACACCTGAAATAAAATTGACACTTTCCAAATGACAGTGCAAGTTGCCAGTATACTCTTATCCAAAAAGACTTACTCTTAAGTAAAGAAAGGTCTGTGTCCTGTCACTCCAATGGATCCACGAACTCTTTAATCATTTGGATTGCTTTGGTTGATGGACTGAGAGTGCTTGCCAAGTTTTTTTGGAGGACCTTAATGCCTACAGCCTAATTGGATGGTGCTAGAGACAGTAAATCAAAGTACTGTGATCTGACAGTGTTGATGACAATTTTAACTCCTGCATTTTTCTTGTCCATAACTGTGGGGTTAGTAAGAACAGGAAAAAATGCACTGTGAAGCCAGAGAAAGAAGAAGAGAAAACTTATGGACTAGACAAATTCTGGACAAAGTGTTGTTCAACATCCCTTTGGAACCAAGAAATAATGACTTGAACAATTACAAGACTGTATAAAACCTCTCACTCACTGAAGCTCAACTAAATACAGCACAGCTTTATCTTTAGTATTCCTTGGAATTGTGTCAAGGAGGCTTTTTGCTCCCTCTTCTTTTTCTTTCTTTCTTTCACTCCTTTTTTTAAAACCTCAAGGTCAAGCAAAACATACGCTTAAAAATAAAACTTTATCAAGAGAGATGGAGGACTAAAGGGCTTCCTATATTTAGTAAGGGCAATCTAATCTAAGCAGAAGTTGTTCAGGGCCACTCTCCATTTTCCATGAAAGGTAGGTGCTCCTGGGATGATTCCCAGGGCTTTCTGTGGCTTCTGTTTTCAGACACAACCCAAGCCACTGAGTTTTATTGAGCAAGTATCCTGGAAAGTCCTGAGCAAAATGAGAGACAGCTGATAGTCCTAGAACACCAGTACTTTTAGTAAGGTCCCGCAGCCGTATCTCTGGGTTGTTAATTCTCATAGGCTTTAAGCCAAACTCTTTTCCCCAATCCTCCCCCAGCTACTGATATGGTCCTTGACAGAGGAAAGCATCTGTCCAACTCAAAGCACAGAAAATGATTAAGTGCTTTCTTAATCAGGACCTTGCAGCTCTTATATGTGACTTTTGGCTTAGTCAAAGCTAGCTTTTCAAGTAAATTTCATGTAGAATTGGATGAAAATGGTAATGAGACAAGGAACTTTTCACTTCTAGGTCATCACTGAACAATTTTTCAGGAAGGAAAACCCTATAAAAATTACTGTTTCTTGAAGGCAGACAAGAGTGTATTTGGAACACTGAAGCACAAATATCTTGGCTGTTCTGACTGCTTTGTATCACCAGTGTTGTGGGAATTAGCTTGTGAATTTACTGTGCTGAGACAAGACAATTACTTTTGAAACACCCTACAGACAGCTGATATAGAGCCCAAAGATGGAGAAAAAGAAAGCACAGTTATGCTTTTCAAGCCAGGAGGAGAAGAAATTCCTTTCTCATTAATCTGATACTCTAACCTGTATCCAACATATGGTAGCAGACAATGGCAGAAGATGTGACTTAGAAATTTAGCCAGTTAGTTTTGACCTGTGGTGCCTGGATCTGTGGATTCTATGTTCTGCTTCTTTTAGGAACTTATTCAACAAAAAGAAGGCAATCATTGCCAGGCAGATTAAAAGTACTGTACAGGAAAAACAAACAAACAAACAAGAAAAAACAAACAAACAAACAAACAAACAAAAAACACACAATAAAACATAAGAGCCTACATTTTGAAAAAGGTTTAAAACTTCTGCTTTGGATTGTAACAAAATGATCACTAGAATGTTCAGACTTACAAAGAAAAGAAAAGAGGTAAACTCAGATTTCTGGGCAACCTGATGGCTTGATGCTTTCAGAAAGGATTGATCATCGAGCAGTCTGAGATTCCTGGGAGCGGGGAGGTGACACTCAGCCACGGCTGCAAACCATCCTTTTTTGCATCCTAATAGAAGAGCCAATCTCATCTCTGTTTGCAGGAAGATTTGCCATGACTGGACCCTATGGAGATCTGAATAAGACTGCCCTCCACTCCACCTCTGCAGTTCTAAGCAATGATATGCATCCCTTGAAGTTTAGAAAGGAAAAATATATAAAACCAGTATGTATTTATGAAGGCTATAAAAAAGGAGCTTTGCAGTAGTTGACATGGGAAGCGATTAAGGTACCTTATAAGCAAAGATTGCAGAAAAGAGAGAGAGAAGTGATGCCAGAAAGGAATCTGGCAACAATCCCGAGGTAACGATAAGTGACTTCCAGAAGTAGGAGTTGTGGGAGGAAAAGTAAAAAAATAAAAATAAAATGAGGAAAATTGCAAGACTTTTGGCCGTGGGGACTAAGCCACAGAGACCGTTCATCACTGGACTCACAGACACAAGAGGAAGGTGATTTCTCACCCTGCTCATGACTCAGAGGTTACTGGTCAAATCCTGCAAAATGGGAGTTCATCAAGATTTGCTTGATTTTGAAAGGGCTCGATTTCCCAGGCATCTCAGCTTTCTCCATCTGTGTTTATACAAATGGGTCTTGGGTCTCTCCAGGGCTTAGGAAAAAGTTGCTCTGAACAAAAACACACATATGGGTCATGCTGCCAGTGAGGATCTCTCTGAGTCGCTGTGTCTTATTGTCCTGTTTAACAGGTGGAGCATGTGTCCATGCCTGTCCCTAGACAGCAGCTTGCGACATGAGCATTCACAGACGAAATGCCAGCTAAAGAATACTCAGTTATCATGATCAATCACTCTACAAAAGCCTAGCCTGTGAAGTCTCCATTTGTGAGTCTTTAAAAATTGTTTCGGGGAACCACTCTCCATTTGCCAAATGGAGCACAAAAGGTTTCTGACCATATGCCCTGCAAATGAGGCAGAGAATACTTTCCCATATACAGAAAAGTAGAATGGTATATAGAAAGGAAGCACAACTGAAAGATACAGACAAATTTCAAAACTCTTCAGTAAGTAGTTGTGAATAAAGAGTACATTTGTTGAAACTGAACCAACTACAAAAGCAGAAAGCAAGCAGGACATACTGAACAAGTGCCTTAGGCACTGGAAGTGGGCTTATATCCCTCTCAAAGGTTAATGATCTGTTACCTTTCTTTCATTACTGTTTACTTATGAGATTTTAGCTTATGTATAGCACCTGTACCAGACTATGGTCTATTGTTATATGTATGTGTTACAAAGGTAAAATACAATGATGAAGAATAAATTCATTGATCTATGAATATAAAGCATGTATATCTCGATAGGCAATATTATAGATGGCTTGATCTTTGATGCTTTTGAGCTTTCCTCAGTTCATACGAAAGTCAGGAAGAACTTCAGGTCCAAAGCATTCTGAGAATCAGTGTGTAGCTGTAGGTTTATGTTGAAATTCAACTATTAATGAACTGGGTTCAGACCTTCATCATACTGCAGAAACACACCTGATAAAATTCTGCAGGGATCCTCTTTGAACTTGTTACTATCCAGGATTTTTTGTTAATCATTTAGATGAAATGAAAAGAGAATATGCTAACTAAATTAGCAGACAATATCAATTTGAGAAGAGTTGTAAGCACAGAAGAAGATAGGTTTGAACTTCAGAATTATCAAATATAAATGAAAGAATAATCTGGGGGTTTGGGAAGTGAAAGGATGAAATTCAATAAGGACAAATGCAAGATACACAGTTCTATACTTAGTCGGGAACAATCAGATGTACAAATATGGGATGTGAAAAAAAAAACAAAAACCTGCAGAGAAGGATCTGGGACAACTGTGAATCACAAGCAGAACAGAAGTCAGAGGAATTAAGACTGCCATGAGAAAAGCAAACACCATACTGGGATGTATAAACTGGAGTACCATCTGCATGACATGGGATGTGGTTTTTCTGCTGTACACTCTTGTCTCCAATTTTAGGCACCATGGTTCAAGAAGGATGGGACCAGTTGGACAATGTCCAGAGGAGACCAGCAAGGATGATCAGAAGTCTAGAGAACATAACTAATGAGGAGAGATTGAAAGAGGGGGTTGTTTAGTCTGAAGAAGATCAGACTGAGAAGGGATATGATAACAGTTTTTAAATACATAAAAGATAGATGAAGAGGAAAAGAACAATTTGTTCTTTTGCCTCGGGTGCAGAGGACAAGGCTTAAAGTATAGCAAGGGACAAGTAGGTTAGGTAACATGGAAGAAACCTTCCTAATAGGAAAGATAATGAGATGCTGGACTAGCCTGAGATGTGGACTTCACTGGAGATTTTTAAGGACAGGTTGGACACAGCATGTCTCAGGTATGAAGGGCACATTTTGTCTGTACGTAGGCAAACAGAGATGATGGCCCTGAAGCAAGTCACTTCCAGCCCTAATTTGTGTAACATTTACAATCACCTATTAAAAGTGAAGTGTAGAGGAGCTACTAGAATCTATGACTTAGGCTTACAGTTTAGGTGACTGCATGATTTCTTCTATGAAAATAATCTTTTTTTGCTATATTGCAAGTAATGACATATGCTATATAAGAACCATTCAAATGCATGCTGTAGACTTTTGAGGACTGCTGTGGGGAAATCCAGTCAGACCATTATGGGAACTAACTCCAACACACAAATGCTAGCTTAGAAGCTTGCAACTTTGGTCTCCTACCAGTCTGATTTTGGTCTTATTCTAGGCAGTAAGTGAGAAAAAGTCTACTGTTATAAAATCCTTGTAAACTAGATTGGAACTGCTCTTCAAAATCCACATGGAGACAAATGTTTGACCTCTCAAACCATCTCTGGGCTGCTGCCATTTGGAAGGTTTTGGCAAGGTGGGATCTTTCTTATCCTTTTTGCTCCAGCAGCATTGGAGTCCCCAGCCTCAGGAGTGAAGGGGAATTTTCCTTCCCAACCTTATGGAGAGCCCTGCTCAGTTCTGATCCCATCTGCGAAGGCAGTGCTGACATACGCCCAGTGGAAAGGGAAGACCACCTTGTAGCTAAAGGCTTTTGCTCATTTTCAGAGCACTTAGATTTCTGTAGAAACCTAAATTTGGGCTTCATGACCGGACTTCCTGAGTTCTGTCCCCTTCTTCATTGAAAAGGTAAATTTCAGTCACTCAGTGTTACTTTACACATATTTCACAACTTGTTAAGTACTTCTTCATACTCAGAGCAAGCTGAAGATACGTAGGAAAAGGTGGACAAGGGCCACAGTGTGCAGTAGGAGGGGCCCAGGCTACAAACCAGAGCCACAGGTCTTTGCCATAGCAGGGAATTTGTTAGGTAATAGACAAGGATTCTGAGACAGCCAAAACCTTAAGGCTGAGTTGTTTAAATCTTGTCCTTATAATAACTTCCCAAAGAAGCCAGGAAATCTTTTAAGCTGAAAAGACATCTCTTACTAGAAAGTAAAGTAGAATGCTTAGCTTTGTAACCAGGAAACAATTAAAGTCACTTTGTTTTACATGAGCAGAAATTAAAAGAGCCCATAAATGCACTTCTCATTCACTGTGCGATGTGGAGACAGGTTGTTGCTGTCAGGTGTGGTTTTATTCTCTGGGTTGTGGGAACCCCTAGATCCCTCTGAAGTTTTTTTTACCAACCTCTGTGAGTCTGGTGCTTACTGCTATTAATACACAAAACCTCTGGGCGGGCCCAGCTCTCCTGACCCTGCACTCCATGATTTATGGAGTCCTTGTATTTCCCCAGCAGGCATAGTGGTCCCAGAGGAAGGAGCTAGAGATGTCCCACCTCAGTCCAAAGCAGTGCATCCCTCCGTACAGTGCACCACAGGCTGCAGTGACTGGCTTGCCATAGACAGCAGAAGAGGGCAAACTTCCCACCACCCCAGTCTGATTTGGGGAGGAAATCCACATTATTCTCCAGGTGAAGAGAGGAGATAGGCATGCCAGGTCTCTGCTGGCAAGCAGGAGAAATGAACAATCCCATAGGATTAGTTCAATTTTCTTTTGTCTCTTCTCTGTGGGGAGGGGTGAGTTATGAGACATCATTTTGTCAAAAGCGCCCAGGAAAGTGATTTTGTCAGTGCAAGTGAGGAACTTCAGCTCTGTTATAACAGAAGGAGATAAAGGCAGACTTGCTGTGCACAGAGGACCAAAAATTTCCACAATTTTTCCTTCCCCCCTCCCCTGTGCACCATCCTTCCCACTGGCTGCCAAAGAAAAGAGCCCCTCAGAGTTTACCCTCTGCCTTTCTTGAACTCGCATGACTTTGCCGCTTCGGGTCCTTCACCCCCTGCGTTTAACCGAGGTTATGAAAACCAAGCTGCTTGCTCTCTGTTTATTTTCAGTGATCTCCTCTGTGTGCTGCCAGCAGCCAGAGCCGTGGCCTTTCCCAATACAGGGCATCGCAGTGAGCTCAGAGTGCTCCCAGGTCTGATGAGAGAGGTGCACGAGTCAGCAGCCAAGCTGAGCTTATGTAAAAAAATTAAGGTCGAAGCCTCACCAAGATTTATGGTGCTTGTGTTCGAGGTACTGGTATTTTTCTTGCCGCTCCAAGGCAGGGATCAGCTGCAGGGTACAAGGCACTTCAGGACGCAGGGGATCTTGAAGAGCATCACCAGCCAGCTCTGCAGCTCACTAGTCCGGGTGCAAGGACCACCAGCAGCTGGGCTTCACACTGCAACCATTTCTATAAACCTGTGGTGTGCTGAGGGTATGAAGTTGGTGGTTAAAGAGATCCTGTGAGCCAGGTCTCAGGAATTAAATTGGACAGCTGTGTAAGATGGTGGCAAGTCTCCTGTGCATTGGGAATTAGTATTTTCAAAGTGTGCTTAGGTGGCTTGGAAATCTAAGTCCTGCTTTCAGGCATGGCAGGCTCATATTCTGTGAAACGTCTCTGTTGGGAAACGGGATCATAAAGCTTTTAACTCTCATCACAAAGTTAACTTAAATCCCACTGATTTTAGCATTAATGAAACATGTTTCCTTCTTCAGCAGCTTTAAAAGGAGTCCTAGTGAGAAGGAACAGCGGGTGAAAAAGTCAGAACAAAAATCAGAAGGGGGATAGTTTATAGATGCACTGCTGGGTGAGATCAGAAATGCATCTATTTATTCCTGCTGTTTTGCTGGCTTCTCTTTTGGTTTTGCCTTTCGTGGAATACGTTTAATCACTCTTGAATGCCAGAACATGATGCGGGCGATGCTGTCCCATATGGCTAGCACTGAGCACGGGCTTCTCACACAAAGCAGGGGATGTGAGCAAGAACCAGGAGGAGGTTACGCAAGTTCCAAGACATTTTTCTCTACTTATCTTGTTTCATGGCTTCCTTTGATACCTCGAGACTCTACAGAAGAGTCCTCCTGTGTACCTTCCTATTCAGCTGTGTCTCGAAAGGCTAGCACTCTTCCTAGGAAAGATGTCCTTTATTGGCTCTACACTGCAAGTTACATGACTTCTGCAGCAAGCAGGGCACTTTCACCAGGGAATCTCCAGGTCTGTGTAGGAGCAAGACCACAGGAAGGAATTCACATCAGCTAATCCTGAGCTGCAGCAGCTGCTCAGCCTTCCATGCTGAGCACTAGGCAAGAGATCAAGCTGTGCTTAGTATCTTCATATGCAGTTCACTGAGAGGAAGCTTATTTCCCAGGGATGGTTCTCTTGCAGTGCTTTGGGGGGGGTCTAAAGATTTTCCTATGGATTTCTACAACACAGCTTTTCCTATGGTTAGGCGGTGCCTTTCTCCCTCACCTGGCCACAAAGCAGGTGGAAGGGTGTAAGTCTTTGCAAAAATGGTTTGCAAAAATGGTTTGCAAAAACATTTTGAAAATATCTGGTACAGGAAGAAAGTCAGGCTGAATACTTGTCCTTGTTTCTCCAGGAAAGAAGGATAAATCAGAGTTTAGGCAAAGCTTTGAAATACAATGTCCCATGCAAATGAGCCACACTGCAGTTGAAGCACCATTTTATATTTTGTTGAAGTCGTTGGAGTTGCCCTGGGCAACACAATGGTAAAGTTATCTGTGACTCATTCTGTGTCACTGTAAGAATCCTGCCTTTCTCTCTTGCAGGTCACACCAAGCAGATCTCACTTGACTGAAAATAGTTATTAATATAGTCATTAATTTCTCCTCACATTTTTTTTTACTTTTTTTTTTTTTTTCCTGCAGTTTTCCTCTTATCTAACCAAGAGAAGAATTGCTTTTGACAGAAGTCCCTGTTACTACTACCTGACTACCCCAGTTGAATGTGACAGTGGCACAAAGACTCCAGAGTCAAGTGATTGTCCTGTGACCACATCTGTGTGTCAACAGTCTACACCAGTTTTGTACCCTGAGTACTTTCTTGCTTCATCTTCTAAACCACAGAATCATACAGCTTCTGCTGAACAGCAGATGCAACACCCTGTAATAAGCTCCTTTGTAAATGTTAGGTTTTCCACCTGCTTTGATTATTGTTTAAACCCTTCAAGGGTTAAGAGGCTTAGAAGAAATGATAGAAATGATGAGTGTATTCATGCTCTTTCTCTTTCTCTTTTGTTTGTTTGTCTGTTTGTCTTTAAGAGTCAAAGCTGAGTTGCTTTGAGGTCGCTTGAAGCTTCTTACTGTGAACTTTGATAGGGAAATGTTGACATAACTGATCCATAATGCCAATGATCTAAGGGGAGATATTTACCTTTGTTGAAAAGCATCACTCCAGGCCAAGAATTTGGACCAGAATATGACAAATCACTAAGGAAGTTTCTGGTGGCACATAAATTATCTTGTGCTGCCATAGACTGTGTAGATGGTGCCTGCTTTCATACAATGATTATGTTCTGATTAGTATTTCTGTGTCATTTGTTGTGTTGGTGCTAATAACAGTATGACCCTGTAGGTATCACTGAAATGCAAATGTAAAAAATAAGTCATTTTGGCATTTATTATTAGGATCCTTTGTGTTGTATTTTTATTTCCTGTTGTCCAGGAACTGTCCAGATGGAGTTTCTGCATTTTCTACATTGAAGAACTTCACCCAGTCTTTCTGACAAGTGACAATATCTCTTATTGAAAGTCAGAGGGCTTGAAATACAAATAATTCAAGTGATGAATCTTCCATATTTCTTATCAACTGTGGTGGTCCACTACTGTTATCAGAAAAGGCTTGGGGTAAGATAAGAATGGTCTTGGTTTACCTAGAGATCTTGCAATAGCTTTTGTGCCAATGCTTTCTGTGGGAGAGGCACACCTCACTGCTCACTATTCTGTCATCACTGTCATTTCCAGTTTCTCGTCATCACCAACTTCCCATATTTTAGGAAAACTCCAAAGCTTGAATTCCTGGAGATGTTTTTGTACCACCCTGATTTACTATATAGCACCATTTTCTCCTATTTTGTCCTGCCCTGGAAGGGAGAAAACCTTATACACACAGTTAGTTACTGGTTTAGTTCATGTAGCAAGGACTTGTGTTTTTGTTGTCATGGCTGCCAGGTTTTGTTCCCATAGCACTGTCTGTGTGTATGTGGATGTGATTCATTATCTACAGACATCAGAGCCTATACCCTGTGCTACAGTTTGTATTTGAGCTGCTTCTCGTAATAGAATGAGTAAATATCTCAGATTTGCCTCTTGGTAATTTCAAGCCAATGTCCAAATTGTTTGGCATTTGTCCACCTCCAAGGACCTATCAATTCCTTTACAAAAACAGTGTTGACAAAAACATGGCATATTCCATTGTGAGCAACACTCAACGGATGCTCTACATTTTAATATAAATTAATGTCTTGTGTTTCCATGTTATACATGGAAGCACCCACAAATGTACTACCTTAGAGATTATTCCTATGAACAAAAGAGGAACAGAACATTCCTGTTGTGACAAATGAGCAAAGTTTAACAGTTAAAAAATGCCAAGTGTTGGTCTTATAGCAGGACTATGTTTTGCCTGATGTTTTCCTGACACCCCTGAATGACTGAAGTGCCTAACGTAGTACCTGGTATAGTGATTGGAGTGCCTGCAGTGCCACATGGAAAATCAAATAACAAAACACTTATTAAGTTTATATGTTCCCTACACTGTGTATGCAAACAAAGCTTGTACCCATTTTTTTTCACATGCAAATCTTACAGCATAAAAACAAACAAAAAGTAATGAATATAAAGCATATTGCCTGCAACAAATTGTGGGTGTACATATAAGCATCACCTATGAACATGAGAATTGATGGAAAAATTCTTGTAAATCCACTCTTTGATTATGTAAGTGCAATAATGAGTTCCAGAATCTCTCAGGATTGGGATCTGTTTCATCAGCACTCACAAGTATAAAACAGAACCCTCAGTCTTTAGAGCCAACCCCCTTTGCTTTGCCACTAAACCAACCTCACTTGAATCTCCTCCAGAATTCCTTTCTTCTTTTTTCTTTTTTCTTTTTCTTTCTCTTTTTCTTTTTCCTTTTCTTTTTCTTTTTCTTTTTCTTTTTCTTTTTCTTTTTCTTTTTCTTTTTCTTTTTCTTTTTCTTTTTCTTTTTCTTTTTCTTTTTCTTTTTCTTTTTCTTTTTCTTTTTCTCGCTCTCTCTCTTTCTTTCTTTCTTTCTCTCTCTCTCTCTCTTTTTCTCTCTTTCTCTCTCTCTTTCTCTCTTTCTCTCTTTTCTCTCTTTTCTTTTTCACCCTATCTGCTTTACTGCTGGTTCCTTTCTCCTCCTCTTTTTCTCCAATACCCAAACAAAGAGAAAAACTCCCTAAATGTTTCTGCAGAATCTCACAAACAATGTCAAAACTTTGAGATCTGCCAACATTTCTTTTTTCTGGTTATAAAAGACAAACAGTTCCCCTTGCTTTTTTTTTTTTTTTTTTTTTTTTTTTTTTTTTCCAGCAATGATGAACATTCATTTTGCAGAATTAACCTCTACAAAAGCCAGAACTCCCTTGACTCCAGCTTTTGAAGATGAACTGTGCCCCTTCATGGAAAGAGCTCCCTGGAATGTACCACTGGAAACAAATTCAGGAACCCTTGCCATATTTCTTACATTTGAATCCTGCTGGGTGCTTGTCCTTTCTGGTATTTAGTGACAATAAACTCCATATGCTAATGGGGTAATGGAGGACTTTTCAGTCAAGTGGCCAGAAGTATGACAAGATATAATAAAGTAGGAGGTAACGGGGAATAATTTATAAAAAGAAGATGAAACATTTTCACAACAAAGGAACAATTAAGGCTGGGCATGGTATCTGTGTCATTGGGAACATTTAATTCAAGGCTGGATATGTGTCTGAAGAAAAGGAAGTATTGCAAACTGGAATTAAATGAGTAGACTGCTATAGGCTGTGTTAGGATGCTATTTCAATATCTCACGTAAGAAGCATTCCAATTTCCCAGAACTCCATCACGGCCTTCAACTTTCTTTGACTGCTGTCTGGCTAAATGCCAGGACAGAGGATGAAAGGAAAATTGTGTTATTTTCTCTCACTCTAGCTGGAAATCTGGTTTTGAGGAAAATATCTGCTCTGCCTTTCATCAAGCTCAGTGTTGGGCCAGTTGATGTGTTGGGACTGGTCGTATTCCTTGTAACGTTCTCCTAGAAAGCTGACCCAGCAACAAGGACATGTGCTCATTTGACTGTTGTGTGGTGTCCTCTAGGCAGTCTTGAGGGAGGGTCAACTCTCAGATGGCCTTGCTTGTTAGAAGACGGTGCATTTTCCTTTGCAGAGGTGGAGGTATGGGTTCTCAGCCCGTGGTCTCACACAGGTTCCCTCTAAGGGGTCAGAGTGCAGGATGCTTCTCATGAACAAGCCATTCACATCTTTGCAGCAAAGTAAACAAACAGGACCTGCTCATAAACAGCTCATTATCTACTCGATATTCTGAGTCATCACATGCAGCTTGCAATGGGAATCCCAGCTGAGCTGGTTGTTTTTGGCAAATCAGATGTTCCCTTGTGACTAGAAGTGACTGGTTTCTTCCCTTTATTCCCCCACACCCTGTTGAACATAATACAAGATACTTTCCACCCTCCATTGTGGGTAAAGCCAAGAAACCAAAGGGACTGGGAACTCTCTCCAGCAGCAGCCCTGCTGGAGTATAGCTCCAAGCAAAGCAACGTGGAGAAAGGAGAGAAAATCTGCCCTTTGGGCAGCTTGCTTTCAAAGTGGCAACAGCAGTAGAGAAGAGGCCAACTGAAGCGGGGTTGGGGTGGGAGAGATGGGGAAAAAGTCACGATGTGGGCTGGAGTGTGTCCATTAAGTGTTCAAAAAAAAGACGGTTTCAATTGGAACTTGAAATGCACTGCAATCTAGTAAATGTGCATGTCAGAGAGAAGGCTATGAGGAATTCTGGGGATTTTCTTATTTTGTGGAGGTTTCGAGAAACAGATAAATAAGTGATCAAAGAAGAACAGTTTACAGGTCTCTGTACAAAATGTGAGAAAAAAACCAACACTTTGTATCAATGAATTATTTTATCTTTTTCAATATAGGCCAGCTAGTGTCATTCTTGAATAATTCCTGAGTACTTTAAATTGTAAGAGAACAGGCAAATTCAAAATGAAGAGCTCTTTTGAACATGAGAATCTAAATGTTTCAAAGAATGCTCATTTTTATCTTCTCAGATTCTTCATTAATACACAGTGGGCACAAGTGAACAGTGTGGTAAAGCTAAAAGACTGTAAGCTTAAAAAAAAATGCATGTGAAAAAGGAGGATCTTAATTTCTCTGGGGAAAGAAAATTACAACACTTGCACAGTTCAAAATAAAAGAGTTGGGGACAGAGTGTTTTAATCTTTCTTTGTATATCTGAAAAAGTGGGTATCAGCACCATTTTTTTTTTTTTTGATGGATCCCACTGGCTGTCACAAGAAGCAATTTGACTAGACATAGTGAAAGAAGATAAATTCAATGGAGGAATTTCTTCCTATATAAAGCCAGTGCTCTGTCATAACAGGGCCAACATCATGGAGGCACTGAAGTACTAACAAGAGGAGATTCAGGCCTGCAGATGGTTGTTGGGTCACAGCTGAGCCAAGATGGCTCAATCCCATAAGAAGCACGTAGAAGACCTGAGTCAGTGAGGCAAGTAGAAATGAATTACTACATCAGAGCCTCCCAACTGCACATGAGGAGCCAGAGGCAATACCAGCACAACTCAGCCCTTCCCTTTGAACACACAGAGATGCTTTCCCACTGTGCGGGGGAGATGGACTGTTTTCTGTTGGATATGGAGGAACAACATGAATGTCCAGCATAAACATGCCTCTGTCAGATCCGTCGCTGCCCACCTCCTCCCCATCACTTACTCATCCCTCCCATGGGCAAGACTGGGGATGAAATAGCAGTGGAAAGCAGTAGACAAGCTTGCCCAAATGGAAATTGAGCAGCTGTTGAAGCCTCAAGTGACACCGAGTAAAAAGCTTATGTCTCTAATGACAGGAGCTTAATACAAGCAAACTCTCCAGCATGATGGATATGACAGACACCAGGGCCCTCCATGCTGTGGACATATGGAAACCAACATGTTCAATTAACCTCATGTTCCTGGAGCTGGTTGCCTTGTGTGCGGAGCAGTGCAGAGGCTGAAAGGCCCTGGGGCAACCACCAATGTCTTCAAAGGAGTACATCCAAGCCTCTTTGGAAATACTCACAGGGGAATGTTTGCTTCAGAGATTGTCCTCCAACCCAAATTACATTTCAACATAGTCTTGGAATAGTGGATGGAAAAATGATTCTTTATTATATTGGGCTCAGACTGATGTCCTAAAAGCCAAGCCTATATTTTGGTGCAGTAGGGAACATTCCTGCTCATCATGAGGAAGAACAGATGGGCAATGAATGGAGTAACTGCCTAAGAAATGTCCTGCTTTTCTTAAAAGTGACAATTTGGGAAAAAAAGGCTGCTGAGTGAGGAGGCAACACCAGAAGGAAAAATTCCTGTCTTATGATTGTGTACAAGCACCACTGGCAGCAGAGGCATTCACCCATCCTACCAGTCTAGCTTGGAGTCAGGCTGCATCGTATAACCTCCTTTCTCAGTGACAGTTCCGGGGTTAAAGCCTGTAAGATTTCAGTAGACGATAGCAGCATCTTCACCAATGCCTAAATACTTTCCTCAGTAGCCAGGCAATGCCCAGGCACTCAAAACTGGTGAAACACTACCGCAGTGATTGGATTTTTTGGGAATGTAGAAGAGGAATGAGGCTCATGTGCTTCAGCATCTGATGCCCAGCTGGAGACAAGGAGTTTGGTGAACAATTCTCCTCAGGTTATGGTAAACCTACGCAGCTGTAGTAGCCCCATTTCATTGGAGGTGAAACAGGGCTGACAGTGGAAGTGGTTATAGGAAATATATAGTGAAGAGAAGGTGGCCCAAACAGTGTTTTAAACTTCTGCAGGAGAGCATTACATCCAGGCATTACATCCAATCAGGAGAGCACTACATCCAGTAGGATGCAGGAGAGCATTACATCCAAGCATTACATCCAAGCAAAACTATAAATTACACTTTCCAGGCTAGCTCTAAACAACCAGATTATCAAAGAAGCAGTAATAACAGTTAACTCACCTCTTCAGGTCTCATTACCCAGTGGCTGGCAAAGTGGAAGCCCTTTTTTGGAGCTTTGTTCCCCAGATACATTTTAAAAGCAATCTGCCTTATTAATATTAGTTTGTTTTCTGTGTAGATAACATTGAAAGGCTTGAGGCTGCTCAGCCAGGATATGCTAATTAGAAACTGAAGGGGCATTTTGCAAGGCATGATTCACTATGCTTGTATAGTGAGTGATAGTGTGCATTGGCAGAATGCATGAAATTTGGCAGCAAAAAGGAATTTGTGCCTGTGATATCTTCCTCCAAGTATTCTCAAATTCAGGAAGGTCAGAAATGATAGAATTAGAGATCTGGAAGACCAGTGATACATCATCAGATAAAGGGATACAATCCAACATTGCAGTATACTTTCATGAGGATGATATTATTTGCTAACTCAGGGACCCATGGGTCAGAGAGCCAGGGTTGTGCATCCCGTTCTGCAGCCTGCTTCACACTGAAGGGAGATGGGTGCACTACCCATTCAAGAGAGTGCTGAGCTAAATGGATAGACTACTGCAATGAAGACACCAAAGTCAGCAGATCTTCATAAACCTCTTAGGATCCAGGTTTTATATAAAAGCAATAGCAAGCCATATAAAAAGTCACAAGCTGTAGCGGACTCTGAGCCACTGAATAAGAAATTACAAGGTTGAAGATGAAAATACACAGAACATGTCTTATATAAAACAAGTATCTTATTTTGAATGACTTACCTATTTTTGAATGACCTACCTCCTCCTTCCTCCAGTGAGCTCCAGCTGACTGTTGCCTATTCCCTACCCATAACATCCAGAACCTTCTCTGAACTGTCTCTCTAGGTATATATGGACAGGTTCATCCAAACCCAGAAAAGGGAGGAAAATAGTAGTGCCTCCAGACATGATATGGTGCCCTAACACTTGGGCGGGAAGCATGTGCTATGCTGAGTAGTATTGGTGACAGGAGGTGGGGGAGAACAGTCTTAGTTTTTCCCAGAAAATTCATGTCTAATGTATAGAGACATCTCTTGCTGACAGAGCAGTTTGTGCCGCCCCAGACAGAATAAAAGCCTCATCAAGGCTAGGACATGCTCCTTCACCCGCAGCCATCTTGGAACTGCTCTCTTTTCCTTTCTGTAGCCTCACACACCACTGGAAACAAAGAGATAATCAGGAGGACAATGTCTTCATTTAGAGATTGATAGTTCCCCCTCCTTTCTGGTAAAGGCTTAGGCTTGTGGCTGAAGGTCAGCTGGGATCCAAGGGCAGCCAAGTAGCTCTTTCAATCCACAACGGGATGGAGCAGCCATTTTAATAAAAGGGAGAAAGAACTGTTTCCTCTGTGGCTGCAAAAGCTTGTAATTGACCTGGCAGAGCATGCAAGCCCTGGTTTGCATGGGAAATGCTCTCTTTTCCCTTACACACGTGCTCCTTTGTAATACTGCTGGGGGCTGCTATGTTGCTGTCTGAAGTATCCAGCTCTTAATTAAGTGCAGCAGGGTCTGTCGACAAAGTGAGACTGAACAGGAGGCTGGTGGTAAAGCTCTCACCAAAGACAGCTCAGACAATGCATCCAAACCTGGAGGGAGAAAAAGCAGCTAAACCAGGGTCTTGTCTTCTCACCCCCCAAGCATGCTAGAAGAAGACTAAGAAATCCCTGGATCCAAGTTGCTCCCTCCTCTGTTTTTGCTCCCCGCATAGCCTGGAAAATGACCTGGAAGAGGCTGCAAAAGTGACATACAGAGAGCTGCAGATCAAGGTGAATGATACCTTTAAAAAGAGGAATTGTTAGTAAGACTTTTGTGTTATGATTAGCCCTTTACTGGGCTCCCCTCCTTCTTGTTTGCTAAAGGCTGCACAGACACAGGTGAGAAAAGGCATCCTATCCAAAGAGCTAAGTATTAGATGCAGTGGACAGGTGTATATAGTAACAAAAGGACACAAGGATAGTTTCTTGTTCTGTAGCCCTGATAGTACTGAAATTCAACCGTAATGAAAAGTTTAAGTGCACTGAAATGGAGATGGAGGAGGGAGCATAAACTCTCAGTATGGGGAAAATGAGCATGAATTACCTGGTAAAGAGACACTGACTGTGCCAACTCAGCATTAGATGCTTACAGACCCTTCCATGGAAACTGCTGACTCAAAGGAGGTGAATCTGAGAAGTTTCTAAGTCAGTGTGTTAGAATTCAGCATTCATCAGATCCTGGCTTTGCTGAGTCCTTTCATTTTGGGGAGAGGCATCACTGCTTTGATTCCAAGAGCTACTCAGGAATCTAATTTCCACTTATTTCTTCTTCCTCATTTCTTTTTCTCTGATGCCTCACTTCCTCTTCAACTCCTCTCCTATTTATTTTCTCACCATCTGTCCCCAAACACTACTGTTGTTTGCCTGCTGAAAAAAAAAAATGATGCAAACATTGACAATTTATGCGTATGTATCTTTTCTTCCTTTCTCTTTGTGATATACTGAGTCATGTAAAACAGAGCTGGAAGAATGTGCCTGCCTCAAGGCAGGATTGTCTTTACCTAAATGATTTGTCTAACTCGCTATTAAAACTGTACAGTGATAGAGATTCCACAACTTCCCTAGGCAAATCTATTGCCTAAAAATAGACTTCTGTTTAATAAACAGGAGTCTACAAACTATGATCTGTAGCAAAGAATTATCTTATGTGCTCTACAGTATCAAGGCTGGGACAAACAAAGAGGCCAAACTAATCTTCTGCCATCATTTGGGATCGGAAGAAGTCCTTAGAGCATAATCTTACGGGCTTAGTCACAGCAAGTCTCCTGGCAGCTCCGTGTACTGAAGTTAAACTGCTTGAGCTGGTTCTGATATGTATATGTAAGACCTCACAGTAAACAAAAAAATCAGTATCTTATTTACTAAGATTACAGTTCTGAGTTGTGGCTACCTCCCTCCACTCTCAGACATCTACAACCACACCCACACCTTCCTTGGAGATGATCTGGGGTTTCAGTTCCAGAGGAGCAAAATCTGGGACAAGATGAGATAGGTTTTCTGGCAGAAGACTGGATTTGGTGGGTGGTTGGGATTACTTTTACCCCAACATAGACAATTAGAGGCCTTCAGATTCTTTGGCATTCCTAAAGAAAGCTATTATCTGACAGTCCAGAACACTGTGAAGGGCAGGAGGCTGAAATGCCTGCATTTGAAGGCCTGACTCAGACAACAGGAGGCATCAATAGAAACATGGCTTTGCAGAGGCTCATGGAGCCCGTCTAAACTTTTTTATCAACAAATGTTTATCTGCAAATATAACAGGAGATCTCCTCTTCTCTGGGCTGAACAAACCAAGTGACCTCAGCTGCTCCTCTTATGTCTTGTCTTGCAGACCCTTCACCATCTTTGTAGCTCTGCTTTGGACACAGGTTTGTGAGGTCTCCTGGAACCCTGTCTTCTTTATGACTTCCTGAGTATTCTGCTCCACAGCAGTGTCTAATTCCTGACTTGAGCTGTATTGCTCAGGTTACATGAGGTACGACCTCCAGGCATCATGGTGGGTTAGAACCACAGCATCACTGATGATTTAGGAATAAAATATGAAGCATTTCCTGCACCCAGTGTTATAGAGAACACGGTCTTTCCTAGGTGAAAACTTTTCTAATGCCTTCCCCCATATCATTCTGCTGTTTAAAAGCATCAAGACTCCATGTGCCATTGGTCCTCGATCCTTTTAAAAGATTTTTTTTTTTCCTGCACAATTCAACCAAGCATCAAAGGTGAACTGTGGTTTCATGTGCTATGAGTATTTCAATCCTTATATGTAGTGTTCTGTCCTGTTATAAAAGAAGTTAAAAACAAATCCATATTTTCAAAGAAAATGACTCCAGTTCCTATGTACATGGTCTATGCCTTGCTTAGCCCAGGATTGTGCAGCAATTCTAGAGATACTCAGAAGCATCCCCTCATTAAGTGCCTAGGTCAAATACTTAATGTGGTAAAATGAAATCAAACCCCATCCTGCTCATTAGTCATAGGTGTGGGTCTTAGACAAAGTGTGACCAATGAGATGACCACCAGGTCCTACTTTATAGGGTCTTTATTCCCATTCCATGTGATTCACAAAGTTGTATGACAATCTATACTGTTCACGAACATATATCCATTTAAATGAAAGCCCTATGTTTATTAAAGATAATGACCTTTGCCTTAGAAACCTTGCTTTCTTTTTTGGCAAAGCCATTTAACCCACCCTCAGTGAGGTGCAGGATTGCTTTTGGCTGACTTAGAATCATAGTACCATAGACTTACTTTATACTTTTGGGCTATGGAATGCAGATAGGTTTCTAGGATGAAAATGGCTGACACTTTCTCTACATATATACCACTGGCTCCATTGCTAGCATCAGTGATGGTGGAACCATTGACCTCAGCGGAGTTTTTCCCATTTACTTTAGCAGCAAATTTGGCTCTCTTTCTATGCATATAGAGTTACAAACCTCAGAGTGGCCTGAATTCACCTTGACTTTCACTGCACTTAAATGAACATCCATAAAGGGAACTTAAGAGGAGTCAGTGCATTTTCCTGTCCAGAATAAATGATTAGCTCCTTTCACCCAAAGGAACCAAAGACCGTACAAGAGCTCAATGATGTCTGCCTAGTAACAATTGTAACAGATGCTGTCAAACAGTAAGTCTTTTTGGAATCACAGACTGAAGTTTCCATCCAGGTATTTCATTTTCCAAACAAAACCAAAATTCAATAGATAAATAAAAGACAAGCAAATATATCATTCTTGTAATTATTATTATCCGTCATTCTAGATCATATCTTGCCATCAATGTTGTTAAATCTTCAGCCTCCTGTCCGAACATGAGGGAAGTGTATTGGAATATTTATGGCAGCTGTTAAGATAAGGCAAAAGACAGCCAGCTGTGAGTCTGAATGGCTTTTTTTTTGCACATGGCATTGCTGAGATGGCCTTGATATGCTGCTTAGTGTTCCCAAATTAGCTCCCAGCAAAGAAGTTAAGCCTCTAAGCTGAATGATGGTGAGTGTCTCAATGTTCTAACTTTTGCTTATCCTGGGAATTGAGGTAAACACTTCTGGCTGCTTGGACTGTGAAAAATACGATTTGCCATTGAAATGTGTCTGGGTTAATTATCTTGAGGCCAACATTCCTAGCTCCAGAGTGATGTGATCCTCCAAAGGGTGTGATCTCAGACATATCCCTTTCCCCATAAAAAGAGTACTGAGGATCTGAGCCTCATATAAATAACAGTGCAGTGTCCTATGCCTAATGCTGTTGGAAGAGGCTCTTTGGTCTCTGAGAACTTGGATCCCATGAGGAAAAGTTGTCTGTTTGGCTGATGTCCAATGCCAATCAAGTTTGCACAGGCTGGGAGGAATCTGGCACAGCTCATGACTGATCCTGAAGAGGAAGATTATTGCCTAGGAAAGGGTGTTGTGTTGGGCCAATGATGCATGGCCAAGTCTGATGAATTAATAGGATGAGGAGGAGCTTAGTTGAGTCTCTCTGAAATATTTCAGTCTGTAGACTAAGGTAGTTGCTTTCCATGGTGCTCTAAGCCTGTAAATTCCTTCTGGCCTGAATATTATTATTATTTTTAAGCATGTAGACTAAACACAATCCATACATTTCAGGGCTGCCCAATGAGCTATTTTCCCTGCATTGGGAAAACTGGGCCCTTTGGATTGTTTATAGCCAACTTTGTGCTTTGGATGGCTGACTTTGCAGGACCTCTCTTGTTTTTTGGTGACACAAGAGAGGCAGCAAGGAGGTCACTGCATCCCCAACATGCCGTACTTTATTCTTAGTGACTTGAATGAGCACCACACATAAACTCTGCTGGGACAGCTAGTTTCTGAGAAGACAAACTCCTATTTTGCATGGAGTGGCACAAATCCAGAGTCAATTCACTGAAATCAGCAGAGTTATTTTGAAACAGGACTGTTGTCACCAAAGAGAACGTAGCCTTAGGTCAGAATCTGAGTCAAACAATCCTCAGAAGATGCAGAGACTAGACAGTATTTACTTGGAAAGCCAAAGCATATTTGAAGATAGTTAGACTTAAGCTGTCTGACCTGACACAGTTGAAAGTAGCACCAGTTGTTAGCTCCAATCTGACAAGAGACATATAGGTTCTCCAGCTAATTAACAAAAACATTGATCAATTCACCATCTACCTCTAATGACTCCCTTAATAGCTCTCACAGGGTCACTAGGATCATCTGTTTTTCTGCTTTTATTACTGGGGCCAGGACAGGACATTTTCTATGACAGACAGAGCCTTAGGTAGAGACAGGAACTGACTATGGATGAATGAATAATATCTTCATCGATGATCTGGACGAGGGCATCGAGTGCACCCTCAGTAAGTTCGCAGATGACACCAAGTTAGGTGCGTGTGTCGATCTGCTTGAGGGTAGGAAAGCTCTGCAGGAGGATCTGGATAGGCTGCACCGATGGGCTGAGGTCAACTGCATGAAGTTCAACAAGGCCAAGTGCCGGGTCCTGCACCTGGGGCGCAATAACCCCAAGCAGAGCTACAGGCTGGGAGAGGAATGGTTGGAGAGCTGCCAGGCAGAGAAGGACCTGGGAGTGATGGTGGATAGTCGGCTGAATATGAGCCAGCAGTGTGCTCAGGTGGCCAAGAAGGCCAACGGCATCCTGGCTTGTATCAGGAACAGTGTGACCAGCAGGGCTAGGGAGGTGATCGTCCCCCTGTACTCGGCTCTGGTGAGGCCGCACCTCGAGTACTGTGTTCAGTTTTGGGCCCCTCGCTACAAGAAGGACATGGAGGTGCTTGAGCGGGTGCAGAGAAGGGCGACGAAGCTGGTGAGGGGCCTGGAGAACAAGTCCTACGAGGAGCGGCTGAGGGAGCTGGGCTTGTTCAGCCTGGAGAAGAGGAGGCTCAGGGGTGACCTTATCGCTCTTTTTAGGTACCTCAAGGGAGGCTGTAGCGAGGTGGGGGTTGGCCTGTTCTCCCACGTGCCTGGTGACAGGACGAGGGGGAATGGGCTTAAGTTGAGCCAGGGGAGTTTTAGGTTAGATGTTAGGAAGAACTTCTTCACTGAAAGGGTTGTTAGACATTGGAACAGGCTGCCCAGGGAAGTGGTGGAGTCACCATCCCTGGAAGTCTTCAAAAGACGTTTAGATGTAGAGCTTAGGGATATGGTTTAGTGGAGGGCTGTTAGCGTTAGGTTGGAGGTTGGACTCGATGACCTTGAGGTCTCTTCCAACCTAGAAATTCTGTGATTCTGTGATTCTGTGATTCTGTGAATAAATGGGCATACGGGTGGTGAAAAGGAACAGAAAGAACAAGAGAGAAATAAATCCCTTCCACAATGCTTTCAAAAGGCTCTTCTTTGCATAAAGATAACCTGTCCCTAATACATCCCCTCAAAAAACAATACACAGACAAAGAAACAAACAAAAGAACAACCAAACCAACACATCAGAGGGAAGAATTTTCCATTCTGTTATCATATTCATGATGCACATGGAAAAGAAATAATCTCGTTTCACCTTGGCAGTATTATTTCTTTCCAAGTACTTTTCTGATATGTCTCCTATATTTGGTTCCACACTGTTTGTGTGACTTCTGGACATCTCTGTAGCTAGAAAACCTTACGTAGTCATGTTGTCTTCTGCAGCAGAAGATCTTACTTGGCTTCAGACAGTTATAACTCATACCAAGGTTTGCCCTAGTTCAGACAATGACTTTCAGAGTGTAACAAAATATTCCCCATGAATTTTTTAATTGGATGGGCTTGAATTTTTTATTTGAGTATCATCCACATGTCACAGAGGTTTCTAGGAAAACATTCACTTTTACACCTTTTTGTTAGTACATTGACTTTAGGGTTGATGAAATTCTTACTCAAACCATCTCTATCCAGGAAGAGGGTGTCTACATCACTCCCACCCAAACAACTCAGGAATCTATGGCTGAGGGTGATATCTGGTGTCCATAGTGTCCCTCATTTGTCTTTTCATATCTTTGTTTTGGAGCATCAAAGACTCAGGGGATGTCCGTGACATTAAGCAGTGTTTGGTTCAAACCAAACTGGAATGATTACCAGAGGAAATGCAGCAGAAAAGAGGATCTGGAAGCTGATGTTGTGAATCTAAAGGACTCCAGTGGATAAAATGAGGCAGAAACATCAAGATCTGAAAGATACAGGGTAAGAAGAAGGAAGGATACAGAGACAAATAGACAATGCTATGTAATCTGCTACAGTATAACAGAATATACTTCTTCTAGTGTGGCTGTTTGTGGTGAGCAGGGTGGAAATAGAATGTTTTGAGCTGTCCCAAATAAATGGGTTTGTTCTGTTCAATGGGTAACTATCTGATGGCCAAAAGCATCTCACAGTTCTAAAATCTGCTTGCTTGCAATTTCCATATTTACTCCTAATCACGGAAATATGGATCAGAGGGGCAACTATAGGTCAAAGGAATAAGAATCCTCTATGCTTTTATGAACTGTCTTCAAATACTTATGGAAAATTAAAGCTGTGATTTCAGTCACCTAACAACTTATCTCCTGTCCTATTTATCATTTCATAACAACTGACCCCAAAGACTGGTGTCATATAAGGTAAAGATTCCACAGTACGTGGCACATATATGAAGAACTGTTATGAACTTGGAGTACCATGAGTCTATCTCTCTTCTTCACAGTGAATGGTCCTAGACTATATGAAAGTAGTGGAGAAACTGATCAGTAGAAACCATCATATGTGTGCATTGCATTATTAAGTTCATACAATTACATACCCCTCCACACAATACATCCAGCTACCCACCAGCAGTTATACTACAGAATAACTGTCACTTCTTGACAACATCTGTTCAAGCATGTTTTCTCCAGCACAGATGACTTTGCCCATTAAGCTTGGCCCCAGGCTTTGAGAAATCCTATATCCATCTCCAGCTCCACCTCAGTTTTCCTGAACAGCCTCAGAAAAACCATTTAATCTACAAGGATCTCCCATCTGTGATACTTATTCCTAGCCTCCTAGAAGCTATGCCAGGATGCTGGATGTGTGAGAGAGTTTTTGCAGTGATACAGTATGCAGAGGTTATTGTGACCTGGACCTATCAAGGTTTTGCAGGTGAAACTTGGCTGTGTTTACACCTGGCCTGAAAACTGCTGAACAGGATGAGATTGGGTAAAATTTGAGTTCAGAACTGGATGGAAAAGTGTTTTTCTTCTGGTAGTCCATTATGCACCCCTCAGGGCTCACTCCTACATTTTCCAGAGCTGTTCCCAGATGTTTATAAAAATCCCATGAAGTACAAAATTGACACAGCAAAGCTGGCTGTACATCTCCCTTTAAAAACCATTTTAAAACTGTGTCACGTTAGAAATGGACAGCAAGACAAGATTGCAGAAACTTTTTAAAAGATTTTCCTCTTCTCCCTGCCCCTATGAGGAATGCCTTTTTCTCAGATATTAAATATCTCTGGTTCTGGAAGGCTTAGGCTAGAAATTTACAGGAAGGAAAAAACATGTCCTTTGGGTTATAAAGTACTTAATAGGGACAGGCAGACATTTCTTCTCATTGGGTACCTGTTTGGCTTAAAATAAAAACAAAATATTTCAGATGATTTTAAAGTGAGATATTTTGAATGAACTGAAATTATTATTAAAGTATTTTTCAAATAATTCAAGTATTTTTCAAAGTAATAAATAATAACGGATTTTTTTTTTTTAGGAACAATGTTCAAATTTTTTTCAAATTTTGAGTGTAATCAGAAAACCTATATTTAAGTAAAACCTATTACTTTTCTTCATCTTCTAGTGAAGTTGATTTGGACTCTTAAGGTACCACTGCAAATCCCTGATCAGATCAATGAGTAATTTTTATTGTCAAATTAGGAACATTCTTAATGTCTTAATAAACAGAAGTATTAAAAAAAAAAATTAGTAAAAACTGTCCTCATTAGCACCTAAGTATCAGGTCTTCACATTTTGTCCAAAGGCTTACAACAAAATGCTTGCAGCTTGATTTCTAGATTCATACTGAACATATTCAGTACACACATCAGTAGGTGTTGGATCTTTGTAAGTCAGGCCACCTTCTGTAGGCATTCAAATATGGACATGAATGCCTACTTGTAACACTCATGTCAAAAGCTATATACTCATGCTTAAAAAGAATTCCCTAGAGCCCATGTAAAAGAAAACAAGCAAACAAAACAAACAACAACAAAACTCCCACAAATTAGGAGAGAAGAAATCAAAAAACATCCAAAAAATCAAAGCAGAGTGGTGACTAATGTCAATTCTGGAAGTGCCAAGAGGTAAAGAGTGATGTCCAAGCCAGAGACTTGTTATTTGCTCTGTTGCAAAGGTGAAGATAAAGTTGATCCAGTTTTGCTTAAAAATTATTTTAATAAAACCCATTCACTTGCTGGCCTGTTGGCTTGGCAGCCACTGCTTAATGCTGTCAACTGGAACATCTAAGTTTGGAAATAAACTGAAGTTCCCAGGACCTAGGCTGGCAGAGGGTAAGTGCATTTGGAGATGCTGCACTTGAGTCCCTTGAGGGGGGAAAATGCCTGTAAAGATCTTCAGGGCAAGGAGATTCATGGAATCTTGTTACAGTAGGCTCCCTTATGACTCATTTGTCTGCCTTTCTGGCTATGGGGAATGGCTTGACTGGATTGGGCCATGAAGGAAAACAAGGGCAAGAAACTAGGTTTTATTCTGGGCAGTAGGCTCTAGACAGGCATTTTATGCCAGACTATGGGAGAGAAAGAATAGTTCTTAAAAGAGGGAAATGAATTAGGGTTACAAATAACTCAAGAAGGACTTGTGTGTTAACCCTGTGGATGCTGTCATCACTGGAAGCATCTAACTGAAGTGTAGATCTTGCTCTCTGTGACTGCAGGTGTTGGAAAGTTGTTCTGTCATAGTGTGACATTAATGACCCAGATTTTAAGAAATGGAGGCTGTTGAATGACACTTTGTGTCAATGTGGTTACCCATCCCTTAGGAACCCAATCAAGATTCACTACCTCGTTATGCTGAGGGCTCCCTGGAGTCCTTGGGTGGAAATGCTATTGGCTTACACTGGGCATGGGACTAATGTGAAACATTGCATTCAATTCAGCCAGATTGCAATGAACCACTTTTCAGTAAGCTGTGAAATTCTTGCTGGATTCTTCTCATGAATGGGACTTTGGTCCAACCACAAGAAACTCTCTGAAAAGAGAGACTCTCTCTGCCTTTTTCTAGGTCATCCAGCTAATTGCATTAATTTTAAACTGTGGCCCTGTTTGTAAAGAGGCAGCAAAGACAGTGATTGTTTTTTGCCAGCAAGATTTTTCAGTTTCTCTTTCAGGAGAGCCATCTGGACTCCAGTTCATATTTTCAGTGCCACTTCCTGGCATCTTACCTATCCCCACTGCTGGGTTTCTGTGGAAGTGAAAATCTTTGGCATGATTCATAATGTTAACATTAAACCCATCAGTGGTACTTGGGGCAACCCCGTATGTCTTTCCTTCTATTGCAAATTTTGTTTCCTCCCTTGCAGTCTGAAATATCAAAGCCATTGCACTCCAGCATTTCTTCAGAGAAATATCATTCTAAAAGGGCTGGAAACCACTCCACCTTCTAGTGCTGATATTCCAGGGTCACTCATTATCTCTTTTTTTTCTCCCTCAGTGGTCAAATAAGAGTCTGTAAAAGAGAAGGAAAGAATCCCAATATCTTTTGATGCCAACTATAAAAAATAAAGGTCAGTTGCATCCAGATATTTCCCTTCCTATCACGTTCAAGGCCTCCCTTGCACAAGGACCTGGCCTTGCTCTCTGTTTCTGTGCTTGTAACCTACAATTACAGCCTCTGACCTCAGGCCACTCAAGAGAAATGAAGCAAGAAGGGACATCTTGCCCGAAATTTGGTAGCATTGAGGTTGGTGGCTTGGGGCCTTATCGGAATGTCTCAAAAACATTTCAGCTATTTAATAGCAGGAGCTGAGTTTCTGGGGTCGGTGTGAGAAATAAGACACTTTCCTATGAAAATCAGCCTCTGAGGCAGAAGTCAGGAGATGGGATGGATCATTTGCAGCATTATGCTGTAGGATTTGGTGGGGTTACCCAGAAGGAACTGGCCTCAAAACTGGCCCTGTGTTTCTTGCAGAAAGATTTCACCACTAACACTTTGCAGAATTACATCTACCAGTTATTGGCTGCCATTTCCTAGCAGAAGTAATTTATACTTTTTTTTCCCTTCTAAAAAAAAAAAAAAAAGAAAGAAAAGAAAAACCACTGCCTTTCTGAAGGAACATCAGAATGTTTAACCAATAAAGCATTTTCTTTCCTTCAGGGGAAAAAATTACCCTTCTATTTCATATAGATTTTATGTGCATTTTAACCTTTCCAGGCTTATATTATAGAGCCTGCAGTCCTACTATGATAAAGCTGACTTGTATCCTGGAGTTAAGGATAATACTGTAAGACTAGGAGCTCTGAAGTCCTTGACTCATTTTGTTGAGGTTAATGAAGTGTGTCCCTTTAATGTCAGCTCAAGTATGGCTAATGGGGAAAAAATAATGTCAAAATTAAGCAAATTACAGGAAGAGTGACACTTAGTAGCAATGTGAGGCTTATCCTCGAGACAAACATCAAAACCTGCTGTTTGTCATTTATGCTATGTGTTATTTCAAGTTGTTCTGAGATAAGTACATGACCAGATCAGATTCTTCTATACTCTGTCATAACAGGATATCAAGCTTCCATGTAAATCTTTCATTTAAATACATACCCCTAACAATTGTAGTTCTATGAGTCCACTCAGGACTGTGCTTATGAAAAGACAGGTCCAAATGAGGCATATTCATCGATGTGTGAAAACCTTGTTATCTAAAGTCTGTCTCATGTTAGCTTTTCCTTGTTATTGTTTCAGCAAGGACACAGAAGGGGTGATCTGGGTATTGGCATGTCCTATTTTTTGAGCACTCTGCAGGTTATATTCTTTCAACATACCTAAACTAGAGTATCTGTGTGAACAAAAAGGTTGTAAAATTAAATAGCATAAAGTAGAGTTCCCAACATTTCCCACAAAGCCTCAGCAGATGGCAGGAGTCAGGTTGCTCTCGATGCAACAAGAAAAAGATGATTGTCATTTTATTTTCCAAGAGATTCCTCCTTATTTTCAGTTTACAGTGAGCAAGTTGGATTTATCCAGGGCCTCTCTCTCTTGGATGAGTCATACACATGGATTTTTGTGCATACAGTTTTGGATTAATCAGCAATTTCACTTTGACTCACTCCCTTTCTGTTCTCTCCTCATTAAACATTCCGGCAAATGACTTTGGGTTCAATCCTGTGCTTGTCCAATCCCACAAATTTTGGCATTCTCTTAAATGGTGAAAAGATGAAACCCATTTCAGGCTGCAAACAAGTTAATTTAGAGAGAATGCTTATGAAGACCAAATTTAAAATGAACCATGTGGAAAAGCTGCCCAATCAGAATGGATAAGTCCCAGCAACAAATAGCCCATGAACAGGCTAGGGAAAAGGGCCATTTATTTGAATGACTTCACAGCTGGACTCACACAATATGTATATTTGAAGGCAAAAATGAAATACAAGTCATCCAAGAAACAACCTGCTATGAATCATTGACAAAGAAATGCATTTGCAACAAAGAGTCTCAAATAGCAAAATTTTTGCACTAGACAGTGTGTTGTAGATTCAAATCTTACATGAGACCAATGCTTCTGAATGGACCATGAATCTAAAACATAGAAAAAAAGCAACTCCCATACCTTTTAGCTGCATTGTGTTTTGGGAAAAACTCAGGTATTAACTCTTTCCTTTATGTGATCTCTCTGACAATTTTTTTGAAATGGCACTTTTGCAAAACCAGTGTCCTTTTTTCTCCTTAGGAAAGGCCTGGACAGCAGTGGCTGATGCAGTCCAAGAAGTGCAAGCAGAATGACTAAAATCCTGTACATAGCTCTGAACACATAATCTAGACTCTAAGTCACTGAGCTGGCTTGCCAAAAGGACACAAATGAAAACCAACTTCAGTTCCTGCTGGCAGCAAGCTTGGAGGAAAGATGATCTGTTTAAGTCTAGTCTCTTTCCTTGGGCAGTCCCTTGTTCAAAATAAAAAAATTAAAATAATGTCACAGTGCCAATATGTTTACTGAAGAACCCTGCATGGCGCAAGCACTGTGCGGTCCAGGTGACTATGAGCCAGAGTCTGCACTTAGAGCCGTGGCAGGCTATTCCAAAATCTTGCTCTCCCTGCACACTCCTCTTCTAGAGTCTCTGTACTTCCACAGTCTTCTGTGATGCAGTAGGAATGGCCCTAATGACCCAAAAACCTCCAGTTTAGATTTCAACCAAATACATTTCTCCCAAGAAAGCAAAGGAAGGAGCCATTCAAAACCAGTTTATCCTTTTTAGTCCACTTTTATTTGAGTTGGTTTGAGGGTTGAGGCTGGATGTCATTTCAGGTCCATTTCTAAAATCTCATGGTCACTTGGGAGCCCAATATACATCTATTTATTTATTTTGCACTGGGAAAATGCAATGTGTTTTTTCCCAATAGATTGAGGATTTTTCTGGGAATGAGAGGGTGTTGGGTTGAAATGTCGCAGATTTCATGGTAAGTTACCCAGGTTTTCTTTGTTAGGGATATCTGATATATTTGTGTGTCTACGGAATATTTGCCATCCTCTTCTATGAGGCATTGAAGCCAGGCTTCCAAATGCTGAGTAAATTTTTATTCCTTTTTCATGCCCAGCTTAATTTATTCCATCAGCACTGGCTACATAAAGACATAAATCTTCTTATGGAACAGTACAAAACAACCAGCATCAATTTGTAATTTCTAATGATTGAGCTGCAACTGGCAGATGGCCAGGAATTAGTGCATTTCATCTTTTCCTCAGGCTTCATATAATAAAGTGAAATAATTGGGGTAATCAATTTTGAGGAGAAAAAAAAAAAAAAGCTGCACCTGTTTTGCTCACAGCAGAATTTGGAGACCGGAACCCACCAGTTGGACTACAACATCCTGGTCAGTAAGAGGCCATGATTTAATTGAAAATAAAGAGAGGTCTTGAAGTTCATAGGGAAAGGAAACATCTTGAATGTTCAGCCATGTCTTCAGAGCTGCCCTCAGTCATTTGTCACCGGAGATCTGCTGAAGGACAAGGTCTTTCATGAGGTTTCCAGCTCCATCAACTGGGTAGTGAGACAGGAAAAAAAAAAAAAAAAAAAAAAAAAGAGAGAGAGAGAGAGAAGAATCAGGTGTCATTCTTTCTAGCTTTGATCTTCAAACTCTGTGTAGTGCTAAGAACTTTAGCTACTCCAAACATTTGCCTCAGTGGAGGGTGGGATTTTATGAATTCAGGATGTTTGAGGGAAGAGACATTTCTAAAATAAACATCTTCCTAACAAAAGTTCTCTTGAAGTAGTCTGGATTACCTTCTACCCTCTCCTCTTTCATGCCTCCCTATGAGAAACTACACCAGAGGGAACAAGCCTATATTGGGAGTGGCTTCCTCATGGTATTCAGACGGTGGCTGTGGGGAAGCAGTAGCTTGAAATAGAAGAGTCTCTGGTTAACATGCTGAGGAACTAATCCAGAATGGATGTGAGAACACATTCAGATCCTCCTCTCCTATACTGGCTGGCAGACTCAACAGGCTGCAGTAGACTTAGGTCTTTAATTCCTCTGGGTAAGTACATGCTATTGGGGGTGGGAAGGGTGTGCATGAGTCTCCTGCATCAGTTAGAGAGCTCACTACCTTTGAATGTACATTGCATATCCACCGCGTGAATTGGAGGTGCAACTGGCAGAGGTAACATGCTGTTACTGTACAAGAACAGATGGTTAAAGAGAGATGTGATACATTTACATCTCTTTGCTTGCCAGCAAAAATATACGGATATTCAAAATCCTGGCTCTTCTTCCTGGTTCTGGGAGGAAACGTGGCCTAAGCCAGTACACTCAACATGATCAATCACTTAGATTTAGTATGTAATCTTTCTAAAAGGCAGATTGTCATAAAAGAGATCTTAGCTCTGTATACATCTCTTATAAAACCTTTCCATAAACTTATTTTTAAAATGTATAAATGGGTTCTTATCTGCCTCCTCAGGCGGTGATATGGGGCTCCCTTAAATAGAAAACTGCAAAAATGAAGAGTTGAGACTAATAACCATGACCTTCACTTAGGCTGGCAGCTCACTGCACTTTTTTTTATCTCAGAGAACAAACACTGCTGTGACCACCTATATTGCTGTTGTTTGCAGTTATGTCTTTCTGTTTAGGGTTTCAACTTATCCGCCTGCCACATAAGAAATTTACAGGAACATTTTGGACACAATGTTCAGAGATTTTAATGTCTGGGTGACATTCAATTTTTATAAACTTTAAGGACCATAAGGACATTGCCATATCCAGGGGTTTAACCCCAACATAACAGCACCTTCCTCTTCCCCAGCTCATTCCCTCTCAAGTTTCTTCCTGAAAGCATTAAGATTTCAGACTGTTTCAAGAAAAACAGTTAGGGAAAAAATGTCTGGTTTAGAAGAGTAATTTATTTTCCTTCATTTCATTTTCAGAAATGGCCAGACATAATGTTAAAACATTAATTAAAGAAAAAAAAAAAAAAAAGGAAAACCAAAGGAAAACCAGCCTGAGTCACAGCATAAACATGGAAAGTTTCAGTCCAAATGATTAAAATTTGACAAAGTAATAAATCCATGAAAAGAAGACCTTACACTGGAGAGTGTTAAGAAAAGTTTAACACCCATATTGTTATTCTCAGAGTTAATTACATAATGCATTAATAAATGGGTAGAGGTTGTTATTCACATAGGTGTGTTTGGCCAGTACTGCACTTAATGCCCCTTAGGAATTCACTTTCTTACAACAGCTGCTGGAAGAAATGCTATCTGCTGGGCAGACACTGCTGTGTTGTTTGGAATTGTAAGAAAGGAGTAAGATCCCATGTAAGGTTATGAACCCCTTTTCACCTTGTGTTATGCATCATCAATCTTTAAACATGATGTTCCTGTTCGTAGTCAAGCAAATACCATACTGCTTTAAAAGTTTCTTAAAAAAATAATCATCAGACCAGTTATAAAGGTAGTGAACAGAGAAGCCAATTCATTGTAATAAGCTCAAATGAGAGATAATGATCTAAATACCTCCACATTTTAGGAAAATGTGCACCTGGAATCTACCCAGGGCTTTCACAATGGGCTGAACCAGCTCCTTCAGACTCTGGGAAAGTTCAGACCCACATTCCCACTCCCTAGCTCGGAACCATCTCAGCTTTGATCTTGTATGTATTTCATCAAGTTGCACACCACTGGTTCCCAATTGTGGCTCAGGTCAATTGCGTCATTTAAGGAAAGTGTTACAGAAGGTGTGGGGAAAACAAACATTTTCAGTCCACACTCTCTACAAACATCCAACCCCCCCCCTAAAAAAAAAAAAAAAAAAAAGGTAAAGAAAAGAAAGAGAGAAAGAGGGAGGGAGGAGGCAGCATGTGATATCATGTGAACCATTTTCAACCAAGCCGTGTTGCTGCAAGGGTGAAAAAATGCTGCCTTCTTAAGATCTATTCATTCTCAGCCAGAAGTTATGGGCCCAAAGAGGGGATTTCCCAATGAAATTCTGTGGCTTGTGTTATGCAGGAAGTAAGACCCTATGAGTTTTAATGGTCACTGAAAACTTTAAAGACATTTCAGCATGCTTGCAAGATACACACATAGTTTTACTGAGCAGGCCACTCCAACCTACGTTCTGGCAGCTGGATAATTTCCATTGGCCTCACATTTGCTTGAGTGAAAATGAAGATTTGGGCTTCTGATTCCCAGTTCAGACTAGAACCAGCTTGAGTCTGTGGCGTTGTTTCCAACAACATTATTTTTTTGGTTCTCTCAATGAGTTCAGCCCACATACTGGTGATTTGGAAAAATGAGCCAGAACAAATGGCCCAGCTTGGGAGTGTTTTATAAGTACTGATATGACACACAGGAACAGGAGTTTACATGCCTGGAGAAGCATTAGCACCATAAGAGATCTTCCAGCAAATTTGCCTTCTATCTCTTCAGGGCACTGTGATTATGTTTCATGGGGCTCCTGTCAAGACCTCTAAATTGGCCAGTTAACCTAGACATAATCCCACCAGAAAAACAAACAAACAAACAAACAAACAAACAAAAATAATAAATCCATTAAATTTTAGAATTCAAATATTTCACATTTTGAACTCAAAAGAAGGAAAAAGAGTTCAAAGAAGTGATTTTTAGAACCATCCACCCAACTTGTTATGTCATTTCAAGAAATACTTTAGGTCATTGTTTTCAATAGACAACAGAGGAGATGGACCCTTCACTGGTAAGCACTGATCACTCTCTGTCTGTGCTGTTCTTCTGTTTCTGCAAATGAGGCCATGAATGCTTACTAACATCTAAGGAGCTTGTGGAGCTGCACTGGGAAGGGCCACAGTGAGCAGAGCTCTTCTTCCTTATTTCATTCATCTGGATCCCATCATAGAGCATACTGTGGGCAGTATGCTCCCTGTGTTGTTATTTCAAAGGAAGGTAGCCCTACATTCATAGTACAACCCAGCTCTAATGACTCCTTGGTAAAAAAGCAATGGGAGTTTCTTAGTGGTAAACAGCATTAATCACAATTTCCCATCGGTGCAGACTATTATGAAGCGATTAAAGACTGTTACAAAGAAGGAGGGAGGGTGTCATGGGGGTGGTATTTGTTTTGACAACCATTCATTTCCCAAAATCTCTGGGAACCATGTTCCTGGTTTAAGTACATGGAAGTCTCTGAGGTCAAAGGACTGAGGCAAAATATTAATAGTTTCTCACTCCCTTGTGTTACAATCTTCTTTCTCTGTCTCCATTAGCCAGCGTCAAAAAGTGACACTGTTAAGGGTCTTTCATAGACCCTTACCTTTCCCCCAGAAGGTTGTGTCTGTCTACTGCTGGGACCTCACAGCCCATGGGAAGCTTTTGGAATTAGAGTAAGCAAATGGTTTCTTCAAAATTTGTTTGCCCAAGTGCATTTAATTCTTTTGGCTTTGGTACAATCTTGTATCACTGCTGTCATTCCTCTGTTACCTGATATAAACATTTTGAGACAGTTTCTTTGTCTAATAAAATGCCTACAGACACTGCAGGTTGTTTTGTTCATGCCTGGCAAGTCTCCAACAGCTAACCCATGTCCTGCTCTTTTTCCAGGAACCTTCCTCAAATAAAATTAATTGTTGCTTAGGTGTACTTTTGTCATCAAGCCAAAACTATAGGGATCAGAGCCAATTAATGATCAGAAGTAAACAGAGCCACAGTGATAATATTAAGTTCATTCCACTGTTGTTTGGTACTTCCTGGTTGCCACAATATGGAGTCAGGGATTTCCTACCCTTCCTAGCCCTTCATATTCTTTTCTTGTTGCAAATACTTCTTTAGCCCTATAGTTTTTCCAATAATAATAATAATAATAATAATAATAATAATAATAATAATAATAATAATAATAATACTTAAAAGCACAAAATTGCATTTTACTTCTTCTCCAAATATGGAATGTGTCAGTTTGGGTGTGGTGGTATTCAGCAATTTTACATGGTTTTGGTAGTAGTGGTACTTAGCAGTGCTTGCAAGCAACTTGGTATAAGGAAAACTCTGTATGGAGGCTATCCCACTGTGGTATTAGTAAGTAATTAGAATAAGTAACTTCTCACTGTGCAGGAGATGTTGTCTTCCTAGACATGCTGGGGGAGGCACTGGGGGGAGAATAGAGACAAAAATGCTATTTTCATCTCACAGAAAAGCAAACAAGACAGGAATGTGATATAAGATGTCTGAAATGGGGCTTAGAAATCACAGTTAGAACTCATGAAATATAGGAAAAGGCATGATCCACATATGTACTCTTCCTCTGGGATCTCCAGCCAACAGCAGGAGTTGAAGATAGTCAGCATATTGCAGGATTTAGCTCAGACTCTGTTTTCCAGAAAAGTAAAGGGGATTGAATATGAAATTTGTAATACGTGTTTTACCACTGCTGGAAAAGTGCAGAGGACACTGCCATGCTATGTTAATTCCAGGTCTTGCAGGGAGTGCCAGCATCTTGACTGTAGAGGAAAAAACATAATTGTGAATAGGTGTAATACACAAAATCAGGAACAATTAGCAGCAGGGGCAAGATTTAATGGCTTTTTAAAGTTTCCATCACTCAGTCATAGGGAGGTTTTTCTAACATAAACCAGTGACAAATTGCTAGTGAGAACAGAGCCAAAGGAATGGTTCTGTTTCAACATCAGGAGTTAATCGACCCAGCATAATCACACACTTTGGTTATATTTATCTAATATAATTCACTGAGAAAAATTCTTGAGTCAAAATAGCAGGTTTCCAGAGTCAGTCAGGGAGCCTGTTAAATAAATACCATGTTTTGAGGGGAAATATATCAAAAGGGAGTTTCACGTTTCTCAAGCGAAAGGTCTGAGCCCTGGCATTTTTCTCTCTGCTGTTCAATTCCACAAACATCTGAAATAAGACAGTCTGCTTGCTACTGAAAACTCCCAATGAAACTTGAAACTGAGGGAATATCCTACAAGGAAAAGACTGGATGCTCTGGTGTGAAAAGCTGTCTTCAGCTTGAGGACAGCACAAAATCTGCCTCTTGCATGGCCTTCTGATTTTCTGCTCCAGGGCAAATTTCAGTTCTGAATTACTGAGTTTAGCCAGTTAGGCCAAACTAAGGACATGAAAAAGACTTATAACAATCAAATGGCTTAGCCAAGAAAGAGTGTTCTTTAGATTTTTTTTTTTTCTGGTTTTATAAGTTTATTTCCCTAAATGATCAACTCTCACCATCTCTGCTTCCAGAGTTGTTTCTGAGTGAACCCGATCAGATACTGGGAATTATTGTGGGGGTTATAAGAAATTCCTTGTGATAATTCACACTCTTTTTCTCAGGCACCTGAGCTAGCATGAATATCTTGTCCTGCACCAGATTAATATATATGCTTTGAGTCTCCCAAGTAGAGATAAATGACCACTTTTCTGCCAGGCACTTTTCCAGATACAATTATCTTCAAGAATTACTATCAAAAGATGCAAAAAGAGAAGGTTCTTTCCTTCATTTAGGGGAGCAGTATTTATTCTGAGAGCATTTTTGGTGGTTGGTTGCTTCTTACTATTTAGAATTTATGAACAATTAGTCCAGTGAAGCTGGCTTGTCGAGATCACTATTTCATCAGTCCCATTGGAGTCAGTGGCTGAAAGGGCACAACCAAAGACAAAAACACTCCATGTAACATCTCTGTGTTTTAACTCCTTTCATAAACTCAGATTATGGCCAAATTCAGAGATGGGATTTAGGAGTCCTGGACTTTTAACCTGGTCATTTCTATGTTTTTATGAATGATATGTTTCTGTTGAGGATGACAGAGAAAGGCATCTCTTCTGCTGGGATTTCTGAAGTGTTTGACTGTAATCAAGATGTTTTTGCATAGGTATTATTTGAAAGATTCCCTGAAATGTCTATCCTCCACCCTGAACCTAAGGTAGTGCCTAAAATTTCAGACCAATTTCCTCTGCTGGAAAGTATTCACATCCAGAATAAATATGATCTCTTGTCTGAAGGATTTTCTAGGAGCAATGCAAGTGAAAGCTGAGCAGATGATTATTTCCAATGGTGTCTTAGATCTTGTACAAAACAGAATAACAGAGTGAAAGGAATTTTGGAGAGATTAGGAAAGAAGTATCACTAAAGGCTCCAAATGAAGACAAATGGAGTGGGGAAAAGCACTATCTGGGAGACTGACAAGGATACCAGAGGGAATGGAAAACAAGAGAGACAGCCAAATCAAGTAACAGAGAGAGTGTGCTACTGATGATCCAAGGACTTTGTCAAAAGGTTGCCAAGGTCAGAGAGACCTGGAACAAAGGGTCCAAGGGAGAACCCTCCAAAGCACTGACAAGAAGGGAGAGAGATCTGTAATTCAGGGAGACACTGCAGGGAGTCTTGCCTTGGACTCCACAACAAGGAATACAAATGATGTCCAGGTTACTTTAAGAAATACAAGAAACCTGTTTGGAGAGGAGAACTGTTTTTTTTTTTTTGAAAAAAAAAAAAAAAAAAGTGGTAAGAAAATAAATGGTTTTGTCAAATGCATCCTTTGGCAAATTTACATTTGAGAAAGATATATTCAGAATGTTTTACCTCTCCCAAATTCTTGCACAGTTCCTGAGCAGCAACTAACCTGAGGGCCTCTTGCCCATCAAACTTGGAAATAAATGCCTCCTTCAGTGGAAACAAAATGTTTTTTTCTCCCCTCCTCTGAGTTATCTCAGTAGGTTTATTGCTATGAAAGGACTGAAACACGTCTTTTCAGCTTTTACTTAATTTTGCACTTGCTGTTTGAGAGCTTGTTGTGTGAGTAAAGGATAGCCAAGGAGCCTTGCCCGAGGCTTGGTCCTTTGCCCTTTTTGCTCATGGTGAAGACCAACATGGTGTGCAAAGGGCTACCTAGAGAGAGGTCTTTGGCTGATGCAAACTCCTCAGCAAATGCTGTAAAGGGTTAAATGCAACCCAGTGGGGAAGGAGAAGAGAAGAGAAGGCTAGCCAAGCTGTTTCTTATGCAGCAGTGCCAAAGCAGTTATTTATAGCATCCTGGACCAGAGGCTGCCATTTTCCCTTTTCTCACTCCCTGTGAGGTGAGAGGCATTTTCACTCTCCCCTGCTCCCTCTCTCATAATTTTGGCAGCTCTGCTCCTTGAACTTGACCAAACGCAGCCAACCTCAACACAGCTGTTTGATAAACAGAAACAGGGGCAGCAGGCTGGGCTTTGAAGAGGCTTTTGCAGAGCAATAACTGAAGGTTTGAATAATGGTGCACAGTTGGCTGAAGGCTCCTCTAGTTTGGAAGGACATCAGGCAAAGCAAGAGTTTGTCAAATAATTAACAAAAATTGAGAGGAGAAATACGCCAAGACAAACAGGGGCCTTTGAAATGGTGCTCACTTCATGGCCTCTCTTCTAAACATTTGGTTATGCACATGCACACACACTCATACTGAAGGAATCGCCTCATACATGTGTGTTTAAACAAGCTTGGTACCATGGTGAGACCTCAGAGGAAGTTCTTGACAGACCCTGTCAGAGAAGAAAACATGACACTGGTGAGAAAAATTGGCTCTTTACACAGAAATCTAAACATTTCACCCACCTTTTTGCTACCACATTTTGCCTGCCTTCCCATGCACAATCTACAGACATAAAATGGGGCAACAGTAATGAAGGGAAAAAATGAGCAAGCACCCAAAGTTAGAGGGAAGTGAAAAAAGTAAATGATATGCTAATACCTCCAGCCCCCTTAGAAATATGAAAGACTGTTAAGAGGATTTGCTAGCTTACCTGTGAGTATACATGTTCCTGTTCTCTGATGTGGGGAGTATTCAAGAAAAGGAAATGTCTTCCAGTGTGATGGGCAGTATGGCTGTATTTTTTTTAAGATATTCCTTTCATGAGCTGGGCTTTTGGGATTACACCAGGATGTGGAAAATGTTTAAGAGGAAAGGCTGATGCTCTCAAGATGGGTCAATACCTATATTCTGGAGCCTTTGGGACATTTACCTCAGAGTTCAGTTCTAATTTGATAAATTGGCTGGCCTTTTGTTTTAGATCTGGCCTTGGACATCTGCTTCTAAGTGAGTTTCAGCCCCATTCATTTAGACATCATTCTTTAAAGGTGAAAAAGATCTGATGAAACCCAAAGCTCATGTTAAGCCATATTACCCCAAAGAAAGCTTGTTCCTAAATAAGTACTGTTGTACATTGCCTGGTCTTTTTTTTTCAGTATCTCAGGAAGTGGATTTCTATTCTCCCCCTTATAGCATTTCCCACTGATCCAGGCCCCGACACCAGAAGCTTTGTCAGACTGTTTTTTCCCCTATTCACCTACACATATAAATATAAATATATATATATATATGTATTTTTTTTTTTCATTGGAGGGTACAGGAGGAATGAAGGAATAACAGACTACCCCAAGGCTGTACTTTTTCCTCAGCTTCTAGCACATGCAGGACTTCACAGTTCCACAAGCAGCTAGAACAATTGCCTTCTGTGAACTCAACTGGGGATTAATTTTGCACAAGGTGTTTCTGAAGGCTTGCAAATAGTTCCTGAATTTCAGTGTCAGTGAGTGCCTCTGGCAATAGGTTAACAAGAGTGTTAAAGAGAGAAGGCTTGTCTTTCCTCACCAGGCTGACAGAGTATGGTCGTTAGCAGTGCCTGCTCTCCACCTACACAGACCTGCTCTGGAGTTCTGTCTCCTTCACCCAATCAGCCTGTTTCTTTGAAGGCATTTATTTCTGTACTCATACTGGGGCATGCCAAGTAGGTAGGACTCTGTCCATGATGCAAACATTTTAGTCGAGACCCCTCTGGGTTATACTAAATGCTTCGCCTGCTGAGGAAGCACAGGCATGTGTTGATGCACAGCAGAACCTGGGATCAAGCTGTGCATGGATGAGAGCCTGGCAGCTAGGCTTCCATTTTCTCCAACCAGTGATGTTTAAAAGTGTGATCAGAACTTGCAAATGTTTGGGGCCCAATGGGATTCTGGGAGACTTGCCCCTGTACTGTTTGCTCTGGCAAGAGAAACGCAGCACCTGCCATCTGCACTGGTGGCATGGTGCCAAGAAAGGTTTTGTGGGGTGGCACCTAAGGGAAAGACAAAGTTTTACCCCTTTCTCAGGCCTCAGCATTGGGTGTGGACACAGGCTGTGCTGACAGAAGGCAGCTTTTACTGGCACAACAGGTAGTGCAGACGAGGCCTGACACTGGCAGAAAAGATCTGAATTAGTGCCAGCAACAATGGTGGTTTTTTGGACATTCATCTCAAAGGAAGGGGACCAGAGACCAGTGATTTGCCAAGAAGCCCTCAGATGCTAACCACTTTCAACACCTCTAGGCATGAGCTGGATTTAATCTGGCAATTTCTGAAGTAAAGCACTCCAAAACCCATTACCTCCTCTCTTCACAATCTCATCAATAAATAGTAACTAGAGGTGCAGCCCAGCATGAGGGACCAAGCCTGTGACATGCAAGAAGAGGCTGTTGCTTCATGACAAGTCTGATAGTGCCATGTTTTTGGACTGACTCCATTAATATGACAGGGGACTAGCAAAAAGGATGTCTAAGTGCTTTCCCTCTCTCCCAGATTTATCCTGGGGGCAATTTTTTTTCATCCACAAGAACCCTGTCTATGAAAACATGTGAAACAAATGTGTCATTTCTCTCTTCTCTCTCTCCCCACTCTCCTCACTGTAGTCTGACAAATGTCTTTTTATGAATTTGAAAAAAAAAAATAAAAAATTGGTTCACTTATTTGGATATGCTTTTATAAGCAGTATTCCTTTCTAGGGCAGGTGCCATACAGTGTAGATTTTTCAATGTGATTTCTTTTTGCCCTTGTCACAAGGAAAATTAGACTCCAGGCACCTACAGAGGTGGTGATGTGCTTTCTTTACAGTGGTTAAACAAAAATCTTTCACAAAATTTCAATTCAGTGGTTACAAGACTGAAATCAAAGCCTAGTGTTGAACCAGAGGGGGCTCCAGCATGGCTTAGAGTAAATAAATGAGCCAGTTGGGAAACTTGATTGAAGAGAGTGAATTCACAAGCAAAACAATTACATGGAGCTCTTATCACTTACATGTGAAACGTGCTGGCCTTTGAGCCCTCTCAGCAGGGAAACAAAGGTAGACACCTAAAGCATACTTCTCTAGGGAGATACATTGGAGCACCTATAGAGGACTGCCAGCCCTGGAGGATAAGTGTAAAAAACCCCACCTGTCTGTAAGTCATGAGGTGGATATGTGGTATTCAGCACTGCCAAGAGACAAGTACAAGTGCGGTTCTCTGTTTATGTATGTTAACAAATAGCAAACGGAGTCATAAAACCATGAAAACATAAAGAGACTCAGTCCCTGCTCATGTGTGAACTGGTAGCTGAGAGGTAGAGAGAAGACCTCTAAGTCTTTAACTGCCTTTCCCCCAAAGCTGTTGCAGCTTCTGCAAAGTCACCACTGTTGACAGAGCCTAAATCACACCTGCATTTGTGTCCCCAATGGCTAATGGCTAAATGTTTCCTAGTGGTGCTAACATGAATTCACCTGCTTCTGGGCAGCTGAGGAGCCTGCTGAGGACCAAGGCAGAGACACCCCATTTCTTTCTCTCTCAATACTATGACGAATTTGTCTGAAGAGGACATGACACAAAGTGTTGTTATGTGCATGGGAAACATTGTGGGGGTATATTCCACTATCCCAGGTTTAGCCCTTCCTAAACCCAAGCATGGGCATTTCAATCTTGACCTGCAGCCAAGAGCGTGGTGAAGCTACAAGCTATAGACTGCTTAATTCTCTTCTCAAACTGTTTTCCCCCTGTGGTGTGGCCCTAACCTGTTTACAGGCGGTTGTCTCAGAGCATCTGTAGGAGACTCCTGGGCACCGATGGGCTGAAGAATTTTTGAAACACGAGGTGTGTGTATGGCAGGGGAGCAGCAGAGCAAGCCTGGCCAGACTGGTGCTTCCCTTGGGTCAGCGTGGGGACTGTGGCTGCAACGTGTTGGAAGCCCACCAGCCAGGCTGTCAGTGACCAGTTGGAAGGAACAGAAGGATCTGAAGGGTTTGTTCATGGGGTTTGTTGCACTGTGGAGCTGCTGGCTGCAGAAACAGCTGGCCTTAAGGCAGGGTCATCCAACTGGCTGTTCAGCACAGCCAGCTCTTGGAGCAGAGGTTTCCTCGGAGAGCAACCCTGGCTAGCGAAGTCTATCTGATACTGCTTGCTCTGGATAATCACTGAACCCGGATTTCAGGTTGGATGATGTGTTTCCCATTAAATTTGTTCTGTCTTGTGCTTTCTTACATGAATGGCACTGCAAACGGTACCTCTTTTTCTTAAATGCCTTTCCAGATTTGCACCCTCCCACCCCTGCAGGCAGGCTGCCTACTCATATTTAAAGGCACAGCACTCAGAAACCCGAATTAGAGCTGTGCAGCCCACGCAGTCATGTCTGCAGGACAAACATGTGCATCAGTAAAGTACAGAAGGCAATGAATAACTTTTTTCCTTCCTTTTTTTTTTTTCTTTCTTTTTTTTTTTTTTTCTTTTCTTCCTTTTCAGGTGCTATACGATGAAATGAAGATATCTAAGAACCACAGGAAGCATTTATTTTAAGTACAGGCTAATGCCATGAATGTTATTTGCATGACAGCCCAGTGAACCGCAATATGAATAAAGAAAGGAAAAACTAGTGTTTTCCTGACCAGTAAATCTCTCTGTTGCTTTCTCAGGCGTCCTATCAATGCCAATTTGCATTTCTTTGCAGACCGTTAGTTATGTCAGTAAGTAACAGACAGCATCAGTGAGGGTTCAGAATTGCGTGAGGGTTTGTGAATAGACGCTGACATATTTCTGGGGGGCAGGAGCTGGGGGGTGCAGGAGCTGGGAAAGGAGGTGTTGGTCTGGCTGATATCTTTCCCTTGATATATAGCTGGTAATTTAAGCCCATCAAAGTGAACTCAGTTTTGATATCCTGGAAACAATGCTCTCTTTGTTCAGCTGCAAAAGAAAGACAAGCAAGCAGAAGCAAAATATTCTAGCACAAATATCCTGCTGGTTATCAGGCTGATAGAGAGAATCAGGCAGAGGATAACCTCTGTCTGAAATGGTCAGTGTCCTGGCAAATATCAACAGAAGTAACTCGAGTTCATCAGCCTGCATTTAGGAGCAGATGCAGAAAGCCCTGCCCAGACACAGAGTGTTGTCTTGCATTAAACTCTCAACCACCTGAGTACCTCAAGTGAAGTGTGATTAAGTGTCCTGCTGACCAGCTGCTCCGTCCAGCTGAGAGTAAGCTGCTTTTCAGTAGCGGGTACAATCTCTTCTGCATAATGTCAGGTAGGCATCCTGCCAGGAAGCTGAAGATAACCATCCCTCCTCTTGCTGAGCAGGTCACAGACCCTCTCTCAGCATTTATGGCTGGGAGGCTTGCTGGGTCTTGCTTCTCATCTGAAAACTACTGTCAGCCACTGCTGGTCTAGGGATGCCATAAGCTCCTACTCTCACTGTCAAGGTTTTCCTTGAAGGGTTGTCTGGTTGTCTGCTCACACCTTGCCCCAGTTTCACTCAGCCTGTCCTAGGAGAGGGAATTTGACAAGATCCTAAGTGGCTGGTGTCTCTGTAAGGATCACGGAGAAAGTGAGCCAAGAGTGGCCACCAGCTCTACTAGCTCATCCAGAGCAGGTGATTTGGAAGGCCAAATGGTACTTTCATGCTGAAATGTCAAAAAACAGATGATGAGTTGGTTCTGTACGGGATAGGCATGCAGGGAAGTTAAAAGGCAACCCTCAAAATGATATAGGGTTTTTCACATGAGCAAGAATCCCTAAAAAAAAAGGCCACCCACAGAGAAACAGAAGGCATCATTTCCATTAACCAGAGTGCTAGTTTAGTTTCTAATGTTCAAATTGGATGACAATTTCTTCTGCATCCTAAATTATAGAGAGGATGTAACTTCTGGAGGAACTGGATTTTGACATCCCCACCCCATTGTTCACCCCTTTCCTTCAGGCAAGGAAGACAGCAGCAAGCACCACTCAGCTCATGCGTGAAGGGTCATCCGATACAAGGAAGGTCCGTAGCTGTGTGAACGTGGTTTCTCTGGTATGAAAGAAGAGGCCCATTAAGATTCAAGCCAGTGTCAACATGACTCATTGGCTAATACATCCTTCACTGCAGGGCTCAGGAGGTCACTGTAGGTTCAAGTCTCACACTGGGACTTGGACTAGTGCTTCCTGCTGTGGGGAGGGAAAGGGAGGTGCTGCAATTCTGGAGGTGCTTCTCATTGGAGGAGAGAGAGATTTTAATCAGATATCCCTGCTGGCAACTATTCCAAAGGGGAATTAATTAGACCAGGACAAATTCATCTCTGGTGGGGGCTCCCTTAGCTTCAATGGAGCTGTGTTGGAAATGATTGTGTTGGTATTTTGGAGAAAGGCTGAGTGCTATTTCTTTCATTTTGTTGTTGTTGGTTTGGTTTTTTTTTTTTTTTTTTTTTTTTCTTTTTTTTTTTTTTCTGGGTGACCTGGTCTTCTGGCTTGTGTCCCCCCTGGCAGACAAACAGGTTCAAGTAGCCAGAGGTGTATGTGTTTGTATGAGTCCTTGCAGAACTGCTGCACAAGCTTCTGGCCTGGATAAATTACCACTTCATTGCTTTGTAGATCTCTTTCCTTCACCTTTCTGCTAGGACCCGGGGTTGTGGGGAAAGGGGTATACTGTCCATCTGTCTCTTTCTCCGTTTCCCAGCCATGCAAACCCCTAACATGGATGAAGTGATGGGACAGCCACATATGTCTCCTGTTCCCTGCACAGCTAGCTCTTTTATGCTTTTCCATCAGCAGCTCTGTTTTTAACACTGCTCTGTCTTTGCAGAGAAATACATGAAGTTGCAGCATCTTGGGGAACTGTGCACCAATAGCCATGGGCTCAGCAGGGGATAATATCAGAGCAGGTATATCCTTCTTTCCTGTAATTTCAAACATCTTGCTGGAGCTTGGTTAAATGGTCTTTTGCAGAGTGATGACAGCTGAGGAACACACAGAAAAGACAGAGTTCTTCCACAGCCAGCTTCTAAAGGCTTAAGTCCCTTTTTCTTGCTGAAGCAGAAAGGAGTATTCATCCCTTATGATCAGCTCAATTGGCAGTGAAATACAGCCACCTCTGTGGTGAAAACACAGCACTGTAGACCAGAGAGGGAGGAGAGTCCTCATTGTGAAGAAAAACTAGTAGCAAATTTAAAGGAAGGTGAATGTCAGTGTTGTCTGAGCACAGCTGGGCTCATTCTCCTCTCAGAAAGAGGCCTCTGTGGAGGTCTTTAATTCCAAAAAGTGTGCAGCACCTGGTCTGAGGGCATCATCTAAAATGTGAGAAAAGTGGAAGCTGTCAGAATCTCTCTTTGTGGAAATATTCTGAAGTATGAAACAGGCTTCCTTACAGACACAACATCTTGGTGTAGAGTAACCAGTAAAAAGTATCCAGCCCATAGCTTTTTGCTTCTTTCTCCTGAGTGGCCCCTTTTATCTATCCCCTCTAAATGATCTGAGCAAGCTGCTTCCACGATCAGTTTGAATTTTCTTCTTTCCCATTTTTCAAGCAAAAAACATCCACCCTCGCTGTCAGTTACCCACTAATAACCTCAAATCTGTCTGCTGATCAAGTTTGACAGAGGGTGAAAAGCAGTATTGCATTCTTACTGGTATTGTGAAAATAGGCAACTAGGGCAGAGGGAAGAGAAACCCTCTGAAGGGGAAAGTTACAGCAGGGAAAACACTATTTTTAAACAACACAAAATCCAGCCAAATAACATTATGCCCCAGAGTCCACACAGTCTGTTCTGCTCTTCACAGGACTGATTGTTTCTGAATCAGATGCGCAGCAGATTTGACTGGTTGCTGCCTGTCTCATTCGTCATCTTCCTTCTAAAAATCACTTTTGTAGGACCAGGGAGAACAGAAATAGTTCAAGAGAGCAATCCAAGGGGCTACCACTCTGGGAGAGACGTTGTGTTAACCTAGCTGGCAGCTCATTTAAGGGGACAATGAAGTGGGTCAAGTCATCAGCTCTGAGGTCATTTGAGTGCAAAGAAGTAAAGATGGGTCAAGTCATTTATTTGCATTCAATTTGTCAGCACATACAGGTGATACTGACTGGATAGTTTTAAAATCTCCCTTTTAAATCATCAGAACTGAAGGTACATAAACAGCCTGATGATGTTAGTGTAAAAAGACTCATTCTAAGGCTTTGGCAGACCCTGCTGTCCTGTCTGATTTTCCACAGTATGGATAAAGGAGGATCTTCAGCAAGGCTTGCTCTGAAAGAGTTAATATATTTTACAAGGAAAGCTGCCATCCCTCAAGGTCATTTTATCTCTTAGTTACATGAATTCTAGGAAAGCAAAGATTCCTTCCAAGTAAGTTGCTGGTTTATCCAAGTGATGCTGTTACAGAAATTGTTGTATAAGATCCAGGTTTTTCCAGGGTATAGCGAGCATGTGTGGTGTTTAGATTTAGGCTGTGTGCTGCCAAGCTACTGACTCCCTTTTTTCTTCCCTTTTTCCTCCTCCCACCTCTCTGCACCAAATCACACGCTTAAGAATAATTAATAAGAATAATAAATAAACAGATCAAAGTGGAAACATTCCCAAAACCTGTTATCACACAAGCAGTTTCAGCCCAGACCATGCTAGTTTCACATCAAGCCTTGGAATTGTCAATTCTCATTACTTGCCAGTGTTGAGTGCGGGAGGAGAGAATTTCAATCTCTGTTTTCCAGAATCAAACCCTCTGTTTAATGCGGTGGGGAAAGTTGAGATGAAATATAGGTCTCAGGGGACTCTCCCTGTGTGAAAGCTTATTACAGCTGTAACAAAACCTTCTAATCGGAACGGATTCTGTTACATGCATGATATTCTGGTCTTGGGTGCAGGGGGTTGGGAGGTGGACAGGGAAGATGAGGAAAAGAAGACAAAAAGCTTTAAAAGCAAATAAATGAGAAGTGCATTCTTTCCCTTCCTCCTCCTCACTGCCTGCATTTGCTGTTTACACAGAACATTTTCTCTTTTGCATTTTGCCAGGGGTCTTGTGAGATCTGTAGGAGTTTTGCTGGGTCAGGCTATTGAATGGTACTGTACAGCAAAGCAAAATTTGCAAACTTGGATTCACCTACAGGAGTGGAAAATAGTTTAGTGGTGTTTAAAATATAGAATCCATATTATCATAGCAAGAGAGCCTAATGAGCTATCAAAAAACAATATTAATTTACAGCTGAAGACAGGGAACTACTTAAAATGTGTCATGATATCCAATACAATAATAAAGCTGCAGACAGAATAAACCCAAAGGTACAGTCCCTGCCCAAAACAAAGTATCTCTGAGTCTGTCTTGGCAATATATAATGCTTTCTCAGTTGTTTCACTAAAGCAACTGATATAACAATTAGTGCCAATCTCTGATGTAGACATGTACAAGTTATTTTCCCATGGTTTGCTTCAATGAAGCTATAAAAGAGATGCAGAGAAAGTGTGAGAGGAGAAAGAGGAAGGTATAGAAAGATGAAGTACCTCGCTCAAGATCTGGGATTAAGGCACTATTCAGTGCTATGTCCACTGGTTTGCACTACCTCAGAGCATCAGTTTCTTGTTGCTTGTAATGATCTAACAGGATGATGTACACCTGAAAAATTACTTCGGGTATATTGACATACTGTAAGTTCTCCGAAGCAGGATGTAGTCCACAGATCAGAGATAGCTTGTCCTCAGCTAGAAGAGTGTGGAAAGGGACTGCATCACGTAGGGACTCCTGTTAGGACTTGGAGAAAAGAGGTGTTAGACAGACCCTTCGCTTCCGTATACCTCCCTGTCCACAATTTGCTGGATGAGGCTGAGTGTACTTTTGCCTGCTAGTGGTGAAGTAACTACTCAGTGATCACAGTACAAGATGCTGGTCAATTTGAACACCGTGGGAGCACTGGGTGATTGGAGCTGGATTAAGGGTGTGCTTTTCAAATTCCATTTACACCATGCTAGAGGCTTGGTGAGCCACTTCAGCTGGTGACAGAGATGTCTGAGACAAAGATGTCTTAGCACACGAGTCAGGGTTTTCTCTCCCCAAGCCAGTCGGTGTGTTTCTTCTGGAGAGGCTTGTCATCGTGGGACAAAGGCTGGCATAGACTTTGTCACTGTCAGATTTCCTTTCAGAAGGGGCTTACATTCAAGTCTTGTGCTCAGGCCTTAACAAGTAAGAAACAAGATATCAGGCTTAATACCCCTAACGGTTTTCCTTCCTCTCTTATTTGGCTTAATGTGATATTTATCTGAATATTCAGGATTTTTCTGCAAAACTTTTCTGGGGCAATTCCACCTCCCTGCTCTTTCTTTGTTTAGACATTTTATTGGAAAAAAACATGCCACAACATCAGTAATGTTTATCCCAGCAATGAAAAGGTGTTTCCTAACTGTTAAGATTTGGATTCCCGTCTGCCCCTACTTGCCTATGGTTAGCTCTTCTGGGCATGGATCTTCTCTTGTTTCTCATAGGTCTATTGGTTTGCATGAATTTGGGGAAAGTTTAGGAAGGTCCCTCTCCAAAGGATTCATGTGACGTTGCCAAAATAACAGCAAAAAGTACTCTGTTTTCAACAGCAATCTTGCAGTGATGGTGATCCAAGGAGGAGATCAGAAAACATCTGATCCTCCTTGCTATTCATGTCAAGCACTGTTTATGTGCAGTAGCTTGAAGGAAGGGATCTCATCTTCAGTTCTCCCATGAACAAAGCTTCATTTTAAAGTTGCTCTCTGCTGTGAAATGAAGCTCAGATAATGAACCTTTCCAGCCCAGCCAGACCACTTTCCAAGGTATATTTTTAGCTCTACAGTGCCAGAGATTAACAGTACATTTGTCTTAATGGTATCACCCTTTAGTGTTAATGGAAGTTATGTGTGTAAATCCCTGACCATCCAAATGAGAATACACTTTGAATGATCACAATAAATCAAAGTAAATGGAAGACCCCTGCAGGCCAAATTCATCCCTAGAGCAGCTCCTGAGGCTTTTAGGAACCTCATGCCAATCAGGCACTGTAGCACAGCAAGGACAAACACAGTAATCATGTCACCTGCTGTATGATTTTAAGGTAGTCATGATGATGATCCTTCTAACTGAAGTACAGTAATTTACCCCTTAAAAATGACTTGCAAAGAAAAAAAAAAACTGATTTTGTTCATACATGGAGAAACAGACTTAGTTGTTTCTTTTTGAATAAGTTTATTGGCATGTTTATACTTCCCAAACAAATGCTCTTTCTGGTCTATTTTCCTCTCAAGAAAACAAGATTATGGCAAGATTATGAAAATGAAGGTATCAAGAAAGTGACACCTACTGAAGAAGGGAAAATATATTTACTTTCAGCTGCTTAGATATCTTTGGACTGATTAAATTTGGTGAGAATGTGTCCATTTTAAACACAAAGCTTATTAAATTCTAAGCAATAACTCCAAAACCCTTTTCCAAGAAATACAGGGAAGAGAGACATAAAAGAATAAAGAAACATAGTGTTCCTGAGTCTGTAAAATGAAACAAATATCATACAATACATTATATAAAGTCCTTTGTGTTTCATTTTGCCACTATAGAATTAAAGACAGACAAACCATTGTCCTTTTTTTAATTTACAGGCTTTTTTTTTTTTTTTTTTCTTTTTTTTCTTTTTTTTTTAAGGTACAGTGCAACTTAAAGGACACTGGTAGAAACAGGAAAAAGTAGAAGACAAGAAAGGAGTTTTGTCTTCCAAAGATTCTGCAGCTATCCATCTGTAGAAATGACATAGAATTATATTTCAGACATCATCAGCAATCTACATTTCTTGAAAAATACACGAATTCCTATTGCCCACAGTTCCCAAGTAGAACTGCTTGAACAGAAAAATGAGAAGTGGGAAATTAAATTAGCTTCTTGGTTTTCATTGTGAAATACAGCAAAATGCAGAAGGGAAGGCAGAGATCACTGTTAGCTGAAAAGTGAAAATATCAGTACTTAAGTTGTTTTATGCAGACACATAAAATTGTCCCCTTTTGAACAAATGACTCAGAAGTCCTCCTTCAATCTGACTGGTGTAGTGACCTCTCTCCCTTCCCATGTCACTTTGGTCTGGTTGGTTTGAGGATTGCTGTTCATCTTCTGGGAGACAGTCAATGCTTATCATCATTTTCCCTGTGTTGAGGAGGATACATCCAGCTTGGTGGCAGCATCCTTAAATAATTATTCATTACAGTATTGCAAGGAAGAAAGAGGAAAATCTGGCTCTGAAAATCTCCATCCAAGGTCTTTTGGATCTTGTAGATCAGATATAATGCAGGTGATTAGGGGGTTAGAAAATCACCAGCCAAGTGTCTGTTAATCTCTGATCATTTTAATGAACCCAGTGTTCCTACAGTGGGTAAGTCTTGCCTGGAAGAATGAATAAGGAAGTAAGACATATGTAGAAGGAAGGAAACAAAGGTCAGACATAATCTTCATTTGGCATAATCTTCTGTATATACTGCCTACTCCTCTACTGGATATTGATTAGAGCTGATAAAGGTGGAAACCCTCCAGAAACACTCACTTTTCTTGTATGCATGCTTCCTTTCAAAGCTTTTGCTTTTGGTAGATGGGAAGGGGACCTGGTAATCAATTTGATAGTTTCAGATCCAGCATTCCATTGAGCTGTCCTTCAATGTAACTCTAAAATTAATATTTACGTTACTGACTTCTTTTCAGAAAGATTGTGACCATTTTCCGTTACTGGAGCTTCTCCATTCTTGTTTCTTCAAGAACTTCTCTGAGCTTCTCTGTGCTGTGAAATCCCTCCAGTTTCATGTAGAAAGCTTTAATGCAGTTTCTTACTTATCTAGGCAAACCTGGGCCACCAAGCAGTTCATGACTATCTGAATTCAGAAGAAATGAAAAGTTGCTATGAAAAGTGAGAGGAAACCCTTTCACACTTTTGAACAATACTCCCTGTGTTACATCACCACAGAACTGGAAAAAGCCATTGAGTTAAGATCTAAATCTAAACCATGCCCACCATGCAAATTGTTCAAATCTGACCTACAACTCTGAGATAAACAGAAGTCCAATACCTGTTTCTGGAACTCAAAGTATTTTGCTAGTTTGTAGTTGTTTCTGTCCTCTTTCTCCATCTGTTTCTGTCCACTCCGAGTGCAACCAAGACTGAAAGCCCAAGAGCCAACAGCCCAAAAGGGCAGTTCTTGGCCCAAGTGACAATCAGGAAGAGCCAAATTTGTCACGAGTCTAATTAAATTTCCAACCTGTTCTACAGTCAGAGGAGAGGATCTCAGAAGTCAGCTGGGACTTTGACAGGGACCTGCATTTAAACAGAAAGAGGCTGTGCCAGAAATGAAGCTAGGCGACTGCTGTTAGTGTCCCTCTGTTGACTTCATTGGCATTGAGCTTTAAAAAACAGACCAACACAAAACTCTTTTCTCAATAACCCAAGACCTCAGTGACAATGCTAAGAGAGTGAGCAAATGGGTCTTTTTTGTCCCCTCCTCTGCAGAGGGCATGCAGCTTAAGAGCAGCTCTTCTGTCCTGCCCTCCCCCTTCGAGCTGGCAGCCCCACCTGTTATGAGCCAGGAGTAATCAGAGAGACGAACAGCACAAGCGGTATTTTTACAGGATGAACCCACCAGGTCAGCTGGAGGCCTGCTGTAACCCAATATCGAGTTGTGACTGCAGACAGGCACTGTGCAAGACTTGGGGGAGGAGGGTGGTGAAGGATGGGTGGAGGGAAAGTGGTGCAGTCCCAAGGGATGCAGAACTTAGTTTAGGAGACTTCTGGTTCCCTTTGGTGCCCCTGAAAAATGAATAGTGGGGATTGTTGATGAAATGCATGAGCCAGGGCTTGTTTAAGGGGGGAGGATAAGGGAAAGCAGTGAGGCAGGGACAGGGGTAATGGTAACACTACTTGAACAAAGAGTGCACAGACATTCTGTGCCCAGCCCACGCAGGAAGGTGATAAAGCAGAGACACATTTCCTTAATTCACCTGCCTTTTTTTTTTCCCCTCTCTCCTTTTGTGTGTAGCAAATGGAGACCCATATCAATTCAGACTTCTCCCTCCCCACCCCTCCTGGTACTGTCAGCACTGGATCAGCCCAAGACTTCCAGGGGAGTCTATTGTCTGAACACGATAGAGTTTACCCCTGCCTGCCTCTCAAGCAGTCACTGATGTGCTGCTGAAGGGGCTGCCTGGGGAAGAAACACCTGCAAGGAGCCACAGCTGCAGTGGGAGCTGCTCTCCTAATGCTCTGTTTAGGATTACAGCACTCCAGAGCATCACGTTACCCCAGTGGCTGCACTGAAACCTGGTATTAATTCACATTAGCAAGGATCAGATTTAGCATGTTGGGAGGGGGAGGACTGTTGTTATTTTTTCTAAAACTGCTGGAACAAACTCCTAGGACTGGTCTTTCATTAATCCTGGCAATGGCCAGAGGAGCTTCTTTGTTCCTCTGTACCACTGGCCACTTTTTTTTTTGTCTCCTCTTTCACAAATGTTTCTAAACACAGGCACTTGTTTCGTGATGGGATTACTTGCTTATCTTTATTTTTGATGCACCAAAGTTAGTAACTTTCAAAGCAAATTTCTTATTATTGTGGATTCACGTTGGATTGCATCACGACAGAATGGGATCTTCCAATATTAAGAAGACAGCTGCGGTGTGGTGGAGGACCACCTCTTGTCCATGCTCATGATGGATTATCCCATGATCAGAAAAAAAGAAAGAAGATCTAAACAGTAAGAGCACTGCAACTCTGAGACAGATTCTCTTAGGGAGGCTATGGAGTCTTCATCACTGGATAATTTTAAGAATGTCTGTACAGTAAATCTGATCTTGTCTTTGGGAAGGAACATGCCACATGCCCTGTAAGGTTCCTTCCCTTCTCCCCCCCCTCCTTTTTTTTTTTTTTTTTTAATGCAGCAATTGTGAGAGTGAGGTGGAATTTATGGTAATATACTTCTCATCCACTTCTGTCCCCTCACAACTTCTTCATTGTGTGTAGTTAAGGCTGCTTCCATCTGAGAAGCATAGGCATTCCCCAGGCTTATCTGTTTCACCTAGAGTGGTGTGTTTAGCTGTCCCTCTAGGGCCTTGTGACACCATCCTGGTGTTTTTCCGAGCTAAGGGCCATTCCACATACATATGATTGACCCCTGATTTCATCTGGTGCCTGTTGAATCCGCAGCAGCAAGAGCCGCTGTTCGGTACAGCTAGTGTTAAATATCACCCAAATGCCCATCTACAGCCTTGGAAAGGATATGAAAAAGTAAGTGAAAAATAAGGATTTGAACTGAAGCCTTCAAAGGCCGTAAATCCCAACCATGTTTGTTCATTTTATTTACAGTTCCAGAATTACTTTGAAATGTCGTTCATATCTTCTATTCTGCAAGATTTGGAAACATTCAAATGCTTAGCTAGAGAGGGGTGGACTAGAATGGTGTGGCCAGAGAAGAGACATGAAGTCTGGCACTGTATGCAACACCAGGGGTGAAGAATGAGTTAGTAGCACACCATCTACTGACCCTTGCATGACATTTCTTTGTGTAGAGGAGAGAATACTTCTGCCATTTGTTAGAATGGCAGCCTTGTGCATGGAAATCTTCTGCAGATCATCTAGATTTTTAAAGCCAGAAGAAGACATCTGAATATAGGATTTCACCTCCTGTACAAATGTCGGCCATCAAACTTCAGCTTATTACTGAGCCCGAATATTTTGTTCCAGAAATGTAGCCAGGAAGTGAGAAATCAAGTGCTTTGTATGGTTCTTTATTTCACTTCAGCTGCTGATTCCCTTTCCCTGCTGCTCTGGTGTGGTTCCACACTGTCCTGACAAGAACTGTGTGTGCTGCAGGGGAAAGTCAACCTTCATAGGTCTTATTGGCATCTCAAGATCAACGTACTGTAAGAGCGACCATCCATCTTATCTCGTACATGCCACGCTGCCGCTCGCAGATGGCAAACATTGCAGGCAGCTTTGTCATCAGTCAGCTTGGGATCATGTTTAGGGAACTGGAGTGATGGACTGTCAGAGCCTGGCTTCCTCTGGAATCAATGGAGAAAAGTAGCTGCTGCCTGTATGTTAGTGCATCTATGGCAGACAGCTTTTGCTCTTTATTCCTCTGGTAGATCTCTGGAGCCATAAGGAGATCTTCCACTGAAACTGTTTTCACCTTTATTGCTTTCTCTTTCCCTCTGTGTTCTCACACCCAAACTTATTGATATTCACTTTAATTCTCCTTGGGAAAAAAAAAATAAAAAGAAAAGAAAAGAAAAAAAAAACTACCATATATATATATATATATTATTATTTTTTTTTTTTTTAATTTTTTTTTTCTGAGAACTCTAGGGATTGTACTGTAGTGTGTGCAAGCTGAAGGCAAGACTCTGCCAAAGTGATTTATCCCTTCAGTGTGTTATCACTCTGTGGACAACTTGGCTTCATATGGGACAGAATTAATGGGCCCCTGGTTTGAGTCCCACGCAATTCAGCTTCTCAATGGCCACTCTGTTTGGAAACTCTGGATATTTCTCAAAACCCCTGGAAGTAATTAGATGACTCCAAGAAAATCCAAGGAGGTAGAGAAATCTGCTGGGGCTGTCCAGTTGTGTTCTTCTAACCTGGGCCTGCATACATCCAAAAATTCATACCTCCCCTTCTGTTTTGCAGGCCTGGCAGTTTGAGTACACTGTTTGCAGGGCAAGGAAGGGCCAACAGAAGAGGTTTAGCCATTAGCAGGGCGTACCTTTCTCTCAGTCAACATCAGACACAACAGGGCTTTAAACCATCCCGCTTGTCAATCTGTTTGTGAGAACAGAAAGTATTCCCAAAACAGAAAGGGAAGTTCGGCAGAGAGCACTGAGGGAGCTTTTCCGATGAGATGCAACTGCAGCTCCAGTTGCTCCTGATCATTTAGGATCAGTTGGAATTTTCTGTAAGAGAACTAATGACCAGTGTCTGGGTAAGATTCTTGTTAGATCAGTTACTTTGATTATGCTTTAATTTTCTGCTTTCCTGTCAGCTGCAGGCACATGACTTTTCTCCTTCCTTCCCTGATCTTTTGTAAACATTGTGCTGTGAAACAGCTACTTCTACTCCTCCCTAAATTTCATCAGGGAGCAAATATCTCCCTGATATGGCTCTTGGCTGCATTTTCTCAAAGTCAAAGGTGTTGATGCATTGTCTCATACCAAGCAATACTAACAAAGAAAACAAAAATGAAATGTAAAAAGCAGCATAGGGAAAGAAAATCACAACAACAACAAAAAACTATTACAGAAATCGTGAGCATCATCTAAAAATTAAAAATAAAGAATATAAAGGAAATAAAATCATTCTGTTCTTTTTCATCAGGACATACACAATCAAGTAAGTTGCCTGACTGTCATTACGGCATAGAAAATCCGACATCTGTACAAGTGATGAAATTTCATAACCTCCCCTGTATAACCTTGCTTGATTTTGACACTTGTGACTTATGATAGGTTTAGAGGTCAACCCTGAAGCGTGAGTATTGTTTCAATCATGCTGCTCCCTCTCATGAATTACGTTTGCAAGGGCTTGGTCACAGTTATCTATGCAACAAAGAAATATTGTAGTAGGAGTTGTAGCATGGTAGGATAGTTACTGTGGTGATGTAGTTAAAATGCCTGGGAGAGAGATTTTCATTGTCAAAAACTCTCCATAATAAAGTTTAATGTAGTCCATGGGACACTTTTTTTTTTCTTAGGATTTATGAGTGGAGCTTGGTGAGTGATACATATTTTGGTCTGGTCACCAAAATGGAAAATCAGAAGGGAAAAAACAGTCTCAACCAAAACAATAATCTTCTGAGGTTTTGGTTGAGAAGAAAAGGCTGATTTTGGATCTGACTAAATGTTTCATTGCACTGAAAATGGAAGGCTTTTTACACTTCTTTGTAGCTTAGATCTTTCAATTTTTTTCCTTTGTTGCTTTTTAAATGCAATGTCTATTATTAATTGTGGAGTCACATTTTAAAACCTCTCTAAAAGTTTTGTTCTGAAAATGTCTGAGAAATCTTGAAAGATGTCAATAATGATATGTTCCTTGGTCAGAAGTATTCACCACACTCTGCCCAGTTTGGTGATCTCTTTTAGTCCTACCCTAACACCATTTTTTGGCATATTCACTATTATTATTAATAATAATAACAATAATATCATCACCCAGCTGTGCTTAGAAGGCCTGGGCACCAGTCCCAGATCTGCTATGACAAATCTTTTCATCTCTCTGGGCTTCTGTTTCACCTCCCACTCTTTGGCTCTCTTATCTAGTTAGATTTAAAGTAGTAGAGTCAGGAGCTCTCATATACTGAGTCTCTTCTTTACACACCAATGCTTGGATTACTGTTTGTAACAGCACAAGCAGTGTTTTTTTTGCTCCATGTTCTCCCATCTACCAGCCCACTGTAGGGAACTTGGAAGTGTCTCTGCCTCTTAAGACAGCTAGCTACATGGTAGAAGGGAAGCAAAATCAAATAAGAAAGTTTTTTGTTTGCACTCTGCATGCAGAGATTACATTGTTTGTCTGGAGAGCGTGTGTGAAATCAAACTGTGACCATAAGCACTGCAGCCAATTTTTGCTCACATGTGATTAATTTATTCATGGAACAGAAGACCTGAAACTATATAATATACATCCAAAATGCTGGTTGCAAGCAAGACCAGCAAGGATCTGAGGGGACATGTGTGTAAATATGGGAAATAAATCTGAGAGAAGGGAAATAATTTTTTTTTTTTTTTTTTTTTTTTTTTGTTCTCCTTCTTCTGCAGGATGCTGGTTTAGAGAGGCCTTACTGCATAATAGCATATCTCTGAGTGGAGAGAGGGACTACCTGCACTTTTTTGACTTAAGTCTTTCTCCATATATATCCAGCTATAGTGCTATAGTCGAGGTTGGGGAGTGAGATATATGGGAGAGGGAACCAACATTAAACAATGTTTAGCTTCAGGATTGCTTCAAAAGATGCCTGACTGCCTCATCTCTCCCCTCTGTACCGTATGACTTGTCAATGTGTTTGCAGAAGGGGCTTGGACCTGCTGCATAACACACTCTAAATCATGATGCCTTAGCAAGAAACTGCAAGAAGTTTTTGCAGAGCAGGAGAGTCTGTTTGATAGCAGGTAGCAGGGTTGACCTGCCCTGGGTCTCAGACCTTTTTTTTCCTGACTGTGCTTCTCAGAAAACAAGATTAAAAATATATATTTTTGGTGCCAAACCACATGGAGGGTCCACTTCAGTGGGTTCTGTGACTTATCCCAGCTGCCTGGAGCAGCAGCTTCTGAATCCTGCTTCCCATATTGCCTCGGAAGCGCTGGACTCTTAAAATGAACAGAGCTCGTTTATGGATCTTCAGCGCTGGCTTTGCGGGGGAAGAGGGAGGGGGCTGCCTCTCCAGAAAGGTTGCTGTCCAAGAGGCTGGGAACGGAAGCAGGTTCACTGTGGTGTGAACAAAGGCCTGCAGGCACACCAGAGAGCATCTGCTCGCCAGCTGATGGTAGTGCACCTGCTGAACAAGTGCAGCCGTGCTGCTCCCCTCCCCTGCCCTGCTCACTGCCGACCCAAGGCCAGGCTCCCCGTCCTTCCTTGTGCTAACCCTGCTGAACGCCAGTACCAGCAGAGCACCTGGCAGGAGGCAAAGCAGCTGCAGAGACTCTGTTGTTAAAGATGTGACAATGGGGTGAGAAGCTGCTCTAGCACAGGGATACATCTTCCGGATATTTGCCCTGATGAAGAGGTTTTACCTGAGCATTGGTTAAAGCCTCTGCATCCATTCTGAAGCATGGACCTCAACCCCACAGTGTCAGATGGTGGCTGTCTGTTAATTGTTCGCAGCATTCCTCCTGTGACTGGTCACCAGGCCTGGCATCAAAAGGGTGATTTTGAGCTGAAGAAAACTCTTTTGTGGGTTCTGTGCTAACAGTGACTGAAACTTGCTACTGGTTCATTTCAACCATATCCACCGAACCATAACTCACTACTGCATACAAGTTCAGCAGGAACATTCCCAAAACCCCCGTAGAAGAAATTTACGGTTGCTCAATGCTCTGTTACTGGCGGCCACAACTGTGTGCACTCCACATGTCTTTGTAATCACTTAATGACTCATTTCCTTAATCTCTCATTTCCTATAGCCTTATTACAAGCAATTCATAAACCCAGATCCATAGCTGTTCTCTGGCTGTAGTCAGGAAGCACTGAACCGACTCTGCATCTGGTTGGTTGGCCGAAGTACCCCTCTCTATTCCCCTCTGAAACTTTCCACTGGACCCTGTCTTTTGCTGCAGTGACACCTACTGATGAGGTAAGAGTGTATTAACTACACGTTCCCTTGTTGCCAAAGCCAGCCAGCAACCACTTCCTGGCTCTAGCCAGATGTTTCTGCTCTTCTGGAGCAAATTTCACACTACACCGGGAGAAGTTTTGCACGGTCTTGACTTTAATGCGTCGGTGGCCAGCGGACCTGAACAGAGATCAGTGCAGCAGGAGGAAATGACTCTTCATGTCCAGGTTTTCCCATTCAGCCCTCAGCGAGCCATCAACCAACTGATGGCCTTGGAAAGCAAGACTTGCAAGAAGGTGTTCCCTGGCATGTTGTGTGGCATTGTCATGGAAAGCATCAGGAAGAACAACCAGCATGCTTTTAGTTTCCTCTACAGGTTTCTTTTTGCGAAGAAACAACTACTTCCAGGAAACTCATACCCTTGATGCCTCCACATAACACTTGTGATGACTAGAATATGGGGATTGGTTATGAAATCAGCCTGAGCTCCACTGCTAGATGCAACCAATCTCAATGATATCTTTTTTAGTGAAAAACATTTTCCTTCCAAACCCCAATCTCTTCCATAAACAATTCTTTGTAAAATTTCAGCTTAAGTCAAAACACTACAAAAATGACCTGTAGAACCTGAAGAAGAGGTAGGATAAGGTCAGTACTCCAGTAGTGTGAGAAGAGAGTCAAGGAAGGGGGGAAAGAAATAAGGACACTTCTTAATGTAGAACCTGGCTTTAGCTCAAATCATCATGAAGTTTATCCGTTCCCCAATATGTCTAGACATTGATTCAAGGGACAGAGCATAATAAAGGAATTAGGCTAAACTAGGTTAGGAGGAAATGACAATACATTCCCCAGTCTCCTCCCTGCTTTGAGATCCCATCTAACATTCACTAAAGGTTTTTATCTTAAAACTGAAGCAAGGCAGCCAGGGCCAACAACAGTTGTGCAACAGTGCTGTAAATCCATGATCTCTGAGCCTGTGTGTGAAGGAAAGTGTTACAGGAATTGTAAGAAGACTTTGGGACATAGCAGATCTGCATAAGAAGAGGGTTGGATAAGAAGCTCTGTATCTCATTAGAAAACATGGCTACTTTTTCAGCCATTGCTTTGTAGGGTCGGAATGCCTGAATACAATTTCCCTTGTCTTTCTGATGGAGGAGCAATGAATCTTCTCCAGCCACCTCCCACTTCACCATCAACACAGCACAAAATGGGCAAATACACTAACAAAAATGAACTATCCAATGCCTCCAAAGAAGTTTGTTGAGCATCGTAAAGCAAAGCAGATTCTGTCTGCTGGCCAGCCATAAGACTTTCGCTTACAGGTTCTCCTATTAGAAAGGACATCAGTTACTTGTGACTCTGAAACTGGCTACAGCATGGCACGTGCTGTATGTAACACCACATCCTCCTGGATGGATCCCGAACACCTCTTCTGCACACTCTTCATGGAAATTCCGTGTATTCTGGACACAGGACCATTCATCTGAATTCTTGTTGTTTTGTTATTGTACCTTGTTCTGGTCCCTCCAGAAAAGAGGTCCCATTTTGAAGACTTGAACACTTCTGAAGATGGGAGGTGCTACTAAATAAGGGAGATTGCAGAGGCAAACTTTTTCATGTTGGATGATGGCAGGAAGCTTCACATTGAGGGACCTGGGGACAGCAGTTTGAAAAGGTCTTCAGCTTTTTAGGAAATTCTATCGTGATTGACAGAGACATGAACCACATTTACCCATAGGGTTTCCACAGAGGCCATAAACATAATCAGCAAGATCCTTCACAGATACCACATTTGTCCCCAGTAAATATGAGCTGCCAGAGTTCAGGTAAAGAGAAAGATGTCCTTGAGGCAGTACATAGAGATATGTAAAGATAGCCGAGCAGCCTTCCAGAGTCCCATTTGTTAGAATAATGCAACAAGACAGATCATGTAACATGAAAATCTTATCTAACTCCCTCTGCACACAACCTGACCTAGAGCTACAAAGAAGTCCAGTGTTGTCAGCTGAGAAACCACAGTGTTTGCACTGAGATCTTGCAGTCCCCCAGTGCAGGAAGCCATGGCATTGCAACAGATTATCTGTGATTCCCAGTTTTTGCAGGCACAAGAGGTCAGTGCCACAGCGCCTGCAGGGAATGTGACTTTTCAGCTGTCTCGCTCTCCCTGGTACTCTTTGACCTTTGTGCAATCTGATATCAAAGAACCAATTATTCTCAACACTCATATATTTTCTTCCATAGACTCAATGGCACATGGTTGCCGGGGGCAAGACATCATGCTAATCAAGGCAATAATTCAAGGGAAGGCAGTGGGGGGCTGACATGATCAGGAGCCCTGGGTTCTACGTCTGCCTCTCAGCCATGAATAAGGACTCAGTCATGCCTGCTTCTTCCTTCTCTTTCCCCACAGTCCTCTCCCCCTGGTCCTCTCCTGATGTAAGTTATGGAGGAATCAAAGGAAATACTCCAGTGTACACTTACTCTTTCTTGTTATAGTCAGTTTTCCTACTGCCCATGAGTCTCCTCTTGATAGAAATACCACTGTCCAGTTCTTATTTCTCTTTCCAATCCTCAACTTTCAGAATTACCTCCCCTCTATCCTTGTAGCTGTGTCAACTGGAGCCACTGGAAAAGTGACAATAGGAAAGGAACACTGCTTTGGTGGGATGGGGGAGGAAAGAGGAGGCTGTAGTTCTACAAGACAAACCCATGCAAACATCCCACTGCTTATCCAGTATCTGCAGCCTGCTTTGACCTCACCATCCACCACCACATGCTGTGAACCCTCAGCAGCAGGACTAATGAAAGATCAAAGGCCCTTCAGGCAAGGGTCTTGCTTCCAATAGCAGGCATAAGGAGCTGCCTATCAATTTTTTCCACCCATAAAATGGAGTTAATGTGTAAGAAAATTCATTACATGTTGCAAAGTACTGACAACTTGGTTAACCAGAACCACCAAAATCCTGAAGCTAAAGAGTGAATGCATTTCCCAGTTGCTCTGAGTGTCAGCCCAACCTCGGATTGTCTGAATGTATCTATCCCAGGTTATATCTGAGCCCAAATAGATTAGATATTAAGTTTAAAGTAACTCAGAGACCCACTCTCCAGGGCTAATATTGTACCTCAACATGACCTCAAAGAGGCTATGAGGAGGCAAACCCACCTTGTCAGCTCCTAGAAGGAGAACGTTTTACAGATATTTTATGTGTTTCAGTAGTGTTGACTGTTCTGTCACTAAATCTCAGTGGCTTTTTCAGTGGCAAGTGTAGAGTGCTGAGTGAGTGTGCTGGAAATTCATTCATCCCCTGCAGACAGGTGGGGTTAATTCAGACCAGCACAAATCTAATTGGGGGATGGAGGGTGGGGGGTGAATAAACACATGGAAGAAATAGAAATTTAACTGCACAGTTAAACTAGACAGGTAGGACTACGTTTCAGTATAATTTGTTTTCCTATAATTGATTCAGATTTCCTTTTTTTTGCAAGCTAAAAAGAAAAAATACAAAGGACCTGCAAGCTTCAGATCCCACTTGTACTGCATGGAGGTGGTGGCTGCTCTTTAAAAGAGCTCAGGGTTATTTGGTGTCTAATCCTGGAGTGAAAATCAGCTGAAATTTAACCCTAATCACTATTGGTTATTGGCTCAGTTCAGTATACATGAATAAATATAGAAGAGTACGAAAATATTCAAATTTTCTCAAGGAGGAGAACTCTGAGGCAGGGATGGTTTGGTTAAGAAAAAAACTTCTTTCAGGAAAAAAAAAAAAAAAAAAAAAAAGATTAAATGCTCAGATTATACAATGTTCAGATGTGTATATAGAAGCAGAATCTTCCTTGTTCATAGAGGGATAGAAATGTTTCCATCTTTCTGCTTGTAAACAGAAGAGACAATTTCGACCTGAAAAAGCCTGATTTCAGATGAACAAAAAGTCAGCACTACTCTTCCCCAAAAAAAGAATTGGCAAAATATGACAGCAGAATAGAAAAACATTAAAACTAAAATGCCTGTTTGTCTCCTTCAAAATTAGGGTCCTTAGAGAGTTAGAGCTGCTGTACACAGAAAGTAAAAACATTACATATTAATGCTTTAAAAATAAAAATAAAAATGGTGGAGAAAAAGGCTGGTGTGTCTTCTTTGTAACTGAAGCCCTGAAAAGATGGATATTTGATAGTTTATGAGAAGTGGGCACCACCAAAACAACTGTTTTTTTAGTGTTTTTTCCAATCTGCTCACTTTCTAAAAAAAAAAAAAATGTTGAAAATGATTGCTCTGGGACTCATTGCCACCAGTTACTGTGGACATCAAAGGTAGAAGTGGATTAAAAAACAAATGAGATAAGTTCATGGAGAACAGGTCCATTGGTAACTAAAAAATAAAACAGTCTGGATCCAGCTTCCAACTCAAGAGGTTTCTAAACAAGTGGTTGCTGAGAGGATATCGTGGGGAAACTTGACATGATATCTGACCTGGTTTTATGCTTTGCCTTTACCCATATACCATGGGTCACATTGGAGACAGGTTGATGAGAGGGAGTGTGCTGGGAGAGATGGCTCCTCTTCTTACCTAATAACAACTGACTGGATATCATTTCAGGGATGAACCCGCACTACAAATCAGGTACTTTGATTGCATGGGGTAAATATTTAGTGAGTTTTTCCCAGCCCTACTTTCTCTGGATCTTGGAGAAAAGTGGGGAGGAAAAGAAAAATGAATTTTGTGTTTTACCTTCAAAATGTCCTCCTGGAAGAAGATTGATTCAAGTTGGAAGTTGGAGTACAACTTTCAGGAGTTTGAATTCATGATCCTTGTGGTCCCTCAGAGATTCTGATCTAGTCCAGCTCAAAATGGAAACTGGGAAACTAACTTCCCAGTAAAGGGAAAACTAGCTTCCTCTAAATGGCTGTATTTAGAGTTAGGGGAAAAACAAAACAAAACAAAAATGGTCTTCTACAGGGTTTTGTTATCTTTTTTATCTTCATCTTTTTTTTTTATTTGTATTCTTATGGACTCACTACTGTGATATCTGAGAAACTACAGCTCTGGCCACTAGATCCACCTGTGGAAATGATGATATACAGTAGTTGCTGGGAATAGCAGGAGACAGGGCTTCAGTGACAGACAGGCTCTTTTAGTCTTCACTTCTTTATTTAAACCCAGCTAAGGAATTTCCTTACCTGTTATATTTGTAGTCAGAGATATCCATTCAACATGCATGAGGTTTACTGGGGAGTGACATGGGACTTGTCCCTGGGGATAGACATATATTTCGAAACCTTTTGTAACTGGAGGGCCCATTTTTCTGAGGTGATGCAGGTTCTGTGCTTTTTTCAGCACTTGGCCTCTGCCAACTACTATCATTTAGGGAAAAAAAACACACGCACAAACACAAAAAAATGTTTTACTTTGCTCCAGTTGGCCTTAGCCCACCAACCGATTCCAGAGAGAGTCAAAACCAGCTGTCAAGTAGTGATAGATTTTTTTTTTTTTCCCTTTCCCTGATCATTCCTGGGCTGAAGCTGAACTGATAACCTCAGAGACTGTCTTTTCTGGCTGGCTCCGGACCAAGAATGTCATTTCACAAAGAAGTGCTGAGGTTTCAGAAACAAGGTTTCACTGCAATGTGGAATGAAGCTGGGATGTTTTAAACACTGTCAAGAGGCAGTGAGTGCCCTTCCTGAGTCCTGCCCCTTGCCGAATTCCCCACCTTCCTCCTGGAGAGCAGAACACCAATCTGCAGTTGTGCAAAACACACCTCCGGAGTGGGTTCCTGCTCATGTATAAAGTCTGCATGCCCCAGAATTCATTGGATTGTGGAGTAGAGGGAATAAAATATCTTATTTCTCACATTCCAGTGAAGATACAGCTTTCCTTTGGTAACAGGAGTGAGACACCCCTGGGACAGAGGCACTAGAGGATTGTCCCCAAGGAAGCTACCAGCTGCTTTAGCTGTCTCTGGCCCCTCTAACTCATCCTGCAGTGACTCTGTCACAGACTTCTGCTTCTTCAGCTATGTTTAAAATTTATGTGGTCTTGTTCAGCTGAGGTGGCAGTGCTGTCTAGCAGAAACCATCAGTGAACAGGGTCTTCTTCTGAGACCACCAAGGTAAGTGACCCTGGTTTGCACACAGAAAACAAGTGAAATACAGCCAGAATCTGAGGTTGAACCTCCCCACTTCAAATGAGCACCTACTATCCCTCCTTTCTTGACCACAGCTGACACTGTGAGTGAAAGACACTTATTTTTCCCCTTGAATCGGTACATTTCCACACATGCTTTCCGTTTTCGTAACAGAAAACAACAACAAAACTGTCACAAGATCCCAAACAAAGTCCACTGTCAATCATGGCAAGATGTGTCCACCACTTCCATGGAAATTGCTTTCATGCTGCTAGGAAATACCCTCCCTGATGATTAGTTAGCTACAAAGCCACTTGGGCCCCAGTGCAAAGAACTGGACTGAGATACAACTCAGCCTAGGAACACAACAGCCATTTATAAAGCTAATAACCTTCCAGGGGACATACAGAAAACCCTCAGCTGTACTGTTCCGAGACTTGGATGTCCCTCTCAGTACCTTCTGTTTCTTCTTGTACTCTTTCAGATGGTCCTCATTTTTTTTTTAATTTTATTTATTTATTTATTTTTATTTTTTATTTTTTGGCAAGAGACAAACTTGCAGCAGAGCAATGCAACCTGCTTTTGTGTTAAGTTACCCAAACACACACAGTCTCATCTCTCCCCCCTGGTGCCAAGAGGCACTAGGGAAAAGCAGAACATTGTGGATTACCAGCTTAATCAAACAGACATGCTTCTGCCTGTGCTGAGGGCTTCTCTACTCTTCCATGTATGGTGCAGCTGAAGAGGATCCTGAGGCTGCAAGTAAGCCAGGCGCTGAGGGGCTTCCATATTTATATGGACACATAGCTGAGTGTCTTGCATATGTTCCCTGCTGCTGATCTGTACTCCATTAGTCTGCTTAGCCGATCTGCACAACAATAGCCAGCCTTGCGTGGTATTGCCACATTTCCAGACAAATAAAAATGCAACTAAAACTTTGAAGGTTTGTTTATAGCCTGAATTTTCCCCCAGTGCATTTGTTCTTTCACTTGTGTGTATGAGAATGCGTGTCAAGAGAGAAGGGAATGAATCCTAAAAGAAATCAAACAGTCTGTGGAATGATGTCTGCTGTTTTATCTACAGTAGCTCATCAACCCCATTGGAGACACCCAGGTCTACATGGCATGGCATATGCGGGAGGGGGGGGGGGGGGGGGGGGGGTTGTGAAAGAGAGGGAGGAAAGAGAAAAAAGTGCAATATTGTTCTTCAAGTGGCTCATTTCCTTCCTCTCAGATACCAAACAAAATTTTAATGATGAAACCTGCTAACAGCTGGGGCTAATTTGGAGGTTATTTTTATGGCAAGAGCTACAAGACAATAAAAGGCCAGCCCCAAATGTGGCTCAGTTCAAGTGCTTGTCCCATCAGATCCTCTAAAATAGTCATGATCCGACCTCCTCTATTCCAATTGCGTCACCTCTGCCTGGTAGCCGTGTGTCATGGGGATGTGTGTGACCACACGCTAGGCCTCTCCAAAGGATGCTGAGACCTCTGTAGCTCCTCGCTTAGCAAATTACAAGGAGTGGCCAGGATCTGTAGGGTTCATCTGGGGACTCCCTAGAAGTTATGCCACTGCTTACATCTATATGCTAACAGATTTTGAAAATTTTTCCGCTTTGCTGCTGGCTGGCCCTTTCCATCCAGGGTCTTCCTCCATCTAATGTCCCAAGGTTGCTCAGGGCTCATGAGTGTTCCAGAGCCATCCGTTCCTATATGATGTGAGGCTATTGCTGTGTAATGACACAAAATGAGGTTTTGTTAAGGGCTATTTTTTTAAGGTTTTGTAGGATTACCTTCATGCAGACCTCAGCCTGGGGGGTTGGTAGAGTTGGATGGTTTGGTAAAGCGGATTTTCTAGCCCTTACACTAACTATGCTCAGGTTCCCCTGGAGAATCCGTGGTGGGGCATGGAGCAAACCAGGAGTCCCACCAGCCGTCAAGGGGGTCCCTCACCGCAGGAGCTGGCTTTGGCAGTGGGGAAGGAACGTGACAGACACAAGCTTAACATTCTGGCACTGCTTCGAGCTTAAATAACCACCATAGGTCATTAAACTAAAGCCATCAGCTCCGGGGATAGAGGAGGGCACCAGCTGAAGGGCAAAGAAAGCCTCCTTTCACAAGCGAGAACCAGCGCCTCTTGCGACGCTGCCATATAAAATCACACAGCACCTGTTAGATCTTTTCTCGCTTCACTCTCAAGGCGCAGGAACAGCTTGGCTCTATAAAAGACCCGATGTGTTTGTTTTCATTCAGAAGAGCTAATCCAAACCCCTCTCTTCCCAAAGGACAGGGAAGGAGGGGTTGGGGAGGGGGGTATTTTTATTTTTTTCCTTCTGCTGGGGAAACAGGTTGGAGCTGTTAAAATAATTGGCAGCAGTAGATTCCTGCAGATTTCTTTGGCTGCATTTTAAAATGGAGAGGTTTTCTTCTGCCTCCCTCCCCTTGTTTTTTTGTCTTCTGATTTAGCCATAAAATTGCCACTTATGACATTAGCAGTTGCAGAAGGCAGGAGTTTTCCTCATTAGAGCGGCTCTGCTTGCGGGCTCTGGTAATATCATTTGGTGGGAAGAACCTTGCCAAAAGGCTATTAAACCAGCTGAGGACTCACACGGCAGTGTCAAGAGGTTGCTTTCTTGGTTACTTTGGTAACACACAAGCAAAAGCTTCCCTCTCTTTTCAGGACAGGGAAATGGATTTAGTTTTAGATCTACCTCCATGTCCTCTGTCTTACGAAGCAGTTTGCAAGCAATCTGCTGAAGGGAACACAACATGTGTCTAGCCCATCTCCAAAGGCTGTGGCTTTTTGTGTAGCTCATATTCTGCCTGCCTCCTCCTGAAGTCCATCAGGGGCCGGCAGCATGCAAGCCTATAGCTTTCCCGGTCCTCGGAGAACACACATCACACAGCCCCAGATGCTGCCCACCTTAGAGAGTGTCACCTCCCCCAGGACCAGACCCTTTCAGCAATGGGCAGTCAACAGGGATGGCCCTTTTACCCCAATTAGAACATCAGCAGGGACCTGATCTTAATAGGATTTCCTTCAGCACTCCTGTTGCTCTTTTTCTTTAATACGAAAGACTTGAAAGGGCACTTCAGCCTCCAGCAAATTAGAAACTGTGTTGCTAGAGGACATAAGAAGCATTTCTACATCATGTTTCTCATGTCTCCTGGTAGATGCGCCCATCTCTGATGAGACCTTGTTCTGAGTTGATTGAGTCCTGCCTTAAACATCTCCACTCAGCCCTAAAAAATAATTCAGAAAAAAAAAAATAATGCAGGAGATAGTCCTGCCTGACCACACTACCAGCATCCTGAAACTCTTTCTGGTGAGTTTAACATGCCTTGTAAAGCTCAGGGAAAAGGCAAGTCTGGAAGCTGATCACAGAATCACAGAATTTCTAGGTTGGAAGAGACTTCAAGATCATCACTCCTGCAAATATGTGCCCTTGTCAATGTTGCTTCATCAAGTGTAGATTTAGACTGTTGGGGCCACAGGAAATTGCTGGCCAAGCCGCTGGCCTTTCTGCTTTGCTTTTTACCTCTGTTGAGTGCAACCTGGCCAGCCAAGTGTTTGTATTTGTAATTGAACAAGTCTTTCTGAGAAATGGACCTGAATCTGACTCTGGGAGCTGAAGAAATCTTGCTTTGGGGACAAACATGAGTGAAAAACCATGTTCCTTAGCCAGCCCCCTTCCTCCATGAGGCAATATGGGGCAAAGCCCAGGAGCTGCAGGTGGCCAGAGCTGCAAAGCTCAGAAAGGCTTCCACTTAGTTCCTGGCTTTGAAATTCTACTAAATCTCTCATTGGAAAATACAAGGCCTGAGAATCTTCATTTAAAGAGCAGCTAGGTACTTGCTCATCACTAGAGATGGCACAACGTGTTCAGTGGCTGTGTTTAGAGCTGGAGCACAGCAAGCAGGTGAAGGGCAGATAGCTGGCAGTATTCCCACAAGAGTCAAACGTCTCCCTCCCAGGCTGGCTCTAGGCAACATCATATCAGACAGCTTAAAAATTACTAAAGCTTTCATTCTGATGTTGCATCCAGCATGACCATTGTAATCCTCTACTTTGTTATAGCCCCTCCAGAGCCACTTGTTACAATTCCGTGAGGTCACCCATCCAGTCAATATTCTAAAAACTGGGATGCAAACGTCACAGAAAATGGGTCAGAAAGGCTGGAGAGTCCTGTGCCCTTTTTCTCCAACAGCTCCTCCTACCCTGCCTTGAACTTTCCTCCTCTTTGGCAAGAAATGTCAAAAGTCATTTCCATGGCTTTATGGACAGTTCTATATAAAACAGTGACTCAGGCTGAACTCAGTTACTGGCAGAAATGTATCAGCTGCAAGCCACTTCAAAATAGTGAAATATAATAAAAACAATTAAACAGAAAAATGCAACATTCTGGGAAAAAAAAAAAAAAAGAAAAAAAAAGAAAAAAAAGAAAAAAAAGAAAAAAAAACACTTTTGGATGTAAGGTCTTCCAGACATGTCAGCAGTTTCTGCCATTTAATTTTAGAGATGGGCCAAAAGATTGTTCTCCCTCAGAGCCCAAAGAATGATTGGAGGAGGGGATTCTGTCTATTTCACAGTAAAATCTGGTAGGAAAAAAAAGGGGGAGAGAGAAGGTGCAGGTGAAGGTGCAATCTACTCAATAGCTCAGCACCAAATTCACATTTGCAAGCAGTAAGGTCTATAAAGGTTTCTGTTCTGAATGCCTGGAGGACATATTTCTGATCATTATAAAAAAAAAAAAATTACTTGTTCTTGGTCACTCTAAGTTACAAGTCTCAGGAAAAAAAAAAAGAAAAAAAGAAAAAAGAAAACTGCTAGTGATTTTAGATGTTTTTTTCTCCTCCCAGAAATTAAAACCAGTGCCTGGACTGGTGCCTTTGAATTTATTTATCTTTTTAAAATTAAAACAACCACTTAAAAAAAAAAAAAAAAGGCAACAGCTACTGGCTTTTACTTTAGCTAAAAGTTTCTGGCAAGTGTAATGCCAGGATTTTTTATTTATTTATTTATTTATTTTTTAGTATGGGAACTTAGGGGCAAGTTGGTGTGAGAAACTTTCCCAAAGAATCTGTGTAAACCACACCAAAACCCCACAAACTCAACCAGTCTGGAGAGGTCCGGGAGTGAGAGGAAGGCGCATACACAGACAGGCAGGGGACATCAGTGGTTTTCAGCTAGCTGCCAGCAGCACCGACTGACAGCTTCTCCATCCCCTCAGGAGACAGGGGCTGGATTTGGGGGCACTGGAGCCAGCACAACACCTGGTCCCGGCAGCCTTTGGCTTCTTCCCGGAGGAATTGAAGGGAGCCCGAGGAACTGAAGCACTCTTCTGTTGCGGGCAGCCCGGGCACCTGACTCCTGCAGGCCGATGGGGAAATCCCAGCCAGCGCTTCTTAATGTTTCAGGCAGGTGTCCAAACCTTCAGGCCAGAGGGCAAGTGAATCCTTGGAACTTTAGTTTCAGGAGAAATCCCCATGGAGTGTAAGACTAGAATATCTCTGCAACCACCTGTGAAGAGGTCTCCAGAGGGAAGAGGACAAACCGGGACAAGTAGCTTCAGTGATGTGAATTAGCAAGGAGTGGTGGTATTGTTGGAGAGCACAGTTTTGCCATTATTTTATTATTATTATTATTATTATTATTATTTTAAATAGGCAGTTCTCATAGGAGGTCTACTTGCTTCATGCCTTTGGACAATGCACTGCCCTCTGCTCTGAACTCCTCTACCCTAGTCATGGGAACAGGGGCATTTTGTGCCAGCACTTGGTGTGTCATTGAAGAGCTTTCCTTCAGGCTTGTGCAGGGCGTTGAGTGCCTCCACCTGCCCCTGCAAAGAGTTTTGAAGCTTAAATGCCCTCAATGTTATTCTTGTAGGTACCATCACTTGCCTTTTCACCCCTACTCCAGGCTGGAGAGATGAACACAGTCCTACCTGCTCGTGCTAGTGCAAGCCCCAGTTCACCACCTTTCTCTCAGAGGTTGTGGTACCTCTACCCAAAGCCAAACCTCACCACTGGCTGCCATTTCTCTCTCCTCCCCCTCTTTCTCATTGGGCTTGTTTCCTGTTCTCAGACATTTGCGGCAAATGCATGTCTCTTGCTTTGTCCTGTAAACTCTGTGTGACCATGGGAACGGTTGCTGACCCAGCTGGCAGCCTGTGTGCTCTTCTCATTAAACTTTGGCTCTCGCCTCAGCTGGATCTTTAGGCAACATCCAGGTGAGCACAGCTGGGAAAGCACTTTCATACATCTTGAGGATGCATACGGCATGGCTTCCCAGCCAGCCTTTCACTGGGGGAAGCTTTGCCCCTTGTCTCTGCTAAAACACCATTCCTCTCCCCACTCTACTGCACCACCTCAGATCAGTCCTTTTTGTAAAACTGCCGCCCCCCCCAAAAAAAAAACTTTTTTGGGGGATGCACACTTAGAGCTAAACCAGAGGAGGTCTGCAAAACAGATAGTGCAGGAAAAGCCTGTGCTGAATTAGAGAAGGCCAGAATTTACAGTCAACAGCATTTTGTGGAGCCTGTGCTTCCTATGGAACCTGTCAGTGCACCTGAAATATTTTTGCCAGCCAGAACTAGTGGTTCCTGACTTTGCGTGGAAACTCTCAAAGAACCGTCACATTCCTCAAAAGGCCACATGGATCCCATCTGTTTCTTAGCCCAGCCAGGTGATTTAGTGCCCCACAGATGTCTCCCAGCATCAGCTGGAAGCAGGCAAACAGCTCCACCTGTGGTCAGCACCCAGCTCTTGTGCTTGGCACTCACAGGGGGACAGGAGGAGGGACTATGGTTGCTGGTGTGATGCTGGCCTCACCTGTGCATCCCCCAGCCCACTACGATGGCACAACACCCACACTGTCTCAGCAGAAGGAGGATGGGAAGAGAGGCAAGAAGGCTCACAAGCTGGCCCCATGCCATAGTTATACCCAAGGTTGGGTAGAGGTGTGGGGCAGCCCTCAGCTCTTCCTGTGAGTGGGAAGCAAGCCACACAGCCCAGCTGAGGGGAGCAGTACCAGGTCACTTTGGGACTCAGTACCACTCTCCTGAGGAACCATGGTCAGCTTGTGATTTTTTTTTTTTCAGGAACCTCTGTCATCCAGACCCCTGAAGTACCTGGTGGAAGTGGCTGGTGGTGTCAGGAGGGGGGAACATTTGGGAACCATTGTTTTCTGGCAAAAACAATGGAGAGGAGAAGAGCTGGGTTATCTGCCTGGTCGTCCTAGCCTACTTGGTGTGTCCAATACAGAGCTGCAGTCAATAAACAGGGTAGAAGATGACACCAAGGCAATGGCTTTGACCAAGGATATGTATACCTTTTGCTGCTTTCAAAGAGTGCTGGCATCAGACCAGAGGAGGGATATGAAACACAATAGGGGCTGGGAGATCCATTTATTTATTCATTTATTTTTATTACTGTATGAGAGTTGTTGTAGAATAAACTCTCACAGCTGTCCCTGGGGAAGACTGAGTGGAGGACTGCAAAGCAAGCGGCTGTGTGCACATGCACGCGCGGGCATGAACAGAGCAAATTGCAAAGTGTCGATTGCATTTTGAAGAGCATGGTTTTAGGCCATTCTGGGGATTTCCCTGCTCCAAGAGATAATTTAATTTCCCTCCACAGGGTGGGAAAATTCAGCAGGGGGTTGCTCAGGATACTGAACCAAGCAGCTACGGTGTGGAAGCAGGGTCTCCCACCTGTAGCAGATGAGTTGGGTGCAGCCATGCCAAGATATTTAGGCACACTAAGAGTACTTTGGTTCCCGTCTTCCGTGGGTTTCACCTTTGTGGATCTCATCTAGACAGAGCGGGAGTCAAGTCTGTATGCTTTATGTGCAGCAACAGCCCCCAAATCTCCTGCTAAGGAAGGAGAGGGTGGGAGAAGGTCATCTTCACGGGTTAAGCTGGAAGCACAAGAGCTTTCACTAACAGGGCAGATGGCAAGGCCAAGCTTGCCAGAATTCTATTGATTTCTAACAGAAGAGAAAACATGCTTTTCAAATCAGAAATCTTCCAGATTTGCAGTGGGAGGGGGGGAGGGGGGGGAGGAAATACAGGGGGGAGGGAAAAAGGGTGTCCTAACTCCATGAAAAATAATAGGGAAGGGAAGGACTTCAGAACATGAAAAATCCCTGGCACCAGTTCTTGCAGTCCAGTCTGTTGAGTGAGTTCTGAAAAGAAGTTTACTTTGTTTGCAGAGTGAGGAGATAATTGGAGAGGCTTTGAAGAGAAGGGTCTGTCCTGGTTTGTGCACTTTAGTGCACTGGCCTAGGATTGGAAGATCTCTATACTGTTCTCTGTCACTAGTGACCTTAAGTAAGGAATTTAAATCACCTATGCCACAACCTTTGTTGATACAATAAGTGATAAATGGATGACAAAAGCGTTTTGGTTTATTAGCCAAGCTTAAACATCAACATTAAAAACAGGTAGACTTTTACTTCATCTAAAATATTTCCATTAAAGCAACAACAACAAAAAGCAGTTTGTTTTATTTGGAGGTCAAACATAAATATTTAATGCAATCCAGTATAAGAGTTTTTGTTTAATTTTCAAGGTCTACAAAGGGGTGGGGAGAAAAGTGTTATCTTTATTTAAGAAAAGTTAATTTTAGGTAAATATAAAAATAAAAATAGGAAAAGCAGAAAATAAAAGCAGAAATGATTTTGAGATGTGAGTTTTTGTTGTTGTCGTTGTTGTTGTTGTTGTTGTTTTTTAACCTACAAAATTCCACATTGGCAACATGTCAAAATGGAACAAGAGGAAATTAATAAAGAATTATATATACTGATAATAATTTATCACTGCAAAACCAACAGCACCTCCTAACTTTGCAGGAGTTTGGGGAAGGTAAATGCAGGCAGACCTATGAAATCCTCTGAAACTATGTGACAAGACGCCAGATAAGTGTCTCAGAAAGACAGGATTTGATTGTCAGGGGTCTGTTCTCACGGAAAATAAAAGGCTTCAGTTTCTGTACAATTATGTACAGACAAGACATGTGTTTTCACTGCATGGCACCAAGCCTGGAGTATATTTTTTGCTCCTGATTTACAAGGAAAACTTGGCATGAGGGTGACCCACACAGCAAGAAACGGGCAGATTTAAGACAGATGCATGGAATATCCTTTCAAATTCATAAACCTTTAGTGTCATGCTCAGTTGTTTTCACGTTGATCCATCTACATAATAGCCTCCACAGGAAGGTTCTGAGCTCAGACTGGGTTTTTTAGGTGTTACCACCTTGGATTTATAAAGGGAAAACTGTCTGTCTTTGTGCCCTTTCACCTACACCTGGGATTTTGCACTAGCAGGGCTTTTGGACTACCATGGTCTGTAAGAAAAGGTGAGGTTAGGCTGGGAAGGGAGAGGATTCCCTGCTTCTGCCTGTGATTACAGCAGCTGTTGAGGTTTGTGCTTTGGATACTTTTTCATATGCACTGTCTCCACTTCCTTCCTTCCAAGGCTTCAGGAGCAGGAAAGTGGGAGATGCTCTTGCTTCTCAGTCCTATTTGGGACAGTGGGAATTCAGAGAAGTGGGGATTAATTATGTTTATCAGCAGTACCTGCATGCCTGTGCAGCCCCGACAGTGATTCAGAGCAGCTGCCAGGCTGGTAGGTTGTCAGAAATGAGGTTTTAAACTTCACTACACTGGTCTTCCCACTTCTGCCTTCAATGCTGACTCCTTCTGGACATTTTCCAGCTGAGTTAGCCACATCACAATCAGTCCATGACCAGCAGCACCTCAAGGCCCTGACAGCTCTTCTCCCTTGCAGACTGGTTCTTCGAGACACGCTGCAGTATGTTTGCACCACCAGCCTTCACGTCTGTGGACCTCCACTGGCAAGCAGCCCATTCACCATCTTTCATGAGTGGTAACATAACCAACACAGAGAATTAATGTTGCTCATTTAAAGAGGAGGTTGGCAGTTAGTACCAGGAACAGCTGTGCCCTTTTCAAGATTTAATCAAGGTCTACAAACAAGCCAGAAGAAGAGACAACAGCCTTTGAGTAACAAGCTGACTAGGCTCTGACATTTTCCTTCTGTATTCCCAAGGAAGACCCTTCCCTCAGGAAAGCAGACAGGCAGAGCTACTCAGAGCTGGAGATTTTACTTGAAACCATAAAGTGAAAAAGCCACTGTTTTCAAGCAGGTCTCCAGGTGGTCTTTGCTTCTGAATGCCACACAAAGCTATGTCACAGAGACATGTGTCCTTGAAGAGGTAAAAACATCAAGTCTGTCTCACTGAGGACAAAAAAAAATTCCAATTTATTTTTTGTCCCAAAACATTTCTAATAGTAGAAAGTCTCCATCCTGGCATTTGAAGGTTGGAAGGACAGCCTGACAAGTTTGCTTGTGTGCATTGAGGGTGACCATGGGTATGAAGTATCACATACATAAGCACATATCTATGTATGTATATATATATATACACATATATACATACATATATATATTGCAACTGTGATGGGATGAAAATTCAGGCCCTCAATATTTATAACTTTGGCTCATATCCCAAGCCAAGCAGCCCTATTGCAGAAGCTCTATTTGTGGCAATGGGATCTACACACTCCATTTTAGTTCTAATCCTAGGCGAGCTGGCAGACATAAGGTTTTATGGGAAGCAGAACAACTAATCCATGCTGAAGTGCAATGCAGAAAGTTTCCTAAGTATAGCGTCCCCTCAAAAATATGAGGGCTCAAATTAACCCCCTAAATCCTCTTTATCAAAGTCAGCCAAGCTTGGGGATGGTAAATTGATTACGTGGCAAACCCCAGCAACCCAGGCTCTTAAAACAGTTGGAGCACATGTTGGAGAGGGCTCTGAGGGAAGTGTAGAAAAAGGACAGAGCTAGCAAAACTACTGACACAGAAATCTCCCAGAGTTCAAAGTTTCAGTGTAGTTCTGCTGAATCCACAACATTCACGTCAGAATTTGGGAAGACTGGGGTCTTGTGGGGAGACTCTGATTCTTTTGGATGAACAGAAAGGTGCGTCCCTGGCTGAAGCAGACCCTTGGGTTTTTCCTGAACGTGAATTATTATGGCCCTGAACTGTAGTTTGCTACCCCTTGGCATTATTGCCTAATGCAGTGTGTACTCTTTGGCCCATGATATTCCCAGCCCCACTCTCCCATCTGAAACCATGGCTGTGTCTAGCTCCTGGGCTGCATTAAACAATCAAACAGGGGTTTCATTTTGCTTTGTGAGTATTGGCAGAGAGCCAAGTTTAGAGTGGAGGTCTGGTTACAAACTTTCTTACAACACAGAAGTGTGGCCAGATCCAGGCTTTATGTTTGGACACATCTCTCCCAGTCAAGGAGAAATTTCCAGTTGTTTGGATGCTGAGTCAGCAGAAATGTTGGGAATTAGCAACGTTTTTTTGTTTTTCTTCCCCTTTGAACTTTGAAACAGGCTCAAATCTTTTTGCAGCTTTGGCCAGTGGCTTACATGGCCTCCCAGCTGAGATTTCTAACAGGAGATTGCCAACTGTACTGAGAGTTTTCTGTGACCCTGACAATTGGCCCAGAAAGAAGGGCACTGAGACCCATCATGCTCATTTCATATGAGATCCTGGAGGGACTTACAACCAAAGGTTCGTCTTACCAAAGTGCAACTCAGAGATGCAAAGCAGCAAAGGAGGGAGAGGAACTCAATAAAAACATCTTATGTATAGAAACTCTTGGACAATATTTCTCTGCTGAACAATTAGTAGTATGTTGGATTTTTTTTTTTCCTTTAGTGAGTAATTCTGGGAGAAAGGCTATTATCTAGAGGAAAAAATGTCTAATAGTGGAAAAAACAGATTTTGGCACACGAGTTCAGCCTCATGAACCCCAAAGTAGGAACAGGTTCCCCAGCTTCTCCTTTCTTAATGGCCACAGAGTACAGAAGGACTACTGATGGCTACCATAGGAACTTCTGCTTCTATAGCCCCGATTCAAACATGATCCTGAGAATAGTCATTCTGACAAATATGCCTACACGCCTAGTACCTTTTCTAACTTGGAGACCCAGAGTAGTTCCAAACTCACCTAAATCAGGCTGTCATCATTTAAAAGCTAGGAAAAAGATGCATTAGGGAAAAATGCTTCAAGGAAATTAAGAGTCTGTTTAGTGGGCTACAAACAACAACAACAACAATGAAACAAAACAAATCCAGAAAAAGCCAGCCCAAACTAGCAAAATATAGTACATAGGGAAGAACCTTCTTAATCCACTTTATCAGTGATCCAAGGCAAAAGCCCACAACAACCCGCCTCTGAGATCTGAGAACCTAAATGTGTAGGAACACTGGTTGTAATTTCCTCCAAACTTAAATAAGCATATTAAAAAAAAAAAAAAAAAAAAAAAAAAAAGTAAAATCTTGTATCCCTTTTACATTCTTTTACCCTTATTGCTGCTTTCCTTTCTTTTTTCACATGTGGGATTTTTCAAGAGAAAGCATTCTGGGAACAGAGGAGTAGTTGGGGCAAAATACATCATGAAGAATTTCCCAAGTCTCTGGTGGGGTGGAAGTTTTGTGAACTGAAGCCCAAACAGTTTTCATGCACCCTCAGAAACCTATAAATGTTTTCAAAGAATATTTACTAGCAACCTTTTCACTAAGATTTGCCAAACTCATTTGAAAAGGGGACCAAATTCCAAATTTTCTGTCAGAGGAGCAATTCCTAGCAAGGAAGCCACAAGCCCCTTTGAGCTGCCATGAAAAAAAGAAAAAGGAGGAGGAGGGTGAAAACGCATCTGTAAACCATAGTCTGCAATTTTGGCTTTGGAGCTCAAGATAATAAGACCACTGACTGACAAATTCCAAGAGTATTTTCCTATTTATATTAGCTTGTATTTATTTGTTCAATATGTGAGGATGTGATTCTTTGCATTAATCATTAACTTGGTAGAGCTTTTCCTGCTTCCTTGCCAAGATTGAAAAAAAAAAAAAAAAACAACAACAAAAAACACACACCTCCAAAGTTTCCATGTCGATATAAGTAGCATTGCATGGAATAAGCCCCCCCTGTAGGAAAGGGCAGGACAAGTTGTCAAGACTGTTCTGTAGTCTACAGTTGTATTGGGTTTTATTTATATCATTGTTGCTGGGAGATTTGTGGAAAGTCATGCAAATAGTCTTCTCAGTGAAAGAAATATGCCATTTGAGTTGGATTTCAGAGAAGGCCTGGAGAAATCTCACTCAGCCTTGTCAGCCCTGTGCTAAGTCCTCTGTGTGGAAAAATTCAGGTTATCCCTTTGGTTTGAAGGTTAAGTTGTTTGAGACCCAACCTGGACCACAGCAACAGCTATGATTATGACACACCGTGTAACTCAACTGTCTTCTACACCTATAGCAGTTTCTCTGGAGATGTCCACTAGCCTAATAAGATGGCTAATACCATACCAGCAGGCTCCTAAGGCCCTGAGGATACTAGGACATGTTCCAGTGTAGTGGGACACAAATCACATTTAGACCTCAAAGTGTTATATCTGTATGGAAGAATAGGCAAGAGGTGTCATAGAATTGGTTTTCATTTCCTGAAGAGTTAGGCCTTTCTGTGTTTAGTGCTGGAATTAATAAGTATGTCCACCCACTGCAAACACAAACAATTGCTTCCAATGGTTCCCAGCACCAGTAGGAAAAAGTGAGCAATTGGATAAATGCCTTCCAAGAAACTGTAAAGAGAAGGGAAGAGAAAAGTGAAGGTCCTACAGTTGAATCATTTTTTATGTTGCCTCAATAACAGTAGAGTTTTCAAAGAAAAGAGATTCTGCCTTCCACCTAGAAAAAATCACAGTCCAGGAACAGAATCATGTTTGGATTAAATTGTCAAAAACAGTATGTGAGATAGTAGCTAAGGGTCAATCAAAAGATGGGGTTCATCTGGGTTGCTTAAGCAGAGATGATTCCTCTCCTGAACAACACATGAGGCAACTGCAGAGAGAGAGAAAGGAAGACCTATGAACTATTGGTGTGACTCAGTCTGCTGAATGGAACAGCTTTTGAAAATGGTTCTTGGGGTTCTTACCAATTCTGTTAACACTGCTAAAAGTTACATCCCCAGTCTTCCTAAGCACTGAACAAGCTTCCTCCCCTCCATTCCTACTTATTTTGTGACTTCAAACAGAAGGCCTCTTTTACCCTATAAGAATTCATCAACTTTCAGGGCCAGAAGGAGGGAAGGTAATGTTTTCCATGTATCTTTTGTGTTGCTGGGTAGGGATGGCTTAACAACTGATGATTCCTTGTATGCTTGTGGAGCAGGTGAAACAACAGTACTCTCTACGCAATGAAGTCTTCCCTTCCTAGCAAAGAGAGACACGTGTCCTGGCAAGCATTGCTCAGGCAGTTAACCCACCAGCTTAAAATTCATCCTGCACTTTGAAGTGAGTCATCCAAGTGGGGAATGGAAATCTCCAAGGTACACAGGCCTTCTCCCTGCCCGTGTGGGATAGCTCACCGCAACATGTTCTTCAGAAACAGGGCCAGTCCAGGGCTGTGTGACTCAAACAATCAGGTTTCCATCACCTCCCCTGGGAGACCAATCCAATCTTAGGAAAGTTTTCCTCAAGCTAATTTTTCCTTTGCTCAGCCTCAACCCACTGCTCTTAATTCTCTACATCTTGCGTTAACCCCCCTCCACCCTGGACCTCCCTGAATGACTGATCTTTCTTCTTGGATGATCTTCAGATATTTGCACATCATTATTTTTCTCTCCTGCTAAGTGGTCTTTTAGCCCATAGTAATGCTTTTGTGTCATAATGTTTTGGGTCCTGTGTTTATCTAGAGTCATTTTCTCATCTTCATTTTAAGAAAAAAATGTCAAAAAACGTAAATGGAAAGCAAAATCTACCAGATTTACTCACAAGTCAGGATGCCATCTGCCAAAGTGTCTTCCAGAGTGCTTTTATTTATGGCTGACTTTCAAAACTTTGCAAATGAAGCAGCATAATGGAAATGTTGGCACCACCTTATCTTTTTCTACACTAATGTAGAGCCATATGAACACACTAGGGATTCATGGGTGTAATACTTTGACCCTATGGAAGCCCAGCTGGGAATAAACAAACACCCTTTTGTCCTTTTTTTTAAAAAAAAAAACACTTCATTGGGTTCATTACTAATCATCCTCACGATTACCTTACATATCTAGAATGTCAATCAACCATCCCAAAAGATTCTTATGTCCTAGACACAATCCATCTGTGTTATTTTTTTTTTTTTAATATGTATGTGTATGTGTGTGTGTGTGTTTGCTCATTTGTTTGCTTGTTTTAATAGGAGCAGCAAATGCTATATCAGAGGACTCCCACATCCCATTAGCAAATGTCAGCTCTTTGAACAGGAAGGTACATTAACAAGAAGGTGTTAAAGATCATGACAGGGCCAATAAAGGAATCTCCAAGGAAATATTTTGGAACGGGTTAGACATGTATGTTTAGAGAGGGGAATCACCTTCTGAAAGTGACTTCTCTCCGCTCCTTGTAAACAAGTTTGGAAAACTTGCTTAGCCTGCAGTATCTTCCTTGCAGACATCTAAAATTAGGATAGGAGGAAAGACTGAAGTATGAGAGTTATACTTTAATTGTACTCCACAAAATGGGAAATGAACAGCAATGCTTACTAGGAGGAGAAATATCTTACAAACTTTACTTCAGACATTGAGGCCACAGAAGTAGTTGCATTAGATTGACAGCGTTACATTTCATTTCCTCTTTCTCTCTATGGTGCTTTTAACTTAAGTCATTCATACCCAAAAGGTATGATGCCACGTATAGAAGCACTACATTCCTTCCTCTGGAATGGGTCATGATGGTTATTTCACAACAAACACTCAGGCTATGCAGAAGCTCTGAAGCACAGTGCTGCAAGTAAAGGTATGTGATTTTCAGTCTGGTTCAGTGGATTACCCCTAAGAGGGACATGAGTGATGAGTACAATGACATAGTTCATGTCTGCCATAAAACAACACAAAACAAAACAAAACCAGAAACAAAAACAAAAATTTCTCATGCGACATTTCTAACGAAGTCAATGCCTTCATTGGAAAACCCATAAAAGAATCCACAAACTGAAAGGCACTTCACTACTGTAGGAGGGGTGATGAGGTGTCAGTGAAATGGAAACTGGGCAGGATCTGAAAATTAATGATGCTGACAATTTAGAACTTCAGTTTTCAGGAAGTTTGTTTTTCTCCATTTCTCCCCATTGGCTGCAGTGGCCATACCCTTAGCATAAGGCTCCAGACCTCAACTGCTTAGACATTATCGCTTGCTGACGCTTTTTCCTGCAGCATATTGCATTCTTTCTAAACATCTGTTTGCACAGAAAGATGTGTTTAAAAGACTGTGGTTATTCATTTACTCTCATTTTGACATGGCACTGCTGAATGATTATATTAGCAATGCTGATGAGTTTTCTTTACAAAGGGAAGCCCTGTGGAACCACATGAAACAGGCATTACTGCAATTTGCTGGAAGGAAAGGGAAAAATTCAGACCCCAAAAAAGCCTCAGCTCACAGCATGTCTCCACCCAGCAACAGAAAGGCAGGCCAGAGATCTCTGAGCAAGTCCTAATTAAGGCAGTAAGTTCACAGAGCAACAGGCAGTATCAAGGGGTCAGGCTTCCTGGTCTGAGAGCAGCATGGCTGAATCAATGCATCCAAAGGTGTAAAGCCCTGTTTTTCCTTTAGAATGGAAGTGCCTTGGGCACAGCACTGTATGATTGCAGATGGGTTCCTTCTGCACTCACACCAGATAGAGGGAGAGGCTGTGACTCATGCAGTAACCTGGAATCCAAGAAGCCTGTGTCCAGCTCCAGGTCTGGTAACCTATTTGCTATATGCAAAAATATCAGCTGTATGAAAATAAATAAATGAATAAAAATGTATTCAGCACGTCAGTCTTTTCTCCTGCACAAAGAAGGTGACTTAAAGCAAACTGCTGAAGATCTTATACTGTGAGGATCTTCCAGCCACAAGTAATGCAAATGGCTTGTTTCGCTGCATAATTGGCTATTATTTGGGGTCTGCAAATTTTCTGTGGCATCTCTAAGAAACAGGCTTTCAGAGCATTCCTCTTATCCTCTTCTCTTCTCTTCTCTTCTCTTCTCTTCTCTTCTCTTCTCTTCTCTTCTCTTCTCTTCTCTTCTCTTCTCTTCTCTTCTCTTCTCTTCTCTTCTCTTCTCTTCTCTTCTCTTCAGAAAAGCTTTGTTTCTGCTGCTTTCATTGTGAATTCATTGCTCATGAGAGGGACTAAGCTGATAGCTCCAACAGCTTTGTTTCATTTTCGGAAGAGCAACTGCAGAGGCGGGCATTGGCTGATCCCCCAGGGCTGGGCTCCAGTGCTCCTGCAGAGAGTCAGCAGGTGCCCATCCTCACCACAAACTCAGCTCTCCTTCTGAGCTGGCAGGCTGGGCTGTGACAGTCATGTCAGTGCTACGTGCCATGGCACAAACAGGATCATATTCCCTGCAGTTGACACCGGCAGGTTTATAGGGAAGGGTTGCTTTATATTTGCTGAACACTACTTCAAATCCAGTTCCTGGAGGTCAGGTGGCCATCCAAGGCCAAAATCTGAGTCCCCACGAAGCCAATACTACCTTGAAAGCTGGTCCCCAGTTCAGCGATAAGTCTCCAAATTCTTTTCTGTTCTGTCCTTCGAAGGCTTGGGGGGGTGAGGGGGGGTGAGTGGAGGAGAAGTAAATCTGTTCATTGGGAGCATTTCAGGCTAAAAAACATGACTTGCTTGGGGCTGGAAGACAGATTAGATATCTGCTGGCTTTCAGAGGAGTGAACTGCTTCCTCCCATGGCACCCCACTGACAATCTCAGTAGAGATGAATGGTGCAGACAGATGTGCCCTCTGCCAGCTGCTGCGCTGATGGGAGAAATCACTTCCCTTCATACTTGTCACACCTTTCCTGCCAACACAAGATCTCCCATTGCATGCTTCCTTACCCATTTCAGCCACAACAAGCTGGATTTGTTAATTACTGGAATTAGAATGTTTCTGCAAACCTCAGCTAATACGATTGGAAACGAGTTGGGGAACTTTCACACAAGCAGCTCTACTGTTGGGTGGCTCCGACAGAGACCATGTGTACATGCTTGGACACCTTTTCTCCTCCAAGGTGCTCATGTTCAAATAATACAATGGGTATTGTTCCCTGGGAAGTGCATCAGGAAAGAGTTCTCTGTTGCTGATTGCTTTGTTTCTTTTCCAATGGCTAAAATCAGAAGGCTTCAGTGGACTGCAGTTCTTGCTCTTCCCCCTCTTGGATATTGCCTGAATAGAAAGGTTCCCCGTGGAATAAAAATAATAATAATAATAAAGGTTGCACTAATTTGACCACCTTTAGAAGGTGGCTTCCTGGAATTTTCAGTATCTGATTTTTTTTTTTGTTTTATAAAAACAGAAGATCCTCCAGGAGCAAGGGCCATCAAAGGCTGCAGAGCTGCACAGTCTGTGTGTTGAGCTGCTTGCTTGCTTGTGGAATGTTCCACTTACAGAAGAAGCACTGAGCAGGAGGGATCCTCTACACACACAAAGGTGCCACATGCAGCCCCATGCTTCATGCAGCTGCGACAGCAGGGAAAGGAATGAACCGGTGGATAGTGCTCATGGCAAAATGTAAAACACCAGTCTGTATTTGACACTATAGTGTGTTCTTGCCTTTATTCTGCCCATCAGGCAACATGTGACTGGGACACTGGTTACACAGAGTCCCAGCCCGGGAGAGAAACCATGTAACCGAGGGTGTGCTAGCCAGCAGGACCCTGGCTCATGGGATCTATTAAAAGCAATTTCCTCCCCCCCGTCATAGCACCCCAGTTCTTTCTCTGTCATGTGCCTTGAAAAAATGCTGTTGCATGTGTCAAAGTGGAGCAATTATTCTACACATATATTCGTCTACAAGGACAGCTTGAGTCACTTGAGGCTTCCCCAAGGCACTGGGGTAGCAGCTAATATCTCACAGAAGAACTCCAGCTTGTAAACAGAGAGCCGGGCAAGTCAATATACTCACGCCTCTTGGATACATGTCAGGAGCTCACTGCTTTGTGAGGCTTGGCTAAGGCTCCCAAGTTCTCTCCCAGGGAATTCATCAGAAGAGATAGGATCGCTCTTCTTTGTGTGTGCAAGTTTATGTTTTGCTTTGGACCCAGCATCCATACTGATATCATATTTGATTTTTCACAAATCCACCCCCCCTAGGTGAATGGATGAACCAGAGGGAAGCTAATCACAGCATTTACCTCCCTTTTCTCCTCAGCTGTCAATCACCTCTCTGCTTTTGTGACCCAGAGTTCAGTTCTCTCAAGGTTTATTTTTATTATAATTTTTGTGTTAATTAAATTTGGATTCCAAGCTTAACAAAAGCAAAAATGGTATTGCTGAGGCTGGGAATCAGGAGTTATATCGCTGTTATCTGAGTCCAGCCAGGGGGCAAGTGATACCAACATTGCCAGAGGCTTCAACAGGACAAATAAAAAGGGAGAGAGATGAAGAAAGAGAAAGACAAATGGAGAGGGAAAGAAAATGCAAGATCACTATCATCTTGCAGTTTTCATGGCTTGTATGTTACTTTTTGGGGGGGAGGAGGGGATCTCTGTGTGCTCTGGCACTTCGCAAGTTTTTCTTAAATCAACTTATGTTTCCCCACATCTGTGTGTATCTTACCATCTACATGCCAGCATAACAGGAGAAAAGCCATATGTTCATATCATTGGTCTACTGGCTCTTTACATGCCCATGAATGTAATATTGGGTGTGTGAGGCACAGAAAAGAAGTGGGAGAATATGACCAAAAACTACTCTCTTTGGGTACGCTGTGGAAGCAGTTAGAAGTGCTCAGAATGGTTTGGACCCCCTGTGATATGTGTTCTGCACACACAGCATAAAGGTTAGACAGCCATCCTGCAAATGTGCCTACCCACCTCACTTTTATTTTTTTTTTTTTTAAGCTTGTCGTGACAGATTTACAAGTAGTCTGCCACTGTTTTAGGTGCTGCACAACCTGGAGTAAAAGGGCAGCTTTTGTGCAAGAATTACAGAATCACAGAATCACAGAATTTTCTAGGTTCGAAGAGACCTCAAGGTCATCGAGTCCAACCTCCAACCTAACACTAACAGCCCTCCACTAAACCATATCCCTAAGCTCTACATCTAAACGTCTTTTGAAGACTTCCAGGGATGGTGACTCCACCACTTCCCTGGGCAGCCTGTTCCAGTGCCTCACAACCCTTTCAGTGAAGAAGTTCTTCCTAACATCTAACCTAAAACTCCCCTGGCTCAACTTAAGCCCATTCCCCCTCGTCCTGTCACCAGGCACGTGGGAGAACAGGCCAACCATGCAGATTAAAGATTTTTTTTTTTTTTTTTTTTTTGAGGGGGGGACAGGGAGATGGAAGGGTGTATGAGCCTTTAAATCATCAGAAAATTGGTGGTTGAACAAAAGCTCCTGGCTGTAGGTTCTAGCTTCTTACAGCACAACCTTCTCTCTGGGCATGTAAAACATACACGTCTTCCTACACCCATGTGTAGGTCAGAGCAAGGCCAGGAACTCTCCTCCAGACCTCTCTCTGCTACATGGAAGGTGTCTGGCCCCTGGTCTCTACCAGCCAAGAGGATCGTGTGAGCACTCCCTGACCTGCTCCAGCACAGTTAGCCAGCACTGCTCGAGCAGCTGATCCAGGTGGTATGAGCTAATCCAGATGACTTTTGCCTGAAGCAGAGCTGACTGCCAGTAGAGCTGCAGGAGAGGTAATCTTTGGCTGGAGGGCTTCGCCAAGCATCTGCGAGCTGTAATGGCTTCAACTGACACAGCCATTTGCCGGCTGAACATCTGCTGGCAGCTATTTATAAAGGATAATTGGTGCATCGGCATGGTCATGTGCCTGATTGTGCATGAGACAGGGCTCTACTTGTGACATCGCTGCCTGAAACTGGGGTTGCCTTTCCCCTTCTTTCCTGTCCTGTCCTGCCCCCGGCCTTCACATTCAACTTCTTCATGAGAAACCCACTGGCTGTGTGCATGGAGTGGAGAGGGGAGCAGAAGGAGAGGACTGCAAAGAGGCATTTCTCACCCTGTTCCTTCTTTCTCTCTGCAGTTTGTGTGCATGCACATGGTCTCGTGTGCTACCCGCTGGGGTGAGGCCACGGGGAGGGAGCGCCTCAGATGGAGCTGATCGTTGGAGCACGAGTCCACGGGAAGCTTTGTGTTCAGGTGCAGGCTGCTCCTCTTAGGTAATTGCCCGAGCCCCAGCCAAGACCCTATCTGCAGGGAGCTGTACTTCCAGTCCATAACACCTTGGCATTATTCTGCTCTCATGAGTCAAACTATTGAGCAAGTCAAAAGTGCAGAAACATGGAACGAATTATCTTTATAGATCAGCTTGTTCAATACCTCCAGCTTCCCTGACTATTCTCCTTGCGGGATGTTTCCCTTTCAAAATGATGGAGATTATTAGGCCTGTGGGCAAGCCATGATAGTTCTCTTTAGAGAGTGCTAGGAGTGATGAATGACTTTTATATGTGTCTTCCCCCCCTCCAAATTAATAATGGTATCCCATCATTTCCCTTCTCCAGATCTTTTTTCCAGACTTTGGTTGATCTCAAAGAAATGTTTAAGGAAAAAAAAAAAAAAAAAAAAAAAAAAAGTCCTTTTCTGAGAAGAAGGCTTCTGAAAAATAAAAATAATAAAACATTATCTGTTACTGAGTAGTCTATCTAGGCACAATAATGGAGACTGTTGCGATCCAAACCCTTCAGGAAGGGGTTAATCAGCACGGTGTCTTGGGTCATTGGAATATTTTGGAAGAAAATGACCGTTCATGCAAGAAGGAGACCGGATGGGAGCTGCTTGCTGGATGGTAACAGCACATGGCTCACATAGCGCTAAGCTTGCATCACTCTTTCCGTTATAAATCCTGAGCCCGTTTGGGATCCAAACTATCGGCTCAAGGATGAGCAATATTTATTTTCAAATATTGTGCAAAATACTTTGAGTCTTTTTGGAATCCCAGGGTGATGTTGGGGGGGTGGGGGGTTGCTGGGGTAAGGCATTCTGGATCCTTTCCTCTTTTGCAGAGCGTCCAAACCGTTTTATGCCTGAAGTTCCAGACCAAAATGGGCTTAATTTTAAACAAATATTTATTCTTTCTTCAGTCAGGAGGGCTGAGGCAGAAATAAAAGCATCAGTGTTTGACCTCTAGCAAGCAAGTTCAGGCTGTGCAAAAAATGCATGTGGTGGATGAACCAGACTCCAGAGAGAAGCAGAGAGAGAAAGATAGGGGAGCACTCTGTGGTGGCCTGGAGGTTAAATATTATTAATATTATTTTGCAGGAGCTCTTAAAGGGTATCCTCAAATTGCACTTGGTCTTTATGTGAGTGCAGAAAATGACAGCTCCTCTTCCAAATGCAGCATCTTATTCTGATGTTTGATTAGATGTCGTTCTGAATTAGCCTCAGTTTATCAACTGGCCAAGGAGCCAGTGGAAGTGGGGTGGTTACAGACTAAGGAAGAGCAGGAAGGAAAGGAATTCCCAACCTTCCAAGAACTATGCCACCTCTTAAAATATCCCACTGCTTTCTGATTTGATTTGAGAATGCCTTTTTTTTTTTTTTTTTTTCTTTTTTCTTTTTTTTTCCCCTCTGGAAGACCTGGAGGAAAGCTGATTACACACACCATGGGGAATACAGTTGCTTTTGAAACTGTTATGATTTCAAGATTTGTCATAGCTGATAGTGCTAGTGCTTTTAGTAAGGAGGATCAAATCTCAAGCTCATTTGAAATCTATAGGATGATACGCCTGTTCTTTTTAGTTGCCTTGGTCCTCTGTTGCTTCTGAGGATCATTTTGAGTAAGAGCAATATGGAATATCCAACCTTTTTCTTATACAAATCCTCCACTACTTGCTATCTTATCACTGTTGATTGCAGCTGCAGCAAGGTCACCAAGCTCTGGACTTCCAGCACCCCAAGCTTTTGTACAAAACCGATGTATGCTGCAGTGAGTAGCAATGTGACTTTTACCCAGATAGTGGCCAAGCACATACAACCTACAAAAGAGTGAGAGAAAGTTGGTCAGTGCCCCTAGTTCTCTAATCAAAGGAATCACCACTACAAAGTAATTTACAGTTTCTTTTCAGTTCAGAAGTCTTCTCTTTAGAGTCAAGGTGAGATTATCCCCATCTTCTAAAGAACTGAAGATATTGCTGAGCTCTGTCTGCATTTCCCAGGGAGAATAAAGAACTCTGAAGGTAATGGGGTCTAGTTCAAGGTCACAAGGCTTACTCTGGAATCCTGTACTAGCTCTTCTTACAAGAACTATTGACTTTCAAAGTCAATGGTAAGGTTTTTCACTTGAGCAAAATTCTTAATTCTCATTATGCCCTGGACCTAAAAACTGTTCTGCTATCTAATTCCATTTGCCTTTGGGAACTTTCTACAGACTTGAAGATATTTGGATCACACCTACAAAGCCTTCCACTGGAGCTTGATGCAAGTCCATCAGTTCAGATTTCAGTCTCAGATGAGATATAATACCTCAGGCAGCGACCCACACATGGACAGCAACAGATCTCACAGTCAGCAGCTGGCCTGTGCTAATCATCAGTATGTACTAACACAGACCTCACTATAAATCCCTTTGCTGTTTATAACACAGTCATGGCAAAAAAATAATGTATTGTCTTTGGGGGAACTACTCTGTAGTTCTTGCCCTTGATTGCATGATTCACGTGATCACAGAAAGAACTGTATATTAAATATACATATATATATAGCTAATACTATAATGCTGAGGCTGTATTTATAGAGAAAAGCAAAAACAAAAACAAACATGGAAAAAAAAAAAAAAAAAAAAAAAGCCTGTTCCACAAGAGTAAACTGCTTAACTCTGTTGTCCTGGCTGGTTTTCATTTACAACAAGGTGACCTTGATGACCTCTCGAGTCTCTCACCCATCTCCTTCTATTTTTACTTACAAACACTACTCCCCTTTTCTGTATTAAAAAACTGTTGTGCAGTATTGAAGGCACAGAGAGCAGTGCCAGCAAATTTTTCAGCAAACTTTCTGTGATAACACATGTCCTTTTTTCTTGGTTTGTACTACAGGAGCACTGACAAGTAGATACATTTTTTTATTATTTTTTATTTTTTTTTATAAAGTATGATCTGGAGACAGTTACAGGAGGCAGCTGACACAGGACAGATCTGCAGAAAGGATGAAGACATTGGAGTATTACTCCACTTTGTAGCCTGGGTCTAACCTCTGATCTCCCTATACACTTTCCTTCATTTGCTATCTGAAGTTATCATGCAGTAGTATTTGGCTTCACGGATGCTTTGTATTGGGTTTTCAATTTGGTTTAAGCAGTTTAATGAAACAGTTTTTCTCTTCTTGGTTAGAGAAGTAAAGCATACACAGTGCTTCAGATTTTCACCCTTCAGGAGGTACTGTAGGACAAAAAGGTTAAAATAAAGCGTTTCTGAATTCAGGACATTTATCCTGGCCAAGAGATGATGAATTTCTCTGTTTTATGACTTAGGAACTGCTGCCTGTCTTTATGAGGCAGAGAACTGATGGCATACAAGAGTGCCCCTATACCACCTTCTCCTCACATAGGGTCTTAGAAATTTTATTTTCTGCTATTTTTTGAAGGGAGGTTGCCTTGATTTTTAAGGGAAAACATATTTTATAAGAAAAATGGACTTCATTCTTTCCCTTTTAGATACTGGTAGCTGAATTCCTGTGCCTTTCTGAATAGTTTCTCCTAATCCCACAGGGAAAAAACAATGTCCTCAGTGGGAAGTTTTCCCCTTACAATCCCTTCCCCTTCCTCGGGCTGTCTTCTCTTCCAAGCTGAGACACCAGCAGCAAAATTCTGGGGACATAGTGTTCAACACTCATAATTCTGGCTTCTTGCTTCTCTCCCCTGCAGTGGCTGGGAGAACAGGCTGCAACATCCAGCAACTAAAAAAGAAAAATAAACATGGGATCGGTCTTAAGATGATCGTATACTCTGTGTTACACATGCTACTATTAGGATCTGCAAATATTTGTGTGATCAGGCTCCATGGGGTTTAGAGCAATGAGGACTATGTTACTCTCTCACAACCCCCCTTTTCCCTCCCTCTCTCTTACTCCTCCACCCCTGCTGTTTCCCAATCCTCCCAAGTTTTGGGATAAGACATACAACATTTTATTATTCAGTCAAAATATGAGTGACCTTGGAGGTAGAAGTGTCTGTCCAAATGACAGCCTAGCATTTGCTCAAGCACACCCTCTCCTATTCCACAGACCCCATAGATCATTTGGGTTGTAGATTATATAAATATATATGAATATATATAACTATTTTATTTTCTCTATTCCCTCCAAGAGCAATTAGACTTTTTTTTTCTCCCTCCCACCCCCCTAAGGTTTATGTCAATGAAGAGTCAAAGAGTGAGATGTGAACCTGTGTAGAGGAACTTCTGGCAAAACCTTTGAAAGCTGTACATCTGTGTGAGAAGAGAAATGTCAAGAGTAGTTAGCAAAAAAATGAATAGCCCTGATCCAACTCTGTGATTCTTCTCCTGCCAAGTTCCCCAGTACTCACTGGATGATCCAGCAGAGCTTTGGCAAAGCTCTCTGTTAAAGCTTTCTTCCTCCTGTTTACCTGCTGTCCAGCTTCATTGGGAAACTGAGAGTTCAATAAGAAAAGGTCATTAGGGCTTCAGGTATCACTAGCAACAACAGGCTAGAGTCAAAACAAACCTAAACCCACCACAACAAGGTGGTGTGGCCCCGATGCAGGAGGGACTGGGGTGGGCAGGGAAGAAATCATTTCTCTGAGCTGCTCCTGTCCCTGTATGTGTGGGTGTGGAGCTGGGCCTCCTTACAGCAGGACGAAGGCCTGGCACTCAGAAGCAGTTGTAGCAGGCTCCCTTCCAGCTCTGCAATGACCACTTTGTTGTCTCCCTGCCTGCAGCTGACTGCCATGTCCATGGTCATTGCAGGGAACCAAGTAGCTTTGCCAATGCATATCTTGCCTCATCTGTAATATCCCTTGGTCTTTGCTCATCTTCTGTCCTGTGACCTGAGTTACTCCACTTGCTCTCAGCTAACCGGACTCACTTCTGTATAGCTCAGACTGCACACAGCTATCATTCCCTGAATTTTCTTCCAGATTGGACAGCCAGCCCACTGATTTATTGATGTCACCTAAAAGATATATTGTTTGGCATGAAATGAGATATATGTATGTATACATTTTAAGTGAACTGACTTGCCCCAAGTCCTTCCCAGGCATAGTGTTCATATGTCCCTCTCAGATCCCCCCATGTTTTTTGTTTGATTTTTTTTTTTTGATTTATTTATTTTTTTTTTCCCAAGAGACTCATACCAACCTGCTAAGAAGGCTCTGTTTAACAGTCTCCATAGAGGGACACTTTGCTGACGTTTAGCTAGAAGGGAGCAATGGCAGCCAAATCAAAGTGTAACAAGGAGCTTATATATTGGGAATAAAAACTAAAAAAAATAATATAGTATTTTTAAAAAAGTGCTTCTCAGTCTACATTAAAAATTGTGGTGCAAGAAAAGCAGACAAGGGGCACAAAACCCTACCTATCTATCCCTGTTTAAATACTCCCCTTTCTTCTCTTCATCACATCTAGCCAGAGCTGCAGAGGGAGGCAACAATACTCATCAAGCAGTATTTTACCAACTGCTTACTTCAAGATTGCTGATCCTATGTTGCAAAGTGCTTAGGCACTCCAGGCTTACCTTGAGACCTGACTTGGTCTTCCAAGTTACCTCAGCTCTGGGGAATAAATTCAGCTGCTGGGAACTATCCCAGCTGCTAAATTAGGTAGACAGATTGAGTCTTTAACATGTAGCGGAGGCACGGGGCTGAGCTTAACTCCTCACTCACTGCAAATGAAGCAAAATGCTCATAGGTTTAGGCTCAGATTTTGATCCTGGGATGTCCTTGCTCTCATATTAAGCCCTCCTGTGCAAGGCAGAGCAAAACTAAGAGAAGTCAAGATCCACAGTAAAGAAAAAATCTTAGGCATCACTCTTTTTTATCCACTTCCTCTGCTCAGTTTCTCTCTCCTTTCCTACCAGGTTGCAAGAACATTATGCAAGGCACAGCCTTGTGTCTTTGAAACATGCCTAATAAGCTCCAGATCCTCCAGCAACCTTAAAACACACAGTGGGAGAATATATTTGGTAGAAGAGAGCTTTCTGAGCTAGTCAGCAAAGACAGGAGATCCAGTGGTTGCAAGGTGAAGTCAGAAGGTAAACTAGAAAATGAGCTGCAAGACTGACTTTCAGTGTGAGGATAATTAACTGCTGCAAGAGATTCACTAAACACTTGGTGAAATCAAGGCAGGGAGTTGTCTTAAAATTTGCATGCTGGTTCAACCACAAAATTACAAGCATAAAAGTGGGAATTACAGAGTGAGGCTTTCTGGCCCATGAGAGGGAACAGAACAATTAGATCACTTTTTTTTTTTTTTTTTTTTCCTGGCTGTAGAATGCATGAATCTTCTTATGAAATAGGAATAAAACACACACACACACAAAAAAGACAATGGATTTTTAAATATTCATTTTAAAACAGCAATTGTAGAGTATCTATGTCTTTCTGAAAGAGTGAAGGAGAGGGTATCGAAGGGCAGTTTAGAAAACCCCTGGATGAAAAAAGGTTAAAATGGAGCCTGCAGGGATGAGAATGGATAGGAACTTCTCTTTTTCTTCAGTATGCGTATGTATTGTTCAACCAGAATCAACTTTTCACTAGCATCCATTTCAGAAAATAGGGTGGGCTTCTATTCTACTCCCTCTCTCCTCTCTCAGTTCAGTGGTATGCACCATATACGACCAAAGTAAAATAAATTCTGTTCTCTTCAGCACTCAGATTATGTTCCTTTTGCCATTCCCCAGGAGCCATACTTTCTGCAGTTTGGTTTGATATATTGCTAACTAAGCTTTGGATTTCCCAACAAAACTTCTTTCCGAAGAGACCAGACTTAGGGCCCATTCAGCTATTCCAGCTCCTGCATGCCTGCTCTAATTTTGTGGTTTTGTACATGTGGATTCTGATGCATTTTTCCAGCCTGTCAGGGTGCATGAGAGCTGGCACAGTCTGACCTCAGGAGAGGAATGACTTTGTGTTGATCACATCCCGGGTAAGGATTAGATTAGCCGCACGCTAAGAATTTGATTCCCCCTAGGTTCTGGGTAGCAATGACTGCGTGTCTTCAGGAGTGACTTTTATTACTGTCTAGTTTCTTGTCAGATAATTTGGTTGTACCTCTAGATTTCTGCAGAGGATAAGTTGAGGGTGTTCACACTGCTATACTGGGAGTATCAGCTAGATTGCACCACGATTAGCTCCAAGGCTTTCCCGCAGACAAGTAATGTGGACAGACTGCATATTTGACCTCAGAATCTCTCCTACACGTTAGTATAAACACAATCACCATGCCCTTGAAGATGTCCTTCAGAAGGGCTCTTAGACAGACATGATCTGAAACATGTTTCACCTGCAGTTATATGTTGTTCTGCATTCATGCCATTGCAAACACACCATCCTCTAGGCTAAGCTGAGTTCCATAGGAAAACCCCACACAAGTGCTTTAATTTCTGAGCCAAAGGCATGAATCGGTCACCTTCACACTCTGGAAAGTTTCAGGTCTCCTTGTAAAGCATTAATTGAAACCAGGAACCAGTGAGGGGTGCAACGCAAGAACACACCAATCCCTCCTTAGTCTTGCCAAGAAGCCACTGGGGAGGTATTTGAGAACAGACACAGGAGGATATAAATGTGACAGTGCAGAAAGCCCATGGAGAGCAAAGGGAGATGCCTTTCCACAGCTGTGCAATGCAACAAGACAATCCATAGAGAAACTCCATTCACTTATCTACACGTTAGCATGCCCTGAAGGTTTAAAACAGATTAGTAGCTATGACAGACAGCAATTTATAGAGAAATATATTCAAGCTATTCAAGCTTTGTTTCAAGTTCAGGAGAGTTGTAAGCAGTACTGAGCTGTTCAGAAGCACATATATATATATATATATATTTAATGAGTTACAAAATCAAGATGTGAGACTGAAAATCAATGTGGCACTGAAATAAATTCTCTTCATGTGGGTAGTAGAAGCTATTAGTTTTCCCTGAAAACAGCCATGCAAATAAGAAAGAAAGAAAGAAAGAAAGAAAGAAAGAAAGAAAGAAAGAAAGAAAGAAAGAAAGAAAGAAAGAAAAGATAGAATATTAAGATGATATGAGAGAAAAAGAAACTACTCAGCAGAATGGATTTATAATGTGTGTGTATCTGAAGGTGTATCTGAAGCCCAGAATCAGCCAAAAATGTGTTTCCTAGAGCAAAAAAAAGAGGTTAAGTGGACATCTCTTCTATCAGTATGGAGTGGTCCTGAGCAGAGCCACAGCAAAGTTGAGGCATGATAGATACCAAAGGTAGGCAAATATGCACAAGCCCTGGAGGATGATGTGATTGTACCAGAAGAGGAACTGTAGACCTGTATTTTTAATTGAAAGGAGGAACACAATTGTGTATGCTATGGGTGCAAAAGTTTTTCTTTATGGCTGTGTTTCAGAACTACACAATTGAAGTCCTTTTGTGGAGGAAACAGGTACATCTGAATCCACCTAGACACAGACAAGGTAGTGGGAAATAGGGAGAGAAGCCAGTCTAGTCTACTAAGGAGTTCACGTGTCGTCACCCTCTTAGGAGTGTTTGGCTTCCTAGTTTTTACTGGAAGTTATCCTCATGATGCCCTAATGAAGTAGGGAAGCATTTGCTGTGTTTTTTCCAGACAAACAAAGCACTGAGTAGATTCAGTAATTACCCTGGGGAATTTCTTTTGTCAATACCCACACGTGTTTTCAACGTGATGTTGGTTTCTGGCTGGCCATGGGTTTACTTTGATCCACCAGACTATCTCCTTCAGACTGCACTAACCAAGAGCTGGGAGCTTTCCTTAGTGGATAGGTCTGCAAGTTACTGATGCAGAAAAGGTTTTATTACTGGATGTTAGTGGTTCATTCTGTGAAATTCTGAGTAAGGGGGAGGAAATTCCAAACCAATTATGTAGCAGAGAAAAAGGAGCAAAATTCATTAAAAAACACAAAACGTTGCAAGTTAATCACTCAGATGATGATCTCTCTCTTTCTTTCTTTTTCTTTCTTTCTTTCTTTCTTTCTTTCTTTCTTTCTTTCTTTCTTTCTTTCTTTCTTTCTTTCTCTCTCTCTCTCTCTCTCTCTCTCTTTCTCTCTCTCTTTCTCTCTCTCTTTCTCTCTCTCTTTCTCTCTTTCTTTTTCTTTTCTTTCTTTTCTTTCTTTTTCATTTTTTTTTTCTTTCTTTTTTCTCCTCTCACATGGACAGGACCCTACGTGGCTAGAGGAAAAAATCCCAATAAAAAACCTTGGTTTTGCCTACACAGCACAGTCTGATTAAAGGCCTTTTGCTGGGTTGTTATCCTTTTATTAGCATGAATCTAATAATAATAATATCACCACAAGTATATTTACATTGCTGATGCCAGAGGGCCTCCAGGCAACTTAATAAAATGCAGCTCAAAGAGTGCTTGATCATTAATAGGACAATGTGCTGAAATAAAACTGAGAGCAAGGGTGAACTAAAAGCCAGGGATCCATCTCCAGTGCATGTAGGCTGATAATAAGCCAGCTAAAATGTCTGTCCTCTTTTAGCAGCAGCTCCAGAGTACTGTGTATGTTGAACACAATGGATGTGTTAACTATTGGCATCTGCAAAATAAACAGATCCATATATCCCAGTCTTAGGCTTCTGAAAACAAGATGCTAATCTGTCTCTGCTCAGAGTTCTTTGGCTCTGGAATTTATCATGAGGCCAAACCCACTAAAGGGCAGAGAGAAGACCAGATCTAAAGCTGTGGAAGGCAGCAGACAAACTTCCAATGTTTCAGACAGGTTTTGATCAAACCTAGTTTTCTCTTGTCTTTCACTCTTAGCCAGCAAAAAGACAAACCTTGGGTGCAGGATGATTTTGAAGGCAATCCCAGTTCCTTAATGGCACTGATGTTTCATCTGACAGCCCTGGAAACTGAATATGGCCTGCTGTTATTACCATGTGACACAGCTAGTACATTTCTAGGCTCCATGTCATCCCTTCTTCAGCCCTCACTCACTGCTGTTGGCACTTCATAACACTTGAAATATTCCTGCTCAGACAAGGAGGAGTAGCTGCATGGATTAGATTCTCCAGCTGCATCTAGTCAACATCTGCCACTGGGCAAATCAAAGAAATGTCTCTGTCCAGTATGTCATATGCTCCTTATCTGTTGTGTCCATTGGGATGTGCTCAAGGTGAACTGTGTTAGTAACACAACCATCTGTAGAAGTCTGCATTCAGAAAGAGCCTGTTAGAGGTAAAGGAGGTGGGGGAGGCAATCTACAGTTTTAGGAATAATAAAATGTAGATGGGGGAGACTCTCAGAAAAGGCAGACACCCATGGAGCTGAGTGGAGAGGAAGCAAAGGGACATTGCTCCCGTGGAGATTTGGTTCTGTCTTAACCTCCACCTGCTGTGGACTTTCCCAGCTTGTCCTCCATTTCCCCTTGCCTTTTGGATCCCATCCCTATCCTCTGTGGGAAAGCGCTGGCAGCAGACAGCTGCTAGGGATCAGATCCAAGAAGTGGCTCCATGCTCAAAGCCAGATGTGTGGCAACAGAACATGGATGAGGAGGCGGAGAGAAAAGGCGCTGGGACGGATAACCTTGAACAGCTGGGAGAGAGGAATGCTGGAGGAGCTGTTTGTCCCATGCCCAAGACACGGGAGGCAGAAGGATGAGAACTGTACGAAGCTGAGCTCTGATAGCAGGAAGGGTCTCCATGTGCTGCTGGGGTAGATGTGATGGCTGCCCAGGAGCCGAGCGGACACTTGACTCCAACCTATTGCATTATATGTCTGAAAAAAGGGGGAAGCGAGGAGAGGCATTTCTTGACTGGCATTCTTCCAAAGCAGAAGAACAATACAAGTCCATAAAAGTTCTCATATGTTGCTGCAAACAGAGTTGCTAACTGGATCATGACCCTGATCCGTTAACACTGTTGTATGTGAAGTGGGGCAGGCACCAGGCTCATCATTTGATATTGCTGCCACACACAGAGAGATCCAACCATCGGGTTCAAAAGATAAGAGAAAAGAGATTTTTTTTCAATATGTGAATTGATTCCTAATTAAATCAGGTATAATTAGGGAAGATGGTAATTACAAGACAGCTGGTGACTTTTCCATAATGAAATTCTGAGCTGCATGGATTGAAAACTGCTATCTCAAAAACTGAACTGTATATGGAAACATATTACATGTAGTTAGATTACAGATTGAAAGGGCTTTTATCAAAAAGTTTATGAGAACCAAATGAGTTGAAATTTGGAAAAAGTTAAAATTAATGCAAGAAAAAAAATCTAACAAGCAGTTGTACAATGTTGACCATTAGGATTGTGCAAAAGGGATGAGTGGGAAATGGTTATATGAACTCTGGAAGCAACAAGCATGGGACTCACCATACTTTGTGATATGTGCTCTATTATCTGAGAAAGACAAAGTCAGGCTCTACAGATAGTGTATTTTAAAGCAGAGAAACATTATGAAAAGGGGCAGAGTTAAGGCTGAACTTTTCCATCATCCTTCTAAATTACCTCAAAGTTAGTGTTAGATAGACAATGTTTTTTTGCACAGGATGTATTATTTTAGCATTAATCTCAAGTCTCTCCCTCCCCTTCACCTCCCTGGATCTCTGGGAATGAGAGTGGTTCTCACAGGAGTGCTTTCCTGTGACCCATTTGTCTAAACAAACAAAAAAACATAAAAGAGTCCCCACCTAAGCCATGTCATGCTAACTCAAACTATTTTTTATCTTCCCTGAAAGGAGAAGCTAAAAATATACATTGTTTGTTTGTGACAGATGATAAATGGGCCACACGGTCCAGCTTTCAGGGGGTGAGAAGCCACATCATAAATGAAATAAGTATCAGTGCATATACCCCCACCTTCAGTAATCTCAGCAGATATATTTATATATATTTATATTAATTAATAAGGGCTATGCTCCTTTCCCCAAAACTTTAGATGTCCTTGACTATATAGAGGAAAACAAAAGATGTCTAGCAGGAAGGTTCTATGGAAAGGTAACCTGGGCATTTCTGAGATCCAGGTCATAGCAAGGGACACTGGTATCAGTGAGTTGCACTTCATATCATCCAGTAGATATAAGGAAGGAAGGAAAGGTATTTATTTATTTATTTTTTTCTGCCCTGTGAGTTGTCTCTCTGCCTTTGATACATGTGAAAAGTAGCTGAACTCTATTTACCCCTGTTTAATTTCCACCACACCCATTATCTCCAGCTCTGATTTGCAGTCAGTATCTCCAAACTCTGGAGAACAGAAGTAAAGCAGCAAGGTCTTCAGGGCAGGGACTTCAACAGCTCCTGAATGTGTGACACACGAATGGAGAAGCATAAAGGAGGAGTGTTACTGGGTCACTGATGAAAATCTTGAGCTGTGATTTGATTCAGTGTGAGATGTTGTATGTTGCTACTTGCCTCAGAGCCAGTCCGCTATTTAGTTTCACAGCTAATCCATGAGGAACAGCATGAGTGTCAGGTATTCAGGACTGTCCTCATATCATCTAACCCATTGTTTATTTGGAAAGTGTGATATACAGTGCTTGTCATTCCCTATCAGTTATTCTTTAGTTTTGAAAATGGTAAGCATACAGTCAGAAAGGGGCTGCAGCATCCTATAACTCTGTGTCTGCATTGGCAGATGAGCCAATCCATTTGTTGAAAAGAACACAAAAAGGCAGACAAGCAATCCAGGACTCTCTCCTCCACAGCCCCTTTTCCTTTCAGATTCATTCCTTTTGGTTGGAAGGTCTTTTCAAATTAAAGAAGGGGATTTATGTAGTGATTTGGAAATAAAATAGAATAGTTTATAATATCCCTAATTTCCCCCCTTTTAAAAATTTCCTCCCCCTCACTGCAGAACAATTAGTACTGTAGTTTCCCCTAGAAGCAAGCAACATCCAAACCAAGCCCTTTGTGTAACCACCGACCACTCTGAACTCATCAGCTCCCTCACCCCACCTGCCTTTTTCATCTTCCCTGTGGGAAGACTTTCTTATTAGCCAAAAGGAAGTTTTTTTCCTTTCTTTTCTTATGTCAGCATAAGGAATTAAGTGCAGCAGGGAGACTCTGCCATGTTAAAGGTCAGTTGCATAAGTTCTCTTAAATGGCAATTAAATGATTCTATGACAAACAGGATGCACTCGGAGTGCAGACATCAGCTCCGACCTTGGGACCTGGGAGAGTCTGGGAAAGAAAAAAAACTCTTTGGGAAAATAAACATAACACCCAAAACTGTAAAAGCAGATGAATCAGCAAAGAAACTCTATCATTTTCCCTACGTTGTTAGGGAAATGCAAAATGTAGTAACACTTTAATTTCTTGCTCAAAGAAACAAACTGTCTGAAGATCAGCTGTTCATCCTACGCAGTAAGAACAACCTGTCGAATTACGCATTGCTGAACCTGTGAATGGTCAGTCATTTCAGCAATCTGAGGGCAGAAGAATCATATTAATTCCACATCTGGTAAAATATGCACAGCTCTGTGGAATGAGTCTGGGTAAGAGGTGATGCATGATTACAGAGTAATATGTGAATGAGAGAAGCAAGAGCAATACTTTCTGGGAGGGAGAGGACAGAAGAAGCTGTCCTAAACTGATGCTCCTGGCCCGAGGTTGAACTGAAGCCTCCAAGAGGAGTGTTCAGGCACACATGATGTTAGCTCCATTAAAAGAATTGATTTGAACCTCAGCCTCTTCTAGGATAGTCCCATTACCCACTCACCCCCTCTAATTATTTTGCATGTATTTATCTCAGCAGGAGACCTGTTAGTCTGGAGGGTTTTGTGCTTAACTTTTTTTTCTATATAAGTTTTTGTTGGAGCCTGAGACCCTTCAGCTCTGCTAGGCACCAGAAGGTTGAAGTTGGCATTTAGAAAGGACTACAGTGGGCTGTGGGGTGAATGGATAAGGACCAGATATCCCGGATGTCTCGTATTTTCTGCCTGAGTAAAACAATCCAGAAGCCAAGATAATGAGACGTGCGGAACCCCAAAGAAGGCTTCAGTCAGGCTAGGCATAAGGTGATTAGCTGCACAGATCTGGAAAGTGACAGTAAGCCAAGTGTTTTTCTGACAAACAAGATGCTGACCTGTCTTTAAAAGTTCACTGGGCACCATATGACAAGGAAAGGAAGGAAACAATAAAAAGCACCAAAATGAGGATGGAAGAAAACCCTTCTTGCCAGCTATTTCCAGATCTACAAGATCTGGAGTGGAGAATCTCGAGACAAAAGATTCTCTTAAGAGGCATTTTCCTGAGAATGCTTGTGAGATGCATTGGCTTCCTCAAGTGAGATGACTGGGAGCAGAAAGTTGGGAAATGAAATGCAGTTTGGCCTACGACGGGTGTCCTTGGAAGACAGTTTTGAGTTCAGGATGAAAACAGGACAGAAAGGGGGAAAAGGTAAGGTATCTTCAGCTAAGTGAAAAAGGGGAAAAGGAAAATACAGAAAAGAGGAAGGGTTCCTTGGTCTTTCAGTGACAAAAGCAAAATAGATATTCCTGATGGAAGGCAAGGAAAATCCCAGAAATAATCTCAGGGATGAGGTGGGTTTGAAATTTTAGAGGTGAAGAGGCAATCCAGGCTTGGACTTTCCCCTTCTTGTCTCCTCTCCAAGTCTTTTCTTGCCAGTGAGAGGTGACCTTGGAAAATATGAAGAATGGGATGGGGAAGCAAAATTCACTTGGCAACATCAAATTTCAGGGCTAGAAAGAACTGAAGAGGATCCAGAGGCTGAGTTCCTGACCTCAAGGAGACTCATGAGGAATATTTCAGCCACATGAATTCCAGCAGGCAGCGGGACATCCTGGCAGGAGATGCTGTGGAGGGGGAGAGACTGAAATGAAGGGAAATGCTCTTACCTAAACTAGGCTGATTAATGCCTTAGGAACCAAGGGTCTGCTCTCTGGTTTCGCAGTGCACAGTTATTCACCAGTCAGTCCATGGCAACAGGTGAAAAATAGGCAGTAGACAACAGCCTGTAGGATTCTTCATAGAAAAGTCAGACCTTGCTTGGATTGTCAATTCCAAAATTTCAAGGACAAACTGGTGTAAAAATTCTCCTCTATTCCTTTCCCTCTGGTCATATTTTCTAGGTTCCAGCCTGAGAACAGAAACAGAAATGCTAGAGAAGATCCTGTTCTTGTCTTGTGTATTTCACAAAGACAGCACTTTCCTAGTTTGCCAGCAGTGCTGGAAGGCTGTGCATGCAAACCTCTCAGGACTGAGCAGATGATAATGATAACGCACCGCTTCAGACGACACTTTGATCCTGACACCTGGCTCTGCACTTGAGCCCTTTGGCTGACTGGAGCATCCTGGCAGCGGCAAGTATACAACTGAGGCCCTATACCCTGGGGATCTCAGTCCACAGTCAAGATCCTGTAGCACAGGAGTTCAGATTTCACCTGGGATGAAAGATGTGAGGGCCCCAGCAAGAACAAATGCCACATTCAACTTCCCATGGCATCATTCATCAAAAACACCCTACAATAACTGTAAGACTCGCTTTATTTTGGCTAGGGAAAAGCAAAGTTCATCTGCATTAGACAGATGCTTGAGAGCTGAAGAAGATCCTATTGATCCTATCTTTTGCATCATATTTAAGCAGAAGAGAGAGTTTGAGTTAGAGGAGTGTAAATCAGCAGGGCTGGAACATGGCCAGGACACTGGCATTTGCACCAGAGCTGCAATCAAACATACTAGAGAATTTCTAAAGACCAGAGCTGGTCAGGAGCTCAGATTTATATCTATCAACCCACAGCAACCTTGAATACCAGGCAAGGGTGTTGGCTGACAGTTGATTCAAAGAATAAAAATGCCACCTTTAGTTACACTGCCTATAGCAACCAGGCAGTGCTCTGTGTGTCTCCCACCCAAGCAGCAGTCCAGTTTTCTTTATGGGCTTTGACAGGATTAGAAGACCTGAGGGTAAGGCTAAAGGTTTACTCTGAATCACGTTGGTGAAGCAATGGAGTTCTTGATCCTAAACTCTGGGAAGAGGTTGCACTTTTTACCTGGAACAACCAAAATAACTTGAAAAGAAATAAGCCACCTTCAGATGTAAGTCTTCAGGTCTGAGAAAGATTCAGCAGCCTCCAGACTACTTCCAGAATAGGAAAAGGAAATCCTTGTTTTAATTATTTTCTTCCCAGTAGTTTAATGGGAGGTTGTTTTGGAACATCATGTTGATATCTTCTAAGCTTTAAGAATTGTTGCTTTAGGAATTGTTGTTATAACCTGTTTCACAGCTATAGGAAAGGTTTGAGACAACTACAAGGCTATCATTAACAATTTGTACATACCTAAATGGTCTCCTTGGGTGCATTAGCTATTCACCACTCCTTCATTAATGGAATTTTAACTGCCTAGAACCAGTATCAGACAGAAACACTCACTCTTCAGATGGGAAACTGATGTAAAGGGCAAATTAAAGTAGTATTTTCCAGAACAGCTCCTGTTCATCTCAGTAGAGTTACTTTTCTGGTGATAATGTTCTCCTCTAAGACCTCACCCTGTGAGATGCTGCAGTTTCTTCTAAGTCTATAAAACAGTGACAACAGCAGAACAAAAATCTCTCTTTGTAACAGGGAGGGAGGGTACTGTATTTACTGTATTTGCTGATACACATCAAGAGAAGAGAAGTGCAGGGTGGGAAGAAAGAAAGAGGCAGCTTTGTTCTTCCAGCAGTTTGCTCAACAAAGCCCAGACTGTTTCAGTGATAGTAGATGCTGCATGTTTATTCTGAAAATTTATGGTTTAATTAATTTTGGGGTGAGATAGCGAACATGGTTCAGTGCCAGATCAGGTGAAATATGATCCGAGCATTTGAAGAATTCAAGCAGCTGAGGGGGGTTGACTGAATGGCACCTGAAATCCAATAAAAGCCAGCACAATGGGAAGCCCTGGTATCTTAAAGGAAGATCTTTGGAGATTTTAAATATGTCGAGCAGGGTGGCGGGGAGTGGGGGGAAGAGGGGAGTGGGCTAGAGTCATGCAGGGGTTTAGACTGCCACAGAGCCTGATGAAAACAGTGTTCATGTTCCTTGTCTGCAGCTCAAGCTGAGCTGAGCTCAAGCTTCAGAGTAAAACTTTGAAATAGCATAAAATTTATAGGGTACAAAAACCAACAAAACACTGAAGGGGGGGAGGAGTGGTGGAAGCTAGGAAAGGTAGGGGAGGTTAAGGAAGCAAACAACAACAACAACAAAAGATGATTTTAAGGTTGTTTTTGTTGTTGTTGTTGTTTTGTTTTTGTTTTGTTTTGTTTTGTTTTTTGCTTTCCCATATGACAAAATGTCACAGTGAGCCAATGTTTGTAACTTTCTCTTTTCTACCAAGAGGTCTGGGAACACAATTTTGGATATCCTTTTTAAAATATTGATATATCTCAAAGGGCCAGATCTTCAGTCAGGGAATAGCAGAACCTGAAGATTTAAGAAACACTTCAAATGATGCAAGACTGATTCTCACATCCCCTGTGCAAATAATACTGTATGCATACATTTTATGTATGAACATGGCCATATTTCATAGCTGCAGTATTCCATGACTTCCACAGCTGTAGTGAAGCATCTCACAGTGTTTGCCCTATCTCTTCTTCAGAACGAGGAAGTGACAGTTTTCAATGTTTATGAAGGAAGAACAAGGTCACAGGACACAGAGGATTTGAACAGTAAAAGTAAATACTGAAGCCCACATCGTCTGCAGCGTAAATTACTGCTCTAACCACTGCTCAGCTCTTCCCCTGAGCACAGGAGGAGGAACCTACAGTTACAATGCTGAAACAGGACTGATATCCCTTGTTTTTATCCCTGGCTTTTGTAACATGAACACAGCTGAGGCAAGAACAGGGATTTATTTAAAAGTCTCTCCAGAAATGCCCAGCTTCCCAGAAAAGAGTGGAGGGAACAAATTGTGTGGGATTACCTATAGCATCTTCCTTCTCCCTTTATGCTGGAAGGGACTATATGGCCACTTCAGTATCTCACTCAGGCCAGACTTCAGTATCTCAGCTCCCTTGCACCCTGCTGCTTTCCCTTTTGTGATGAGAAATAAACGCAGTTTGTCTCTCACAGAAACAGGCACTACATGTCAGGCCTGTTCTATAGGGAATGTTGGTTTCTGGAGATGCCTTGGCCCTCTGAGATGCCTTGATTTAACGGACAGCCTCAGAGCAGGAACGTAAGAACTTGGTCTCTGGAGAGTCTGTTTGGATACCAACAGAGCTTCTCCAAGCTAATGACCCACAGCATTTGGCAGGGAGAAAAAAAAAAAAAAAGTAAATAAAAAAATATTTCCTTTCCCATCTCCTTGTGGATTTTCCCATAAACTAGTTAGGTTACAGCTTCTGCTGCATCACACATGTACCTTTTCATTTTAGTGTCTGGTCCTGACCTTTGCTCACAGCATTCAGTCTCCCATGCACACCCTGCTTACTCTCCTTTTGTAATTTATGACACACACTGTACACCCATTTCCTTCTGCCCTTAACTCTCCTGTGTGTGTTCTTGTTATCTCAGCTGCTCGATAGATTTGCCATATTCTAGCTAGCTTCCAAGCCTGTTCTCATAGCAGCCTCTCTCCCGGATGATATTCCACTATTTATGAGGGATTCAGCCCAATCTATGAATTCACACAGCTTGCTATGTCTCAGTCTGGCCTACAGCCTTCTCTCTTGAGCAACAGGGAGTAAGGTCTCTACAGTACTCAACTTCTGCTTGGCTTTTGGGGGATATAGGGTTCATCCTTTTTTTTTTTTGAGGCTGCCAATCAATTTTCATTATTGACATTTTCCAAATTGGAAAAGCAGAACTCTTCCTGAAAGGTCTGCTCCTCCACTGGAGGCAGGTGACATTTGTTTTTCTTTGGTTAATGCTTCACCTATTATTTTGAGCTATAAATGTGAACATTGCTGAAAATGCTTCTGAACCGCTTCCTGAAAAAGTTTCTTGTCAGTCTGTGCATCTTTAGCAAAAAATTATTCCTCCTTCATTCTGGATTTGTAGAAAATCATCACAATGTTCCAAGTGCTTCCACTGAATTTCAAACTCTTGTTTTGCCTCCGCAAGCCAGCAAACATCTCAGACTGCTTCCTTCCTTATGGGAGAGATGAGGCACAAAGGAGAAATCTGGACCCTTGGCTCCTGCTGAAGGGCTGGGGTGCAGGAGAAGATGCAGCCAGGAGGGATGAGGGGGCACAGGGCTGCTGAGTGAGGACAGGTAATTCAGGACGGTCAACCAATGCAAGAAGCAAAGAAGCATGAGATGTTTCTAAGCTGCTGCAGTGGAGACCCATTACTCCTAACCTCTTGCAATGGAGACTCATTGCCTGGGCAGCAGTGGGGTTGATTTGTAGGAAGGAGATGGGAGCTGTGATGACACCTAACCTTGCCTTGTTTAGGAGCAGAGAGGCAGGAGGAAGTGGCAGGTGGACTTCTGAGAATCCCACTTCCCCTTTTCCCTTGGTCTTATGGCTCCTTCTTACATAACTGTGTTGATCTGAGGTCTCTTCTGCCCAACTTCCAGTTAAGAGTCTTGCACGTATGCAAAGGATCTGATGACGGAACAGTGACGAGAGTGCTTGCTCTCCTTACTGCTAGCCTCAGAAATCCCGGTCCGTGCTTCCTCCCCCACGGTCTCCTGTTCTCCTCTCTGCCCACAGATGAATCCTTGTGTAACACAGCTGCCTTACTACAACTGGCCAGGAAGGGATGAGGATCTGCGCAATGGTTGTGTAATTCTGCCCTTGTTTATCCAGATGGCTTTTCTGTGGCAGAAGTTATCTGAATGATGAATGCATTTTCCTTTTAGGACAGGATCCATTTCCTGGGATGTGTCACCTGGCTCTTTCTTCTCAGGTCATTTCTCTGAGCATCTGAGCAGCTGTCTCACATTTCTGGTGTCTTTTGGAATTTAGCTGAGGTTGACTGCAAGCTTTGAGGTACAGGATAGGAGTGGGAGAGGAAGGAACTTCCAGAACAGATCAAGACGTAAATACATGTCTGCACTTCAGCTGTAGGTGTAACTGGAACCTGGTAGGTGTAACTGAACTTGGGTACAGAATGGTACCCAAGAGAGCTTTGATCTTATTACCTTGTATACCTACATGAACAAAGCCACAGTGGTGCTGGCATCAGAATGATAGAAGACAGAGCATCTAAGGTGGATTGAGGAAGAGCACAGTGAAGACTAAGCTGTTGTAACCTTGCTATAATACACATATCCTCCCAGTTTCTTTTATGCTTCTGGCCACTTCTCTCCTAACAAAGCTCATGGCCATTTGCCTTAATTGCTGGGACAGTGTACTGTTGACACATCTTCAACCTGGCATCCACCATAACCCCAAAGTCTTTCTGGTGAAGGCTGTTTCTCAACCACTTGCTTCCCAGACGGTACCTATGCATGGGTTTTTTCTGCTCTGAGTGCTCCTCTTTTCTGAATGCTGTAAAGTTTCTGTTAATCCAGGCCTCAAATTTCTCCATCTTACCCAAAAGAACTATGATTTGTAACATCAAACATTCCACCTAATTTAGTATGACCTGCAAATTTGATGGGGATTTATTCTCTGTCATCATCCAAATAACTGCTTACTACCCTGACCACAGTACAGAATCTGGTGGTGCTCCATTATCTGCCTGCCATCACTGGTGGACACCAAGCCAAGGAATGCCTCTACTTGAAACCAGCACTTTAGAGAATTATTTTACCCATCCAACAGCTTGATCATCTAACCCATACATCCTCAGCTTTGGAACAAGAATGCTGTAGCAGATTGTATCCAAAGTCTTAATATATCAAGGTATATAGCATCTGCTGCTCTCCCCTTATCCACATAGTCAGCCATTTCATCACAAAGGGCAATTGGGTTGGTTAAGCCTGATTTGTGCTTGGAAAATCCATGCTGATCATTCCATTTTCTTAAAATGGAATTTATTAGATTTGATATCAGCTTTTGGCTTTCCATTTACATACAAGTAAATTTAATCATAGATGTGTGTCAAGGAGAACTTCCAGAAACCTCATCTCTATTCTCTAAAAATGTTTGTTTATGTCTCTATCCCATGTTCCCATCAATGGAACAAATTAAGATTTACATTTTAGAGGCCTCTTCTGTCATCTGTACAGACTTATTAAGTAACACTAAATTAAACATTTCAAACTCCTAAGAGGTTATAGACAAAGGTGCCTACTTCAATACTGTTAAAACAAGCTACTGTAACAACTTCAGGAATATAATTCCCTGACTTCCTAAAAACATTGAAAAGGTCATAGAATGTAAGAGAATGGGGATTTAATGAATCTTACTGACAGCAGCCTTTTCCGGTCCATTTCCTGCATACATGTGATTGCCATGATTCCATTTTAGACTCTGACAGTAACATATGGCGACTCATATGCAAGAGGCAAACTTCCTCCTTCCCCACATCTCTCCTGCACCAGTGATTCAGGTCCCTGAGCACTGAATGCTGGAGCTCCAGTTCTCATTCTGTTAACTCAAACTGACATCTTCTCAGTTAATTCAGTGACTTTAAGCACTGTGCGTTTGCTGGAGGAGCTTCACTCATCTACAAAAGGCATGGAACAAATAGGAATATATTTGAAATTCACCAACACAGAAAAGATTAATTCAAGCCTTCTCTAGATAATTCAGAGTAGAGGAGAACAGACTGTATGACAATACTTACTTAAAAAGAACATCACTTCCTTTCACAATTAGAAGAAATTAGAAAGACATCTGTCACCTGGGACTATTATTTTGATTCTTGCCTTTATTTTAATCATTATTATTTTAAGAAATAAATAAATCACAAAGAATCTGGTAAACATCCCACCACTTTCCATTGACAATGGCTCAGGACACTGGTTTTGGTGGACTTTCAAGCTATGAAGCAAGACAGAAAATTTAGTTTTGGTTAACATATTAATCATGGAATGGAATTTTGGGCTGTTTTCATATCTGCTTTCTTCCCTTTATGCAAATATATATTTGTCTGTATTTTCACTTGTTATGGTTAGTTTTATTCAGGGCAGGAAAATCCAAGAGGACGGACAGCACTTCCAAGCTGAAAACTTAGAGGAAGCCACATTGCAAACAAAGCTGTTTTATCAAAAAAATAGCTCTCTGCAGAAGCCACAAACTGAAGCTTCAAGCCTTCTACTGCATGGGTGACCACTACTCCTACTAAAACCATATGGCAATGAAACAGCCATCCCAAAAATAAGATGTTAGCTCTTCATCATGAACTCATATTTTCTCTGGTTGGTTCTGGCACAGAGAGGGGAAGAAATGGATCCAGTATCTTCTGCTCACATTGTTAGGCAGTGCACAGGACTGTTGGGGAGCCAGGTGGCTGCATTCAGAGGCTTACTTCCAGATTAAAACCATATACATGTCAAAAATAACAGAGCCTCTACCTATGCGGCATTTGGGAGATGTGCTCATGTTCCGGATCTGGTTTGCAGAGCCAAGTCCCTGGAACCAGTTTCATCCACAATGTCTGTAGACCCACAGCGCAGATGGGAACCAGTCGTGCATACCCCATACCCAAGTTTTCTTGCCCAAACAGACAGCTGTCTTGCTCCAGACCAGAGCCGAAGGAACAACCATCATGTGGGCAATGCAGACAGTCAGTGAGTTAAGTTCTCATTTGAATTTCTAGTCTCATCCGCTCAAGAGATTACAGGCAAAGCCAAAATCCGCTGTGATACTCTTGCCAAGGGTGAAGGAAATCAATAGGCTGCAGTATAGGCTTACGCATGGAGACATACCAAGTGTGCTTGGATGCATGGTTCCCAAATTAAACAGGGGAAACAAGCAGGTCTCTGTTGCAAGCCTGAGAGTTGTTTGCAACATGCTCTCCCTGTGCTTGTCAAATTGCTCTGACTGACTGGAACTGTGCCACCTGCAGTAGAGCACAGCAGTCCCTCAGCCTCATCCTTGCTACCTTCTTCCTCTCCTTGCAGGAGGCAGAACTGATAGATGTATCCTGCTTTGGGCTCAATCCACAGTTGCCACTTGTCCCTATGCTGCAGCAAAGACAGTTCTCACAGCCTGTTCCTAAATCACTCAGCAGGCTAGAAATGAAGCTGGTCCTCATAGCGCAAGCAAAACTGCAGAGGTCTTTGTGGTGGTGGTGGGAAACTAGAGCATTCTTCTTTCTGCGGAGCAATAGCAAATGTAAATATTTTCTACCACAGGAGAAACCCAACCCATGGCATGCAGGTAGGAGTGCAAAAACAATTAATTTTGCTATTTACATCAGTCCCAGAACAGAGGCAATCAGTAAACTCATCCTAAAACATTAAGATCTGGGATGTGAGGAGGGAAGCTGTAAAAAGATATGATTCTTGTTGGACAGGTCAAGGAAAACAACAACAACAAAAATACCAACTTAACAAGCAACTAACAAGCAACCAGTAATAGAGAGGAAGAAGAGGAAAAAGCTACTTCTTTTTCTGCAGCTTCCCACTCAGAAAAGGATCTGGCATCTTAAAACTGGCAACATTTCAGTGTCCCCTTAAAAGGCTGCATTCTTCATCTAGGCTAAGAAAAATGAAAAAGGCTATGTGTAACAGCACCCTCTGGTGAATCCTGTTGTAAGAGTATCCTTGGACCTATAGATGGAATGAAGGATACAGCTGCAAACCATCCTAGAAGAGGGCTATAAGTATAGGTGACACTTTGTAAAATGGGAGAATGGAGAAAAAAGAGACACTCCCACCTAGAAGGAAAGAGCACAAACCCATTTGATTCTGCCAGGAATCCCCAGCTGTGCTGGCCTCCTGTGATACAGCTGTTGAAGCATCTCCGATTCAAACCGCTGAGTCTCCTGCCTTGGAGAGAGAGGTTATGCTAATATTTCCAAGGAACTGGCTTGCTCCCCCTTTTCTTTCTTGTCCTTTTCTGCCCAGCCCACGGACCAACAGACTACCCAGGTAGACGAGGAACACGCAGCGCGACACATTCAGCTGGAGAATCCGTTCCACAGACCAAGGCATTGCTGGAATTACCCAGAGCTAATTCAGGCTCTGGTGAATGCAAAGTGTGTGCCAGAAGGGGAAGAGCACATGGAGTTTGCCACCCAAGGTGGATTAAACCAGCTTGGAAAGTTTCACGAGAGAAAGCATTTCTTTGAGACAGGCTGCGCGGCTGGCTGGTAATTCAACCATGAGAAGATCTGGCCTGTATGCAAGCCTGCAAATAATACATACGCTTACTCATGCATTTCCATCTCAGAGGGGAGAAGAAAGTGGAGAAGGAGGGCAGCTCAGTGCAGGAACAACAACGTTTCCAGGAGCAGAAAAATGCTCTGACTGCATACCCATATCCTGCACTTTCTAAAGGTATTTTAAGGCCACCAAAAATGCGTAGAACAGGGAAGGAAAACCAGCACAATCCCCTCACAGAGCCTCTCCCAAATGCTTCTGCTGAGGCACTGTGTCTAGAAGCAGCAGGAGACTCAGCTCCCAAATGTAGGTCTGTTCCGTCATCTCTGGGTTACAGTCAGCGCTTCACCCTGACTCTTCCATGCCCTTTGAAGGACCATGCCCATCTCCAGTGGTGCAGAGCATTAGCTTTGCTTGGACAGGTCACAGCAGGAGGACTTGGGCTCACATGGGGACAAGCAAGCTTAAGTTTCAGCTTTGTACCCAACACCACCCTATTGCCTACGTCTTCTTGTGTGCAAACAGTGCGCATGCTCAGCAAATCTGGGCTCAGACGCATTCTTAATCCCTGTTGTAGACACAGCTGTAGAGCCTAGGATTTGGCACAGCAACTCTTGAAACTTATGTGTTGTTTTTTTTCTGCCCACTGCTGCTTCTGGAATTTCTACTCAGCACAGACAAATACTCTATGCACAAAGACAACTCCTCATCCTACCAGGACAGAGAGACAGCGCTTACCCTAATGGGTGTTAATCTGGCATCTCACAGGGTTCCACAAGAACCTGGATGGCTTGGTAGCTAACAACAAGCTTTGACGTGCTGGTCCCAGGATGTTCCCAGTGACCTGCTGCCTGCCTCTTCTTCTGCCAGCCTCCAGCTGGAGTGCAACAGGCAGCACACACAGCTCTCCAGGCACCCTCCCAGGGTGGTGTAAGGAGTGGTCCTCCAGTGACCCCTCCTCTTCCCTCTCTGAGAACTTCCAAAATGTTTTGTTCATTAGTCATCTGCCCTCACACCCTAAATCCCTCCTTGCTCTTGAAATTATGCATTTTCCCCAGGTATGTGGCCCTTAACCCTGAGTAAGGGCTTTCATTTTCTCTCAGGATGGGCTTCATCCTGTCTACAGGATGGACAAGGAGGACAACAGGGACAATGGACAGAGTTGATGCTTCAGAGAAAGATACCAGCAGCTTGTCCAGGAGATGAATTGGTTTCCAGCACCAAGGAAAAATGAGAAATTTAAAATTGTCTTTTATTTATTTCCACTTTGGGGGCATTTAGAGGCTGCAGTCAAAATCAAATGGTTAGTTGCATTGAGTGTTATGCACATAGAGAAGGAGTGTAGGTCTGTCTGCTGAGGATTCCAACCAAAAGAGAAAAAAATCTCAGAAGGGAAGAGTTCTGCCAAGCCCTCCAGGAGGTCAGGGAAAGAACCAGAACCAGAAACTAGCTTACTTGTTCTCAGTCAGACATCTTTAAGGGGTCACCTCTTCCATAATATCATTTTTTCACCTCAATGCACATTCCTAATAGTATATGTTCCTCTTACCAAAAGCTCCACGCTTTCTGAAATGAGTGTTGCACTTGGCAAAAAAAATACCTAATGGCAGAAAATTTGTCATTTACTCATATTTACCGTAAAAGCTGTTTGTGTGCACATGCATCTGTCTACAGTCTCAAGGATTAAGCAGCACGTTCAATTTCCCACCTTTTTTTTCAGTTTTTCCTTAGAAGAGGATCCTCTACTTCAGATCACATCACCATCTGCAAAATATGAGAGGACTCGTATGAATAATCCGTTGCTCAGCTTCCAAGATTTTCCCTTCATTCATTGCTGAGGACAGCAGCGAATCAAGAGATCACTTACCCATTTCTAGCATTTTCTTTCCTTATCCCTGCAGAAAGAGTAGGTGTGTTTGACTGAGATACCTACAACGATGCTAAGGTGGTTTGCAAAATCCTGTGGTTGACTTGATAACTGTTCCCTATTCAACTAAGTACACAGATGAGTCATGCAGAAATGCCGAAGGGTAGATAATATGGAGGCTAACTTTGTTCTTTGAAGAGCCTGACTCTATCTGAGAAGAGAGGACTAGCAAAAGCCAAACCCCTCCCATACCCAACAAAGAAAGTTCCCCGCAGAGCTATATCTAAAAGTAGGTGGTATACACCACTAACAAAGCCTCTCTCATCTCCTGCTAACTCCAGCCAGCTGCCAGATGAGCCCTACTGAAAAAGAAATCTTGCTGTCTAGCTCTGCCTTCCTTTATAGATGCCCCAGTTGCCTAGGCTCACCTCTCTCACCTCCCTGTTCCCCTCTGTCTTTAATCAGCCTGCCATTTAACTCACCTGGGATGCAATTAACCAGGAAACTCCACTAAAGGGTTCATTACAGAGATAAATCCCTATCTCCAGTTTTGAATTTACCCGATCACAACACTAAACCTCCCACCAAAATGGCCTTTCAGCTACAGAACTACTTGTCCCATAAAACTGTGAGCCTGAGGTTTGGGTTCACAGCACTTTCCCAGGTGTGAGAAACACTGTCCTACATGAAACAAGACATGATCAATGACTATGTGTTGTAACTCTCAGTGGAATAATTTACAGGCACAGAAATCCAATTTCATCCAAGAACCAAAACGAAAAGCTCCATTAAAAATCAATAGAGAGTTAACTACCCCTCCATGTTTTGCACAGCACAATTTTGAACTGAACACCTGAGTATTTACTATTCTAAACCAGTTACATCCTTTCAAGCTCTGAATTCCCCACAGAGTGCAGGGCTTATAAACATTTCCACCCCATTTTTATTCATGAAGGGGGAAGCTGAGGCACAAAGAGGTGAGAAATTAATGTAGGAACAGAGCCCTGCCCTGCCAGTGTGTTATCCAGCATCCAAGTTATCAGACAATACTGTCTCCTCTGTTTGTTTTCCTTTTGGTAAAATAACTTATTTTTACAAGTAATCAAGGGAAGAAAAAAACAAAACCCAAACCTCAGAAGGCATAGCCTCAAACTCCAGCATGTTACAATAGCTAGGATAGATCCTTCCAGCCAGAGAAGGATCATATTGCAGCTAGCAGAAATGCTGATGCTATGCCTGAATGGGTCCATTTCTAAACCCTTTCCCTTCATTCGGTAAGGCAGAATTGCGTCAGCATCAGTCACCCTACCCATTTCCATACTCCACATGACATACCTAAACGCCATTTTTTTCCTTACGATTATGCTTTATTATTTCAATTACATCAGTGCCTGGAGGCCTTGGGATAGACCAGATCTCTATTGTATTCATTGCTGAATTTACACAATGACGTACAATCATGGCAACGAAGTTCCTGAAGCGCACTAAGCTGTGAGCTGGAAAGGCATTTGGGGTAATAAAAATGGGAAGTTAATGATAACATGTTCCCAACCAAGACATGGTGAAATCATTGTGAATTCCATTATGGGTAGGTGATTTAGCTTCAATGGTGCATCACTGCGGGGAACAACCTTGATGTAAGTGTCATAAAGCTTGGCACACTGTCAAACCCATACGCCATAAAGCCACAGGGCCAAAGTGTTTCAGCAGAATCTCTGTGGACCCTTTCTACCCCTTCAAAGATTTTTCCTCTACAAATCCCTGTTGTACAAACTTTGCATGAACATCATAGCTGTACTAGAGCTGCGACACTAGAGAGCTGGGACAAAGATTTTTCTTATTTATTTATTTATTTATTTTTATTATTCTTTTCTTTCTTCTTCTCCTTTTTTTTTAAAAAAAAAAAAAAAAAAAAGTCCTCTGTATTTCCTGGCTCTTGTGGATTGAAGTCACACCCTTGATGTAACTTCATTGCGGTTCATTTTTCTTGTGGTCTAATTAAATCCGGCTCCAGACGGAGTTGTGTGTTAGCAACAACAGGAGGAGGAGGCAGGAATCCGGAGATCTAGGAATCGCCAGGAATGTCATGGCCTGAAAACTGAAAAATCAAAGTGGAGGTAAAGTAGCCCAGGGAATATAGAGGAAGAAAGTAAGGAGTGGAGAAATTCCCTAACCAGTGTAAATAAAATTGAGTTGCTTATCAGAATATTGATAATTCAGGATACATTTGGGTGTGGTAGAGGAATGTGAGTTCCTCCAGACTGGAACACAACAGCTGTACTCAAGGTCCCAGATGAGTCCTTGCTGTAAACGCCTTTGACGTTAACAGAATTACATCAAAGAAGTAAATCCCATAGGAGGCAAAATCAAGTTAAGGGCTGTGCGCTGATGAGGTGAAGGCTTCATTAGCAATGGAGATGGGAGGATGGTCCAAAAGAGAGCATGTGAGGGCCATCTCAAGGACTGAGTCTTTCTAAAGTGGTACAGCTGTATTTTAGGCAGCTGCTGGAAAGAAAGGAAAGGAGAGGATTCTGACATAAAGCCTCCACTTGATTTTGGACCCCGTTTCACAAGCCTCTCAGTTCTGGCTGTGAAAGTCCCAAACCCCAGGTGGAGTACAGAACCTCATCTGCCAGAATAAACTCAATTTTAGTGCAGAAAATGGGTTTTCTGTGTCATGGATCTTTAATCAAACCTTTTTAATACTGCTCAGCTGTAGTATTTATTGAATGCTGAGAACTGACCTCCTGTGTAAGTAACTGCTTGGATCTGCAGAAATGGACTCCTAATAGCTAGAGTGAAGCAGATGAGAGAGTGGAAAGCAATGTATTTTGTTGCATATATAGCTCAATCTCTTTGAATCAAGAGCTGGCTATTCAGAAGGTGTATATCTGCATATCAGCTCTTGCTGGGCATGTCTGCACTGTGCAGGTATCTCCGTGCTGTACTATCATCGCAGTCCTAACATGGTGAAATACAGGGTGTAATCATTATTGACCTGGGAGATGTAGGATTTGTGGTGGTTAAGAATGACGAAGGCAGAAAGTCTCTGTCTCCCTCCCTGTGGTGAAGATAAGATGATGAAGTGATTTAAATGCTGAAGTGGGATTTAAGGTGCTTGCTTCTAACGCAATTCTCTATCCTCAGTGTCTGATAGTGGTAAGGACTTGAATGGAACATGTCCCACATTGGTGAATATTTCTGCTTCTTCACACCTGTCCCTGTTAATAACTATTTGTATCCTATTAGCTCCTAGGTAAGCTATCATAAGAAGAAATAAAAAGGTAACTGTCACAGAGGCAGACCTCCAAACCACGATTCTGCATCCTGTCTCAGAGAGTAGAAGGGAAAGAGGGAAGAGAGGAAACTGAGTACATCTGAGTCTTCTGTCCCTTAGGATCTTCTCCCACCTGCCACAGTTGGTAGTTCAGATATTCCTGAGCTGCATCTTGCACCTGGACTTGAGACACTGTTAATTACACCTCTTGTTTTCCACAGGTATCTCTTCTGTCAACCAGCAAAGTAACAAAGCACAGTCATAAAAATATGGTGTAGTTCTTGCTCTGTGTTACCTGTGATCCTGTCATGGCTAGTAAAGCTGTAACAAATGCTGGATACTTGTAAGGGAAAATAGATTCACATCACCTCAGCCTGAATGTCTGAAATTAAGCTGTCTAAAGCTGAGCTAGTCACCTAGAGTCCCTGTATAGGTGGGGGAGAGAAACAGATGCCTTCCAAGGGCTTTCACCTGTGTCTGAGACACATAGTCCAGGATGAGATGAATTGCCCCCTGAGGGTGCATATCTATCTCCACAGACAATGAGTGGAGTCTGGAATCCTAAACGTCAATGGCAAAGAAACCATTTTCTCAGTAGTAATGAAAATGCATACTTATTCACCAAGAGCATAGCTAAGCCATCATTGCTGCCACAGGACGTTTACCTGGGTTCAAAACATAACTGGAGAGATTTGGGGAAGAAAATAACTTTTCTGAAACACCACCTCTGAGTTATTGAGAGCCACAGAAGACAGGAGGCAGGAATGATGCTCAGAGGAAGGTTCACAGCATGTTTGCACCATCCTTGACATCCATTGGCATCTTCTGGTCAAGAATGCCAGCACAATTGGACCTGTGGTCTGACTCTGACACTGCTGTAGGCCTAGGGAGGGATGAAATGATGCTATCCAATCCCCCTGATCATAAATGACTTCCCAGGAAATTCCAATTTTTCAAAAAATAGTTTTCATTTCTAATTTTGTAGGAGAAGGACAGACATCATTTCCCATGCACTGGAGACTACTGTTTGTTTTCCATTATTTATCTTTTTGGGGAAGCCAGATAGGAGAAATGAAAAGGCCTTTGATTCTTTCTGAAGTGAAAAACAAAACCAAAAGGAAAAAAAAAAAAAATCATCCAGCTGCTCTGAATCTTGGGAATTCCAATGCTACTGTATTGGATCCCAGGAAAACTTGGGGAATCCCTACCATTCAGGGAAATCCCCCACTTCACAGCAGTATCCTGGTGCCACTGGTGATGCCGGGATCAAGCAGAGTTGCCAAGAGCTCAGCTGCTTTCCGGCAAAATGCTGAGTCTAGGGAGGCAGGAGTGTTTTCATCAGCAAAACTTCTGGCTGCTCAGAGGATTTGTGTTGAAATAAGCCACTCCCAGGAGGTTCTGAATCAAGGAACATTGTCTCCTGCACTGCCCCAAAGGTCAAGGTTACTGTAGAGAAGACAGGCAAAATGTGGGAGGAAAGACAAGGCCCAGAAAACAGGGGAAACTTGTCTGGAGTTACACAGCTTGTTGGGGTTTAAGTCAGCAGTAGGACCTTTATCAGCTGAGTCCCAGTACAGTGCCTTGCCCATTGTCCCTCTTTGCTTCATCAAGACAGCCTTGCAGTTGTCTCAAGGCAAAAAGGGAAAATGGTTTCCCTTTGAAAATCTTTCTGGTAAGTCGTGTTAAATTTCAGCTACTAACACCTTCAACTCTTTCTCTGTTTTTTATTTTTAAGATTATGTTTTATTATCACTATTCTCCCCATAGAGTTTTCCATTTTTTTATTTTTTTTTTCATGCTACCTTACATGACTCCATTAACTGAGGCAGTCTCCAAACCTCTTCTCCAACATTAGCACATAAAATCATTTCCCCTGTGAGGAAGCTGGGAACATTCGGTCATTCTAGCTGAAGAAAAAGCAGTGCGATCTCCATGGATTTTTTTTCTTTTTCTTCCTTTTGTTGTTTTCTTTCCCCTTCAGTTGGTTAGTTCTGTTGACGTAAGATTGGCCGGTGTTTACTTTCTGAGTGGAAAACGGGTCGGTTGCTCTTCACCGGCCTCCAACATCAGCTTGGAATCCAGCCCTTTAGATGCTGTCGTCACAACAACAGGTTTGTTGTGATGACATCTACAGCTTGCTGCTAGTCTGACACTGAAGATGTGGAGGCTCATTTGGAGATGGAGATTGTTCTGATGCACATTAGTTAGGTGAGATCTTGCCAAGCTGAAGGTATGGGTGTTAGAAGATATCTAGATAAGCAAACAACAAAATCCTTCAGTTAGGTTTGTCACCTCTTAGGAAAAGACTAATCTATAGAATTCTAATTGTTACTTTAAAAATGAGACATGGATTTTTTTTTTTTTTATTTTATTTTATTTTATTTTTTTTAATGCACGTCTTTGGAAGACATTTACGTTCCAGAAGGGAAGGTGGGATGTGAAATTTGCTGGTTTGCTGTTAGGGAAAGAACTGACATCTTGGATAAAAGACACATTTTCTTTACATGCGAGGCACTGGCTCAGCTGTGTTTCAGGAACTTCTCTTAGACTAATGGGAAGAGACTGTTTCAGCTCTGTAGTACATTATTTTTTTCTTCGATACTGAGATGTCCAACTAGCTTGGGTCCTAACTCAATGTCTTTAGAGCTCATATCGTTCCAGTTTTTCATCTGATTTTCTGGATACATCTTTACTGTCTGCTAATGGTGTCCTCAAGACTGTGCTTGCCTCCTGCCCACATGGCAAGCCTTTGACCGTAGCCTCTTGCATAGCTGGAGAGCATCCTTTCAGGCAGGTAGAACTCCACATGGTCAAATCTGCCAGCTGGAGAGAACAGGATTTGGCATGCCTGCGGAGGCGGTCTGCAGGCAGGCCGGAGGCATCTGTGAGGCAGCCCAAGGTGCAGGGTGTGGGTGGGACCCAGAGAAGAATAGGCACCATATCTAGTTTCTCTCTGCAGGGTCTGAGAGGCTGGAGAAGGTAATGGTGTTGTCCCTGAGAGAGGGTGCATTAATGCAAACCAATGAACATTTGCAAATGGTCTCCTACCAGTGAGTTTGCTTGTCAGACCAATCCTGACAAACATTTATGAAACATTGGTCCAGTCCCCAGACACAGATTGCTGCAGTCAAGGGACCATCTTTGAAGTGTCAGCTTTCCCATTAACTCGGGGAATGGAAAGGCAGGTTCCTCTTTCTTGGATAGTCCCACTCACCTTCATCTTGTTCCTTGAGCACAAGTGGTCTCTTGCTCTTCTAGCTAGAAAACTCTGCTCATTTCTTTCTTAACACAAGTACCAGAATGAAATATTAATCCAAACTCAATGACAGCCATTGGTACTTGTTGGAGGCAAAGCATAGTACTATTGAGGTGGAGGAGTGCTGGCTTTTTTCCATGCCCAGCAGAGATCAATCACATATTCTTTTAGGAATCCAGCTGCAAAAAATGCACTTTTGCATTTTTGCAAAAATGTTATGCATCACACGAAGAGAACATTTTCAAGGAAAAAATGCTTTTCCTAATGTGAATGTACAACACTGAACCCAGTTCATCTCAGAAATATTGTGAAATAAATAATAAGGGTGTAATTCTAGCAGCCTTGACATGATTTTAGCACTCATACCTTGTCTATCTTCATTGCACTGTGGTTGCACCCTCCACAAATTACTCAAAGCACTGTACATTCCCTCTGCACTCAAAATTATCTCCTCTGGGACTTTGCTGTTCAAAAGCAATTTATTTTATTTATTTATTTATTTTAATCCATCTGGGACATTCAAAATACCTCAGTCCATCTTTCAGAGCTGCCTTGTTATATCTGTACCAGTGTGATCATTTCTGACTGAACATATTAGAAATTCCTAGATTAGGTTGTTCAGATCTTGTCAGATCTGTTAACCCAGTAACACAATAAATTTAGAAAAGGAGGTGAGAGCTACCACATCTTGTTCAGCAAAATGTCAACATCTCTTCAAGTCTCTGGGCCATGAATTTGCCGAGCCAGAGTTCTACAGTATTCAGAATATACTCAGAAATACTGAGGTAAACTAAGTTTATTTATATGATACGAAGGCATCATATAAAATTATCATTTATGTGGTACAAAGGAACTGTTTAATTTAGGGATGTTCCTGGTGCTGATGGCTGGATATTTGGAGTAAATAGAGAGGAAGTGGTCTGTACATGCTACATTACCCATAGTCCTAAACTAAATATTTACTTCAGGCTTCTAGAACATAGGGTTCTGGGCTGACTGAAAAATGCCACTCTTGTTTTTCTGATCCCTGTGCTTTCTTGCACCTGAGCATAGCCTGACCTTCAGAGCTGGGACATGGTGCCACCTCTGGATCTTCATACATGAGAAAGGTCCCAAAAGAGGGACTGATCTTTTGCCACTGGAAAGTTTGGATTATCCAGAGTTAACTGAAAAGAATGTTCGGCTCTAATGTGTTTCTTGATCTTTTTAGTTTGGAGCCTGTGCTTAGCCATATAAAGGGTGTCTGTTTAAGAAATCCACGAAGCCAGTAAAACCATAAATCTTATTGTCATTGTACCCGTTCCCCATAAAGCAATATCCACACGTAATCCTCTTGTAGCTCATTCCCACCGATCTATTGTTCAATGCCTGCAGAATGAAATCCCTCTAAGGATGTTTGTACAGAGTGAATCGTAACAGTAATCCAGATTTATGCTGCTTAATTACTTACAGCCAATAGGGCATGTGACCACATTTGCCATACTTGCTGAGATATCTCCAGAGCTTGCACTGGGCCAAGCTGTCCAAGGTTAATTTTTTTTAATTTTATTTATTTTTTTTCCTCCGTCAGACCTCACTCAGGCAAACTTCCAATTACTTCAAGTCAAGAGGTTCCAATTGTTCCTGATTTGCATTAATCAAGCATGAATTGTATTTGGACTAAAAGGAGTTTGCCTACTTATGGAAGGTGAGAAGACTAAGTTAAGAGTTTGTATGTTGTATTGATAACTTCTTCCAGTTGATTTGCAGATACTACCTGTCAATTTTAATCTTGGAATGGCCTAGCATATCACAGGGACTGGAACACACTCCCACTCTTTGCAAATCAACTCATACTTCAAAGAAAAGTGTAAATGCAGAGGTCAAGGCATTATACTAAAAACTGGGCAAAATTCAGAATATTCATCCTGCAGCAAATCTTGACATTTCAGTGTTTGTTTTCATCCCAGATTGGAACAAAGAGTTGAAATGTCAAGACTTTTTTCTGGGTGGAAATTTTGGGAAAAAAACAAAACAAAACAAACAAGCTTTTTTTTTCTGGCAAAGTCAAAGCATTTTGCCTGACATTTTCAAACAAAACAAAACATTTCAACATTCCTGAAATCAAAATGTTTTCTTGTGGTGTGTTAAAATGACCCCAAAATGCTCTGTTTAAAGTCACTTCAGTGTTCAAACTGTGCTTCCCTCTTGTGTCATGGCCTTCTGGGATATGTAGTTTGAAAGTTTGCTCTTTGCAGTCTCCACGCCTGGATTGTATGAGTTGCGTTGTGCCTCAACACTCTGAAAATCCATACAGATAATCATCCTTGCACAAAGCAATAAGAAAAACATCTGCATTGCATTATAGGATAACAAAGAGTGTCCCGTCTACTGAGAAAATGTCCTGAACTGTAACCCTGCACTGTTACTGGAAAGTAATTTAATTTATTATTGAACTCATCTGACCCAAAATGTTTTGGGCCAATTCAAAAATAAAATACTCAGTCTCAGGCCAGTGATTTTTCTTTCTTTCTTTCCTTTTTTTTTTTTTTTTTTTTTTTTTTTCCCAGCACATATGGGTTTTCCCCCAGTTCTACTTATTATTTTAACAAAATAACAATATACCTGCGGAGATGGCCTTCCTATTAAGTTATGATTAAAAAACAGCACATCTACTTATGTTCAAAAAATTAAAGAAAGCTAGGAATCCTAGTAATTTTTTGATGTTCAGAACAACAGGTAGGATTTAAGGTCACTCTTGTCTTTGGTGTTTGCTATGGGAAATTTAAGGCAGTCCAGTGGGGTTCTAGTTTTTAATTTTGTTTGAGACTACCTTCTTCTAAGGAGAACCCTGGATAGCATGAATCCTTCTCAATACCTGAAATACTTAAAAATGTGTAAATCTGTTTTTAAGGAGGCTGCCCACCATCACATGTGAAGGTTGCAATAGCACAAGAACTCCAATACAGGCTTGGAAGTCCTAGGCTTGGCCATGTTGTGTAGTATTAATTTCTCTTTGTGATACCACACAAATACTTGCCTCTTTTTCTTCTCAGCTACACTTTCCTTTTTTTCTTGGTCTTCAGTGAGAAAGCAACAACAACTGGTGACCTTAACGTGAGAGTGTTAAAACCAAAGCAGTCTTGGTAGTCTGTCTCCTTATATTTCATAAATTACTGTCTTGAAATTTGGAACACTGACAGTGCTTTCTCTCCGACCATTGACTCATGGTAGCTCCCACACTTTGTAAGGTCTTTGTCCTATGGACTGACCTGATACTTTCAGAGAGTACAGCAGAGCAGTGCAAACTAGTAAGGATTAAATGCCTAGGATAAGACACCCTTACTGCATGGTAAGGTTCTTAAATGGGCTTCTTCTGGGTTATGGATGTTAAAATTCAAGTAGTCCTCCTGAGCACAAGCTCTCCATTCTTCTTTGAACTTCTTCTTTAATACCCAAACTCATCCCATGTGATTTTAAGCACTCACAATCCTACCTTTATAGTCTGTGAAGAAAGGCAGAGCCCCTCAAAGAATGCTCGTTAGCCATGATGAACCTTCCTCAGCTGATAAGAGGACAACTCAAAAGACCCTCCCTCTAATTTTGCACCTCAGTGAGGAGCCTGAAGGTAGGTTGGAAGAACACAATCATGTATGTCTCCTCAGGAGTTCCCTTTGGCTATATAAATATGAGCTGGCTGAGAGGCAGTGAAGTATAACTGATGTGTATTTTTTATGCAATGTAAAAAAAAATGAAAGCCCATGGTAAAAAGCCAATAACATAACACACATATCTTTAAACGCCAAATCTGCACCAAACTCATCATTGTTATATTTGTCAAATCACGGTCATGCACATGTATTGACAACAGGGTATTAATCCACCTTCCCCCATGGAGAGCAAAATAGTAAAGCCAAAGTTTTTGGACAGACTCTCATAACAGCAGTACCATAATCTGCTGAGGCAAAACGTGGGGAAAGATCCACAGCACTTATTCAGGCAAACACTGTGTTTGCACTGTAATGCCCTTTCCCACTCTTTATACATTGCCAGACATGGAATGTGAGCTTTTGGCACAGTGATGAGTGGATCATATCTTTCCACACATGTGGCAATCACCTAACATATCCTGTGTACTATCAGAGTATAAATAACAATATTAGCAATAATGTCATACTTCCAGTACCCAGTGTTCCCATGGGTGCTGGGCAGCAAACCAACCCTTGCCTGGCACCATAATGCTGCTGGATCAGTGTGAATAAACTGTGAATATTGGCTCTGATTTGGAAGATGCTGTTTGCAAACGTGTAGTTTTATTTCATTTGTAGCTGACCTTTTATTTTATGAGGTAAACACTAGTAACAAAGAGGTTAAGAGACAGCTGGTGCTGTGGGTAGTTTCAAGCAGATTCCTTCTTTGATACAGTGATCATTTTGCTGGAGGTGAATTGTAGGGGACAGAGCAGGTAACTTATCCAGACTGATGACATGTTCATAATGTCTAACAACCACAAGATAGAGAGATTTCTATGAGATCATAGTTACTCTCACACATATTCATTACAAGGAAGAATTTGGGCAGGAGATCACTTCTTTTTTTTTTTTTTTTCTTTTTTCCCCCCCCCCCTCTGGCACCAGTCCTGAAATAAGGCAGGGAGAGTACAAAATATTGCGTGTCCACTGTGAACTTGGCATTGATTTCCAGGGAGTCCAAAATATTGCATCCTACCACTGTGAAGGGATTCATGCATATCTTTCTAGCAGGAGAAACTTTCACCTCTGGACGTTCCTTCTTTTGGTCAAAAATGCAACGGTTTTGGTAAGTTCTTGGCTCAGATCCTGGTGGAATAAGAAGATGATGATTACCTGTAAAGTGGAACTGATTCTGAATGCAGCATGATCAAGACCTTAAAAAGGCCTGGAGCACTTGGAATGTAGATTTTCATGAATGTTGTAGCTTTGTAAGATCTGTACCCCATGCTGAACAAATATTGACAATATTTTAAAATGAAAAATATTTCAAAATTACAAATATTTTAAATAATAAATGTTTCCTGCAAAAATATTTCCCTTTTCTAAAGAATCTATTGTCAGAACAAATTCACCTGCCTAACCGGCTCTCACTGTTCATTCCAACTAGGATAGACAGTAACCAAATTTATCACTGTAAAATAATGTCAAGTTTGGGAAAATCATAAAACTACTCCTCCAAGTTGATCTATTAGCAGGGTAACTTGTTCCCTACCTATAGAAAAGAGGAATGTTTTTTAACAACTGTCAAGATATCTTCTCACAGTACCATGGCTCAGGTTTCCTTCCCAGGACAAGATCTGCCTTCATGGGTCTCAACTTTTACCTAACTGGGAGGGGAATACTGTTCTTACTCCTGTAAATGATACAGATGTATCCTGATACAGGAGAAAGTAAAGCTCATAAGTGTCAAACTGGAGAGGAAATATTAGGATGTGTTCATGGATCTTCATGGATTATCTCCTCCAGAGAAAAGAAATAAACTGAGTACATGAAATACTATGTGATGAACCACCCTGTTTCTTTAGCTGAAAGTGAGGCAGCAAGCCTGAGATGCAGAGCTGCTACATCTTTTATGGAGTCAGAGATTGTTCTTCCAACTAAGCTCAGATTAAGACCTTATGACAATACAATTTATTTTTAGATCCATTTACTATGTCATAAAGAATCTGACCTTCATAAGTGATCTTTGGAGCTACTGCATAACTAGTAGTTCTAATTATGTAGACCATAAGAATTTAATTTAAAAAGTTGCATTACTTGCCCCAGAGAGATCTCTTCTGCTGTGGGGATGCAAATTCTCCATCCCATTGTTTTCCCCTCCCTAGCGTCTGTCAGCCAAGGGTGACACAATAGGGCCATCCCCACAGTGGCACAATACTACATGCAGTAGGGTTGGTTGAGGTCTTTTTACTTAAGAGATTTACTTAATAATCATGTGGAAAATTGATAGAGTATATGCTATAAGATTAATTCTTCCAGGGCTCCAAGATGTTTGGTTTTCTTAACCTATACATCTTCATAATTTGCTTGCTCTAACATATCTGCCTTAGGAGATACATGTTTAAAAAAAAGCTGGAGAATCAAGAATAGAGAAGTGGGAAGAAAAGGTGTTCACATCAATTTTTTATGGCTACTTATCCAGTTGTTAACTTTGACTTCTTTTATATCTAATGGACCAAACTGAGTTCCTCCAAAGGGCAGCTAGAAACAGGGCTGTCACTTAGGTGACCATATCTCTGCCTTAAGCATAAAGTGGCTTGATTATATTGAGTAGTCAAAGTTGGTGGGGTTGCCTCCCTTTACCATGACATCCCTTTCTCCAAAGTGCACCCAAAATGGCCTTTTTTGTAGAAAGTGTGTCTTTCTACAAGGTCATCCAACTTAATTCATTAGTGAGGAGAAACATTAATGAGGACAGAAATGTAAATAATTTCCAGCTCAGAGATTTTCTCACATATTTTGTGAAAACCAACATGTTCCCTGCTGACTTTCAATCTGCGGTTAGGAACAAGTGTGTGAGCTGCTTTAAAGAAGATTCTGGGGAAGTAGCCATCATTACTGGATTCAGATGATTGGAAGCTTACTGATGTTGCGGTCACTTTGGTATCACTTGAGGAATTGTTTTATGCAGAGATGAGTCATGTTATTGGTGGAGCAGAATCTGACCCTGGGGCCTGCAAGCAGTGAGAAGAACAACCATTGCACCACCCTCTAATAACACACAGACCCAGGCAAGAGCACTGGCCAGCCAAAATAAATTAATTGCATCATCTAGTGGATATTGTGTTATATCAAAGCCTCCTTCTCCCTTTAATAAGGGCAGTAAAAATGTCTCCATTAATTGCTTTCACTTCAACTGGCCAGCTTGTACCTTCCAAGCCTGCTGAGGACAGGAGCTGGTGTGGGGAGATGCCTCCTGCCAGAAGAACTAACAGAATGAATTAATTGCTCTTTGAGGTAATGAGAATTTTATGTTTACCAGACATGGCTGAAGTGTGACCAAGATTTTCTAAACTTTCTAAACTAAGTTACTGATTTGCTTTCTTTAGCTCTGTCATGCTACCTGACATTGTTCAGTGGCAAATGAACCACAAGACTATAGTGGAGAATTAGACATGGCAGAAATTCCTTTCCACTTCTGTTAGCGGTATGTTCCAGGGCTGAGACTCTACAGCATCATCTGTTCTCTCAAAGAGAGAGAAAAAAAAAAAAAAAAAAAAAAAAAAAAGAAAAGAAAAACACCAAAACAGAAATCATTGGATTTTAGGGCATTTTGCCCTCAACCTGACTGATCTGAGCAAAAAAAGTGATGAATGACAGAGAGGAAGCCGGACTGGAGTGAACTGAGAAGCCATGTACTCAGCCATCCTGGCATGGATGGGAGCATGAAAGTCTGGAAGGTTAGAATTACAAGTAGGGAAAAGGCTGCAAAATTAGGTGAAGTTGGAAGTTCTGACACAGGGAAAAAGACAGAGCTCTCAAGAAATGCAGAGCTGAAGGGGCAGGAAAGAAAAATTTCTCTTGGGGAATATGTTTCTTCTTCTATCCCCAAACCTTCAAAATATGGCTGAATCCCATTACAGTTCATGGTATTCAGTCTCCAAATTTCTTGTATTCCTCTCTCATAAATCCTTGTTTGGACTTTGATCCACCCAGCAACTTTTTCCATTTTGACTTCATCACCCCTTTCCCAGCTGCCCTCTACCCCACCCAGTCTACTGGCTTGTCTTGCAGCTTCCACACTCCTGTGTACTTTCCTCTCAAGTCTCTGTGTCTGCCTTGAACTAAGGTCCCTGATCCTCCCTTTCCAGTTCAATTCCACTGACATCTCTGGCGGCTTCTTTCTTACTTACACGTTCAAAGACAGAAGTTCCCAAAGTTTTGCTCTTAACACGGATGAGGGTGGGAGACGAACAAAGATGAACAAAGCTGAATTCTTATTTAACACAATATTTTTATATTCAGTAGAGATTGCAGAATAATCGAACGGCTTGGTTGGGAAGCAACCTAAAAGAACATCTAGTTCCAACCCTCCTGCCATGAGCAGGGAAGCCACCCACTAAATCAGGTTGCTCAGGGCCTCATCCAACCTGGTCTTGAACACTTCCAGGGATGGGTCCGCAGCTTCTCTGGGCAAACTGTTCCAATGCCTTACAACCCTCTGAGTAAAGAACTTCCTCCTAACAGCTAATCTAAATCTGTCCTCTTTAGGACAGATAGTTTAAAACCATTCTCCCTTACCCTGTCATTATGTTTCCCTATCATCAAGTTGCTCTTTTTTTTATAAGCCCCCTTTAAGTACTCAGAGATTGCAGTGAGGTCTCCCTGAAGCCTTCTCTTCTCCAGGCTGAACATCCCCAGCTCTCTCAGTCTTTCTTCATAAGAGAGGTGCTCTAGCCCTCATGATCATCTTCATAGCCCTCCACTCTAACAGATTCACATCCTTCTTGTGCTGAAAGCTCCAGACCTGGATGTAGCACTCCAAGTGGGACCTCACGAGAGCAGAGGAGAGGGAAACAATCATCTCCCTCGACCTGCTGGCTACTCCTTCTGCTAATGCAGCCCAGGATGATAATATAATAGAGCTATACATGCACAATGGTGTTACATCACTTCTGAAATTCATACCAGACTGAGACTGGCACAGCTGGAGACCTATGATTTGAAGATCAGCCAATTCTGTCAGTGTTGGTTACAATTAAAAAAGCCCCTTGCTTTGGGAAACTTGGGCCAAGGGACTGAAATACACATTTTCTACTGAATCACTGTGATGTGTGTAGCTAAACCCTCTCAATGTCTCAGCATATTGGTATCCTCCCAGGCTAATTTTTCATTCTCTTTAGGTTTTACAGTAATAACCTCCCTTCTATTGTGCCAAATAACATACTCCTGTGACTTCTTTCTGCAAGATCTTTCACCAGTTGATTATTTTAGATCACTGTGCAATCTCAGCTGGGATGCCTGTTGAGTACAATAGGATGGACCAGGTGCATACATTCAGTTTCCATTAACATAATGCCAGTAGCAAGTCTCTTCTTGCATAGTTCCAGTGGGAAACAAATGTAAGATGAACTGCAGAAGAATCTTACAGTGATGGAATCAGCTAGACCAGACACCCAGGACAATACCATCTGCCTCACTCAGAGACCAACGGTTGTGGGCATCAGCATGTGAATCCCTGGGAGCACAAAAGAGCAGATGCTTCAAACCCTTTGAGGTTGACCCATTGCTGAGCAACATTTTGAGTGTTTGGCTCTGCCTCAAGACAAGCCTTGAGTTTCATGCATTTATAAGGGCAGAAGTCAGCTCTGATAGAATCAGAATAGGTCGCCTGAAATGAAAGCTCAGCATTGGGTGTGTAGCAAAAAACATGCCAGATGTCCAACTGGGCAAAACATGAAAGAGGTGTGAGTAGGTAGGAGGCACGAAACAAGCCTTTCCTCATTGCTTGCTACACAGCTGGTTGAAATGTGTCAATACAGGTATTTCAGGGATTTTGCAACTCTCCTCTTATCCTTGTAAGGGTCCTGAGTTTTGAACCCACCTGATTCCCATTCAGACATATATGTGTTAACCCACCATAGAGTTAGAACCATTGGTGTATGACAGAAATTAGACTGCCTCAGAACTTGGAAGAATACTTCTTGCTGCAGAGGCAAAGGGAAGGGAAGTGGGACCCATGATAGTCAAATGGCTGTGCCTAGACACTGACTTCATGGTGAAACAAAAGTTTTCTAGTCACATCTGTGACTAGGATATGGGCAAGTAGGTTTCTTGCAAGTAGAACATGAATGATATGGTGGACTAGCAGATATAGGCAAGTAAGTGTGGGTTTATATAACTCATTCCCATGTCTTGTGAAATGATAGTGTCATAGCAAAGGGAGCTAAGAGAGGCTCCCAAATGGAAGCTACACTCATAGAAGCTGGTGAAACCAGAGACAAAACCTGATTTACAGATCTGGGCAGGTTATATTCAACAGAAGCTATTTGCCTTGTTTGTCTTCTCAGAGCAGTCAGTTGGGGTTCAGCAAAACAAAGATGTTAAAATTGGACTGGAAGAACAGGCCCAACAGTCCTCCTCCCCCACCCCCTGAAAAGGAGCCTTCCTCTCCACAATACACTCATGCGCATGCACAGTCTTTTGAGTCTTTTCCCCAAATGGACAGAGACTCTGCGACGCCAGAATAAATGAATTGCATCATTTGATGGATTTTATCTTCAATCAAGGAGCACCTCTCCCTTTAGGAGAGAAGCTGTAAAAATGTCTTGATTAAACATGGAAGCTCCAAGGTGACTCTTTTGACTGAGTAGTGAAATGACTAGAAAGTGACCTTCGGGTTAACACCATATAGGTTGCTGGCCCTAAAGCTGATAAAAGAATCCCCCATGAGAGCAGAGCATTGTCTTTTGAAACCCAGTAAAAAAGAAGATAAACACAGATGCTTTCAGTTGTCAGAAGGGAGGTGACAGGTCAGATGGTGAGTGCATGCATGATTTTTTTGGGGGGAGAGGGGTTAGTACTAGGCTCTTAGATTGACATTTTCTTATCAGCAAACAAAGGACATGAGAAATACAATCCAAGAGGGTTTTCCCCTAGGTGTTTTAGCAGTCAAACCGCTGCCTTGGTTTACTCACCACAGCTGGTGCTGTTGATACAGCAGCCCTGTAACATGTACTGAGCAGAGTTTGCCCAGCAGACTGGGTCAAACCCAAACACATGGATGAGCCCAGGAGAATAAACTTTGCCTGACATTCATTATAAGGACATCCAGGTGCTTCTTATGCCTTGGAGAGGTCCCATATCTCTGACTTACTTTAGTGGATTACAGAGAGGAATCACGTTCACATCACAACCTCATGGGCTTATTCTGAGAGTGAGAAGAGAGGCTCAATGTCTAGGGCTGCAAGGTGAACAGTTTTAAATTCATACAGATGCTTTATATTTAGCAGAATAACACAACAGAAGATCCTTGGTGGGGTGGACTGGATTTTCTTGGCCTCAATGACATAGTCAAGCTAGGGAAGTCTTTTCCTCTGGGTGATGGCTCTCATGTACATTAGATGGGTCAACTGTGGCTAGCAGATGGCAGCATGAAGTGCCCTGCTGTACTGCTCCAGCTTGTCCTTCCATTCTTCACAGGTTTTGCTGGCAGCTGAACTGCCTAGTCATCACCCAAAAGAAGTGTGGCCAACCAAGGGAGTTACCCAAGCCATAGAAGTTACCGCTCATCCTCCGCACCCAGCTGACCATGCAAATGCTCCTCACTTGTCTTACTTGTAAAACAGTTGCTCCAGTCACCTTCCTGGGAGAGATGTGGGAAGCAGGTGGCTTCCAGATCAGCCAGCAGCCAGCTGAAATGGCTGGGTAAGCCTTTGTGTTTGTCTTTTCTCCTCCTACCCCTTTGTCTGACTTGTATCTGTAAACCATAATTCCCTAGTGTGGGAAGTCTCTCTTACTAAACACAGATCCTAACACGACAGAGCAGAGTGCAGCCCACAGGTACAACTCAAAAGGTAGCAGTAAAAGCCTGATGAGCTCTTTTGAAAAAAAAAGTCCAGATTTTACATCTTTCCTTCTAACTGAATTCTAGATTAGTTATTACTTCAAACTACTCTGTAATTTCATATGATCACATCTTCCCCTCTTGGCCTTAAACTGTGAGAGCAGTGTTGTCAGTTGCTATTTTCAAGATGATCCCTCTCCTGCAGAATGGACAGACAAATGGCCAAGAGCAGCCTCATGTGGTTATAAGGTTAGGTCTACCGACAGCTCTCTGTGGAGTGACATGAGGAAGGATGCACCCCCTGCCTGTTGTCTTCACACCATGAAGAGGAGACCTTCTTCTCTGGAGACCAGCTAGGCTGGGGGAACACATACAGGTACTAAAAGCTGCCCCCTGCCACATGCATATGTGGATCTAACCTTGATAGCCATTTCTTTTTTGGGTGTTCAACCACAGTTCTCCCTTGTCATACTACTGCTCATCACAGCTGGTAGAGCAGAATTTAAACATTAACCATAATAGTGCTGGGGAAAAAAAGAAGAAAAGGAAAAGGAAAAGGAAAAGGAAAAGGAAAAGGAAAAGGAAAAGGAAAAGGAAAGGAAAGGAAAGGAAAGGAAAGGAAAGGAAAGGAAAGGAAAGGAAAGGAAAGGAAAGGAAAGGAAAGGAAAGGAAAGGAAAGGAAAGGAAAGGAAAGGAAAGGAAAGGAAAGGAAAGGAAAGGAAAGGAAAGGAAAGGAAAGGAAAGGAAAGGAAAGGAAAGGAAAGGAAAGGAAAGGAAAGGAAAGGAAAGAAAAGAAAAGAAAAGAAAAGAAAAGAAAAGAAAAGAAAAGAAAAGAAAAGAAAAGAAAAGAAAAGAAAAGAAAAGAAAAGAAAAGAAAAGAAAAGAAAAGAAAAGAAAAGAAAAGAAAAAAGATCCATTCCCTTAAAGGAAAAATTAAAAAGAAGGGCAAGAGTCTGCCCATATGCATTCACAATTTCCATATTATATACAATGTCTGTCCCATTTCCACTGATTGATGGGATGTGGCATTATTTCTCTTGCAGCCCTGTATCCAGATCCCTGTATCCTGTCTCAGTATCCAGACAAAGAGACCTAGTCCCCTTGCTTCACTTCACCCCCACCCGCACCCCCACTTCGAAACTGATGAGGCAAGAACACTATTCTGAAATAAAATCCTGGAAAGACAAAAGAAAGAAATAGCTGAATTCTGCCTCTCCCAGGTTGTGGTTGAGGGGGCGAGACAGGTAAAATGCATCAGGCCAAAACATCTGTGAGATCAAATTCTAGTTGTCATCTGTCTTGGAAGGGCTGACCCTGCCAATTTCTCTCTGTATTAGGCTGTGTGTGTGTTTATTTTATTTAACCATGATATTTTATTTTATTTTACTTTATTTTGTTTTGTTTTGTTTTGTTTTGTTTTATTTTATTATATATTTTAATTTTATTTTATTTCATTTTATTTCATTCTATTTTAATCTTTTTCCCCTTCTTGGTCTGTGAATGTTCACAATGAATCTAAGACAGCTTTCCAGATCAGATTTACAGCTGCACAGAAAGCAAGACTGTTGCTATTTATAGTCATCTCAAGTTTGTTTCATCTGCCTACACAATCAATTAACTTCAGCTCCAGCTAATTTTGCAATCAGCCCAAGAAAAATGTCTCTGGTGTAATGGCTTGTTTTCTCCTTCTTTTCCCTGGAGCTATAAAAAACTCTGTTCCCCTTCCTTATCCAAGTTCTACACCTGAGTACAGCACTAACCGGACTCATCCTCCGTGTCTTTGCCTCTTAGCAGCTTCTTCCTGGCTGACTTGACAGAAGAGCATTTACTTTACATGATAGAGACCTTTTTTCCCCTCTCCAATGGATGTTTGGAAAGAATACTTCACCATTTATTTTTCCATCAGCTAATTGCAAATATTGAAAGCGTCTAGACAGGGGGAAAATAGCTTTATAAATCATCAGCAAAAGGAATTTCAATGTTATCTTACATCCCACACAAATACTTTTTAAAGATGTTCAGTAAATATATATTTAGATACAGAAAAATCATGTTAACCTGGAACTCAGGTTTAGTGCACGTCAGGAATTTAAACATGGAAGGGAGAGAATCACAGAGCCAGGATGTTGTAGCTATCCCACAGACAAATAATAAAACACAGTAGATTAAATCTGAATGTGTAGTGAACAGAAATGTTGAAGATGATGGCCATTTGGATTTACTCTTCAGTTCTTTATTGCTAAAGTTTTTAACGTCAAAATGTGCATAAAGGTGTTCCTCCTTCTATTTTTTCCAAAATAAAATGTTTTCTTTTTAAATCCCCGATATTTTCTAGGCCCCTGAAACAGACACCTGCTGACCAAAAGGCATTTTTCTCCTGGTAAAAAAAGCGAGGGTAAAGCCAAGTTCCTCTCAGGCAACAGAGTGAACCCACTATTTAATTCTCCCCTTCTTGCAACAGAGTCTCTCACTCTTGTTTTGGTCAATTTAGTCTTGCTGTCAAAATTCATGGAAATAAACAGGAACTTCCAGAGGTAACATTTATGTTATGCCTGTTACACAATGAATCCCTGTGGAGAACCACATGAGCTGGCTCCAAACTCAATAGCATCAACTCTAGAAACCATATCATTCGGGGACTCCGTCAAAGTTAGTGTGCTCTTACTAGAGAGTCCTTGCCTCTAAGCAAATATCTGTGTACCATAAGACCTTGTTGATCTCATCTGAGCTAGGCCAGAGACCTAAGAATAAAAGAGCAGGGTAAACCCACTTAGATTCCCACTGAATCAGTGAACTTACAGATCATACAGGAAAGAGTGGAAAGCCAAGGGAGAGGAAGGATGAGGAAGACTGCACAACCTTCCTACAGGCCCTGGTTACAAACTGGTAGATGACAAGTGCTTCAGACAGCATAACCTGGGGACAGTCATTTGTAGTCTGAAGAGCAACTGTGATGATCTTGGCATCAGAACTTCTATCAGAGTCCCAGAGTAGAGGGGTGTCTTTCCAAGCCCCATTGATGACATGACACTGTGAGGACAAGCTTGCAATTCTACCTTCTTCTTAATAGCAATATACCTAGTAGGACTCACAAGGTGTCCTTTAGTTAATCTTCTCCCATATGGTAGGATCAACAATACTTTAATTAGTCCTGACAGGTGCTAGTTAAATCTCTACTTTAAAAACTCCAGCTACAAAGTATTGCTCCCTTTCCTCCTGAGCACTAAAACATACCCTGTATTTACATGTCTAAGGTCTCTGTCTAGCAAATGAAAGAAGAGAAAACACATTAGTCTACCGCCTCAGCTGGTATAGAAATGGTTGCAAGCCCAGGACTTTGCACACTAACTTGTCTGTTAGCTTCCAGAGCGTCATGGACTGAAAGCATTGTCCTTTGGGAGTCCAGTCTCAAAGGATCCCTTAGCTCAGACATGAGATTCCTGTGGTTTTTCAGTAATTCTACATGCCCAAGACAGCTTATTTAGAGAAACAAAAATATTGTTTGTCCTTGTGGGATAAACTATTTACTCAGTTTCTTCAAAACTGTCACATCTCTTTCAAAATGCTAGAGGTTTGTTTTGTTTTGTTTTTTAGTTTCTTGCTTTGTAGACACAAGTGTCTTGAGGAGAAAGAAAGGCATGATTTAATTAGTTGCTGAAGATGAAGGGACAGGGCTTTTTCCTTCGAGGGGACAACAGCCTCAGGTCAGCTTCTTTCCCTTTAGGTTACTGTTTGAGTGTTTATAAGTTGGGCAGAGTTAAGGGCAAAATATATATATATAAAGGTGTATGAGAGGCTGTGAGAGTATGGGGTACAAGGAAGAGAAGAGGGATGTACGTTAACAGTATACACACACACAAACACACACACACACAAAAAAAAAAAAGTTTTAAAAACAATGAAACCTTTTACTGATGGTCTTAGAACAGATCCCACTGATCCATCTGTGATGCATCCCTGCCTTTTTCTGCATCTCCTCTCTTATTTCAGTTCCCATAGTCCTCAAACTGTGGTCCATATGTGGCTAAAGACACACAAGGCCATTGTGAAGAACATTTTTCCTTTGATGTTTGATAAGGTAAATCATAGCCTGCAAATATTTTAAGAATCTTTTAGTTCATTTGTCTAAAAACACATTTGCCTTTGCTTTCCCTGGCAGTAATGTTCTGATTGTTTTGGAACAGGGAATCTGTTCTGCTTCCCTGGAATCAGGATCAAATCCTTGCTACACCCCACAATGCCCTTCCTTTACTATGTACTAGTGCTAAATAATGCTATAGGAACTACAACTTCTTCTTGGTAACAGTAAGCAGGAGCAAACACATTTTACTCCCCAGCTCTGCAGCCTCCCAAGAGCAGCCATCACTCATCAGACATCTACCACAGCTGTCCTTCCTGCTGGGGACTATTCCAAGAAATGACAACTAAGCTCCAGCCCCCAAAACATTTGAATTTCAGGGGAAGTTGATACTGACCTCCATACCTATAATGAGCCAGATGGGGGTTTCTGAGCCTTGAGAAAGCCCAGATTATGATGCACATTAGTTCTGAATACATGGCTGTAGCCCAGCTTTTACTTTGAGATATTTTCTGTCTGCCTAGGGAGAGAGAGATGATCTGAGAACTGAGGATCATTCCTGTACCAACCCATGCTACTACTAGATTTGGAAGTTAAGTCAATGCATGGATGGATGAAAAAATATGAGCTGTAGGAAACAAAAGGAATCAGAGGGGACTTTGTGGCATGCCTTGAGGAGGACAAGAGGTGTTGGCTGCCTCTTCTCCAACAGTGAACTGCTAACATAGTTGCTGGCCTCACCTTTTTGACAATGTGCTTACAGAGGTTGCTATAGGAGTAGAGCAAGTTTCTTTGAACTACAATTTCTTCAGATCTGCCACTAATACATTAGAAGTACTGTAGGAGATGGACTCCCTGGTTGACATCTGTGGAGGACAGAAGTCAGAAGCAGCCTTTTCTGCTTTGCACCTCAAAGATGTTTCCAAGCACCACTCCGCTAAAGCTGGGAGTCGCCCACACCCTCACTCCCAGCTGATCAATCCCCTTGTACTTCTCCACGATACAAAAAAAAACAACCCAAGCTGTGCCCTAAACAGCAACATGAAGGGCTCAGACCATGGACCTGAGCAGCAGTGGTGATATCACATGGAAAGAGCAACATGCTGTGCTTCAGAGGCTGGAATGAGCAGCTGCAGCTGCGGGGTGCCACAGGATCTCTTCCAGCTGGTGTGTCCAATACAGTCTGTCTTACCAGCAGCAGCCTCAGCTGCTGACAGTCTCAGAACCCAGTTTTTCTCTACCTCACACTCCTTGTCCTTTGCAGTTAGGTACTGCAAAGAACTTATAGAACTATAAAAACAGGGGGGAGATGTAGAATGCATTTCATTCAAAGTGTTTCATTGTTCCAGAGTAACTTTGTCTTGCTCAGACCCACCAGAGTTTTTCCTCTTCATCTATATGGCCACGAACATTATCAAACACAAAACACTTGGCACTTCTTGACTGGCTTTAACCAAAAGACCATATCTTCATAATCCACAAGGCCAAATAAAGTTTTTCCAGGCCTGGTGGAAGAAGAATTTGATGAAAGGACTCTCCATGACTATCCAGATAATAATTACTGGTTTGCATTAAAAATCTTTGATGTTGATTTTCCTTGATCTTTCCTTAGGTTCAGTCCAGCTTAGAGACATTTGCCATCTCTGGAACCCACCTTCTGAGAAAACCCCAAATACTAGCTTTGGTAAATTAGCAAACCTACACAGCAGATTTGTGAGGCTGGTTTATCTCAAAGTCTGTTGTTTGGTGTTCTACTGTCTAAACCAGTCAGTCACTTTCTTTCAACAAAGGGAGGGAAAGGAGATCAGGTGAAGTGATGTTAACAATTCACCTAAGACAAAGACTTCATTGCTGATGAGCTTTATTCGATTTTGACTTGCATATGTTTAACAATCTTGTAGATTAAGCTGGGATGAGCCTGCTTTACTCTTGGATGAAAGACTTCTGAGAAGATCAATGCTGAGTTTTCTGAACTAGTTTGGTGTTTGTGCAGTGCAATTTAAAATATATTAGGAAACTAAAGCACACTTTTCACAAGGGCTAAAGATGTGCTTCAAAGCTCTGGCTGGTTTGCTAATGTGGTAACTCCTGTCTCCTTCAATTTCCCACATAGTTTGATCTTGATACAACATTCTGCTTCACTTCCTGCTCTGGAGTACGACGAGCATTTATCTCTGCTGTACAAGAGCTTCTGCTTCCCACACTGAAGATAGCTGTGTGATCCTTACAGATAGCATGTTTCAGGATGAAATGCAGCTACCTCCACAGGATTGCATATCTGCCTATGTAGGTCATTCATCTTCTTCATCTGTGTCCAGGACACCCAAAACATGGATTAATGTGATTTAAAAGAGAATAAGAGCGCTTTGGTGGAAAAGATGTAGAGGATCGTGGCTAATTTCTGTTTCACTCCCTCAGACTTTTCATTTTGTTTGAGTGGATGTCTTGAAGAAGCTCTGGTCTTAGGTGAGATACTGGCCTGTGTTAGCAGATATTTCTTGCATCTTTTCTACCTGTTCTAAATGCCACCATGGTCACCTTGAGACACCCATATCATGAGAGAAATTTCCACTAGAAAGCTCTCCAAAAAGGAAGACAGTGGTTACTCAGACCTCCCTCATGGCGTTCACTGAAGTGGACCAGTTCGCTCCTGTGCCTAAAAAAGACCACATAACAGAATTTTGTTATTATTACTATTATTATATATCCAAGTAATATATCCAAGTAATAACCATAGTAATAATAATAAAATTATCTGACTTCTACAACTGTGATGAGGGAGAGAAGCTTTACACAGAGGCCCCAAAGCCATCAGGGATTTAGTCGGCTCTACTACAACAGGCTGAGCAGGAAGGAGGGATAAAGAGCTCAGTTTTCCCAGGAGGGATTTGTTACATACCTCTATTGTTTCTTTCAAAGCCTTCTTTGCTCTACCTGGTGCAGGCACTGGACATAGGCCAGGTGCCCTTTGTGCCCCTGGATGCGAATCAGCCAGGAGCTGGGGGGAAGCCGAAACTGCAATACAAGCAGAGCTGCCAATGCACTAAGCCGAACTGCCAGTGTCAGCCCTGAGGACGAAGGTTATTCTTCTAGAGCTTGATGCCAACTGGCACAGGCTCCCTCTTCTTCCTTCACATAAGTGTTGCCTGCTTCACCCTCCCCCTCCCCATCCATGGTATTTTGCCTTTGAAGTCACTTCATCAAGAAATTCTTCCTCTGTCGGGATTAATTTTCCACCTGCCAGGCCATGAATAGCCACCTTTTTGTGTGTCTGCAGCACGCTGCCAAAGAAAGGGAGCAGAAAGGAGCAAGTAAGCCTGGAAGAGGTAAATGATACAAAGGAGCACCAAGAAATCCTACCCATACCTTTAGCCCTGAAGCAGCTCAAGATACTTGCTCCTTAAAAACCCATTCCTATATGGGAATGGGTTAGATTTCAAACATGTCTGCAAAACATAATCCTATGTGGCCAGATGCCTACGGAGGAATTTTTCCCTGGCTAAATCCATGATGAGAGCAAACACACAGGTTCCTGACACTTAAAGGAACTTAAATACATATTTCCTAGAAACAGAAAGATGCCAGAACCAAGATCTTGGCTATCCCTGGGGTTGTCTTTTTCACTCCTTCATATGGAAGGTGATCTACGGTTTATAGGCATCTCTGATATTCACTGGGGTCCAGACTGGTGGTTATTGGTTTGGCAAATCTGTTCTCATGATGTTGAACTCTTTCCTTTAAAGCTGAATTATCTGAATATGAATTTTGAGAAATATCTGGATACTCTGGATGTATAATTGTTCTACAGTCATGTAGGAGACATCTAAAAAACACTTTGGAGTCTTGGGGCAGTGCAGCCTTTAGCTGGAGACGTTGACAAACACAAAACAGACCAAGTTAAAACCTAATAACTTGGGACATCGCCGAATACTTGTAGATACAAGATGTTTCATAAGAAGTTGGAATGAAAAAAAAGTTTTTTGATTTTTTTTTCAGCAAATGTTCTAAAGAAAAGCCTGTTGACTTTTGTGAAAATAAGCTACCATGGCTCCTAGCACGGCTCCTGTCATGGCTGTGTATCCCAAGTAGGACAAGACATTTCCTCGGTATAGGGTCAGACACTCAGCTCTCTCCAACAGGTCAGACTGAGTGACTGGAAAGCAGGAATAGGATGCTCAGATGCTTGAATCAGGCTTACTAGGAAGGGTACATAAGAAAATTCAAAGTCAAGATGCTTTCGCCCTGGATGCTCTGGTGTTCTTGTTTCTTGCACTCTCCTAGGTGCAGCAAGCAGTGAGGTGTCTTTTAAAGCCTGAAGGAGTTTCCTAATCACAGAGCAATACTGGTGGTTGGAGCACTGGGCTGGGATGCAGGGAAACAAACTTTTGACCCTGAAAAACTGATATTGCTTTTATTTCCCATTTATCAGCCTTTGCTCTCCTAATCTCTTGAGACAACTAGAAGAATTATGCCTTCATATACATGTGGGCAAAGGACTAAGCGAACTGAACAGTTTTTGTTGCTGTTGTTTTGTTTCATTTTGTTCTGTTTTGTTTTGTTTTCAGAAGCCTCTCAGAGTTCTTGTAATGTCAGTCCTGTCTATTACTGACAGTTAATTTTGAGCAGTGAGGAAAGCTCAAAGCAGCCCCAAGCATGGGAGATAACAGAGCACTAGACTTCAAAATGTCAGTCTGATTCTCTTTCCATCTCACTCTTCCACAACTCCTACATGAAGCCAAATTTCTTCACAGGAAACATTATCCTGGAAATCTGCCTTCTGTTCCATTTTACATTCCTGCAGCCAAACTAATTTTGAATGTATTGTTAAAAAGGGTCTAATTCCAATGCTGTTAGTCTGTAGTATAAAGACCTGTGCATCCACCTTTCCAGTTTACTTGAGACAAATAAGGAGCCTTTCTAATGGCATTCTAGTGGTGCAAAATAAGGGTGGAGTAAATGTTTGAATCGCATTTGTGTGCGTTCCCCAAGCTTTCAGATGGGGAAGAGGGGTCAGGAGCTGAAGACTCATATGCCAGCTTAAATTTAGAAGCAGGTTTTTATGGCTGAGTAATAAACTCATGAAAATTGGGGGTTTATTAATGAAAATGTTGACAGGCCTTTAACTTTAGTGGTGCTACTGGGCACTACTATATGTGAAAAAGAAGCCTTTCTGCACTTAAAATTTATTAGCTGTAATTTTATTTTCTTGCTTTCCACATATAGAATATGTGCTAGGGAAACAAGAGCACTTTATATCCTGTGAAACCAGAGCTTTTTCCTTTTTTCTTTTTTTCTATTTTTCCTTTTATTTTTTTTTTTTTTTTAATACATGCTTTGTTTCTCAAGCTCTGGCATGTCTGAACCCACCCCAGCAGAATTCAGTGGGATTATTGGCTAATTTCAGTGCAGCCCTACAGCCACTGAAAAGTCACTTGCTGACGAAAGGCACACGCAGGAACAACTGGCTCAGACGGAAGGGGAGAGCCTTGTTTCCTTCTCCTTGAAACACAGCTTATTCCATCCCTCCCATCAGTTTGTGTGTTTTCTCAAATTAGATCAAATCCTGCCAGTAAAAGTGATGGTGGAGATCGACTGACTTTTACTGAATTGTGATCAGAAAAGCATGCCTCAGGGTCTCAGAAACAAGCTGTTCCCCAGGACTAACTCCCTAATCTTTCCTGTTGTTTCTGCAAATTCTCCTCTGCCTCTGTGGCCCCCCCGGTGACCCACAACACTTGCCAGCAGTTTGGAGCAGAGACCCAACCCATCACCCCTGTCCTGGGAGGTAACACCACCCTCTCCAAAAACTTCTTCCTATAGATGCATAGGATGTATAGATCTACTTTCCCAATTACTCTGGAATAGGAAGTTGTCCAGGTGAATTATCTTAATCTTTTGGAAAGAGGCATCATCCTGTCCTCGCTGCCCCCTCAATCCTCAGAAATTGGTAGCCCCTGCCAACCAACAGTTTTCCTTTGACAATGATGTTCCCTTTGCGTGGAAGGAATAAAATACTGGGAGGTGTTCCTGCATGCTAGCTGCTCACCAACAGCTTCTTGGCCACTGTTGGCTGTGGCCTGCAAATGCTAATGCCTGGGAAAACCCAGCACCACCCCTGTGAGATCTCCCTTCCTCCACAAACTGGGCTGAACTCTCCTTCCCTGGCTGAAGCTGCAGAGGGGCTGACAGATGCAGGGCAGCTTCCCTGGGTTTCAGAAAGCCAACTTTGCCTCCAACCAATGCTAACAAGCACCACAGGAGAAAAGAATAGCTCCCAGTGCCATGAACAGAACCCCATGCAAAGTATTTTATGGCTGCTACATGAGAAAGCTTTTGGCTTGTGGGCTGGAGCCCACAGCATAGCCAGGAGGTCATCACCAGCTTGGTCACAGCAGCCTCTTGCTTCAGACTCCAAGGAGAGCACGAAATGCAGCAAGGCACATGCTTCGACTCTCGCAGCCTCGCTAAGGTCACTGTATGGAACAAATCAGCCTGAAGTAACGCAGACCACATTGAAGATCTGCAAGTCATTACCCATAATGATTATTCAGAAAGGGAGCTGGCACCAAAACCCTCTTCCCTCTCCTCCAGTCTAAATCTCTCTCCCTCCCTTTCTCTTTCACTCCCTGGTGCTTTCAAGCAACAAAGAGTATCTGAGGATTGTTTCCCTCCTGTTGTGAGTCATCAGAAATCAGCGCAGGAGGAAGGCATGCTGGAGCCTCAAGGAAAGGTTAGCAGAAGGCAGGGAGCACTGTTCCCATTCAGCTGTGCCCATCCTCCTCCTCGTGGAAATGTGCACCTGGTTTGGACAGGAAAGCACGGAGGCAATCACAGGGCCTGAGAAGGCACCTCTGTTCCAGGCTGCCTTGCAGACACAGACAGGGTGGAGGGGGAACGCTCCTGAGAGTAAAAGCATTTGCCTTCACCCAGGAAGGCAGTGGATGGTGTAATGTCCTCTGAGGTCTAGCAATTACCTGCTGGCTTGAAAACATTTTAGACCCCTCCCTCTCCTTTCCCAAGTGGGAAGTGTTCACTTGCTGACACCCCACCCCCGTCTTCCATTGCATTTGCAATAGGACATAGATTCATTTTCTTTAACAATAAACCAGGAACATGGATGAATGTATTTGGAAACCTTTACCGCTCCTATTGTAGTGCCATATACACAAAGATGTGCAAGAATAAAAGCAGCAAAGGGCTTGGGGGAGCAGAAACTTTGGCTGGGGGGGACGCAGAGTGCAGAAAAGCCTGCAGAAACGTTTAACTGTGCCTTTGAGAGAATGAAGAGCTCTTCTCTGGGGCTTGTTGGAACTGTAACTATCTAATTTAGAAAAGCAGGATGAGATGAATATTTTATGAGGGTTTTTCCACAGGGCTGTTAACATTTAGCAAACAAAAGACATCCGTGATTCATTTTCCTTCTCACAGGGGGCAAACAAGTTAACAGATGTAACAAGGGAATTAAAAAGGGATGCTCCCAGCACTCGGAGCAGCTGTTGCCTTTACCAGGTACTTGAAAAACTGGGAATACTTTGGTTCGTGCAGCACCTATAGGAGGAAGCAGGTTTAGGGTCAAGCTAACAAATGGATTCAAACCTGTTTACTGCTCCAGTGTCCCTGGCTAAGTGCTGTTGGTCCCAGCCTTAGGCCTTAGGGGTGTCTAAACAGTTTTGACAATCTATGGTTGTGTTCCCTTTGTTTCAAACAGTGAAGGAAATCTTCCCTCCTTCCCCTGATCTAGTTCGATGGCAGCTCCTGGGCTGCGGTCAGCCTGGCCCTGCTAGTCACGACCTGACTCCAGGTACTTCCCCAGCCGCTCCTCCTGCAGAAGAGGCATGGGCCTGGATTTCAGGGAGGGCCCTGACCACACTGGGGGAGGGAGCAGATAGCCCTGTCCACAGCGGCTGCCAGCCTCTCTGCAGGGTGTTGAGGTAAAGGATTAGCAGCAGCAGAGGCACAAAGAGGTGCCGGCCGTCCCATCTCCTGCTGCAGTGGGTCAGCCCTGCTGCAGCACCTCTTGTCGCCCCCGTGGTAGGCCAGCTGGGCAGAGAAATTCTTCCTTCCCACAGAGAGGTGTGCGGTGCTGGAGCAGGAGGCCTTGGGCACCTCGCCCCATCCTGCCGACTACACCAGTCTACGTAGGTGTCCTGAAATCAGCCCAAACCTTTGAGTATGTTGGTCCATCTTGGGCCTGCGCCTGCTCCGTTGTTAATGAGTGTCGGAGCGTGGCATGCTCTGTCTCGCTCCTGGCTGCTCAGCTGCCTTGCACAGAGCCTGCAGGCTGCCTGCTTGGGCTTTTATGGGGGGGTGGGGGGAATATATGATCCTGAGGGTGTTCTCCACCAGTTTCTGTCATGACCGTGTCCAGCTTCACTGTACCCTTCACAATTGTGGTATTGAGGGCAGCCATGAGGTAGACTACAAAAAATTCAGCTAGACATACACCTAGAGATTGTTTCTTTTACATACAAGTGTGCACACCCCCCCCCCCCCCACCCTCCCACCCCCCACACACACTTCTTACGCGGACACATAGATGTGCACATAATACAGCACAGTACCATAAAAATAATACTAACACTCCAGGTGAGGCACATCGCCAGCTCCGTCACTGGACTTGGCACCGGTGGTGAGCATTTCAAGCCTCGCCTTTGCTAAACCATGTCATACAAGGACTGTCTCCAGGAGAATGTGCCCATTGCTGTAGTACCCAGACATTTACAAAACTAAATAGGAGCCAGATGCACTAAAGAGACACTAAAGAGACTGAACGTTGTTTTTTTTCCTACTCCTACCTTCATATTATGCCTCCTTGTTCAGAAGTTCATGTCTAGCAGAGAGCTGCAAAACCTGTTCCTGCAGTCTTCTTTAGAGAACCACATCAAAAGCAGAACAACGAGATGATGACCAGATATACTGGTGCAAACCTAATCCTTTCCAATCTCTAGGCTTTCCCTCCCCTCTACTAAATCTGACCACAGTTATCTGCTGTGGGGCCAATAGTTCTTAGCCCTATTTTAATCTTATTTTGAAAATCTATTACTACTGGTTTTAAAACACACATCTGGGACTAAGCACAGATTACATGCAGGATGGAGCTTTTTGAATTGGTAGTAGGAGACAGACATGATGCAGAGTCCAGGTCCAAAGCAAGGCAAGTCCCTCTTTTGATTTCACTCTCTGTCCCTGGAGTGCACTTCGTATTTCATCAGTGCTCACACATCTGTCTGTGCTGGCCTCTGCTTTGCTTTCCTCCTGGAGAAAGTGGAATACTCAGGCCTGGTCCCTGTTCTGACGTGATTATGTGAAGTGATTTTCTGCAACCAGCTCTCTTCTGATGCTGGAGGTCCAAGGACGGGCTTCTTCCATGCCTGAGGGCCTAAAATCATGGCAGAATTGTCATCACATCATGTCATAAAATAAGTGTCTGCCAACTGCCACCCGCTTTGACCCACCTCCCTGCTGCCTGTAGCTGAAAGACATGATAATGCCAGCTTGGGAGTTAGCTGTCCCAAACTTACTTGGAGCTTTGTGACTCCTTCAGAGCATAAAATTATTCTGCACTTCCCTTCATCTGCAGCCACCTCCTTCTGCAGGGTCTTTCTTTCAGGTTTAGTCATACGAGGACTTAAAAGCAGACAGCTAAGTAGTCCCACTGGCATATGAAGCAATTTGCCAGGAAAAGCAAACATTTCCAACCAGATCAACAGACAGTAATAGGAAAAAAATAAAATAAAAAAAAAAAATAAAGGAAGGAAGGAAGGAAAAAGAAGGTGCTAAATTGAGACCCTGTCTAGGATTGTTCCTGTGCATGGTTTCCTCTCACTCTTCTCAGAAATGAGAGGGTTCACTGGTATATCCTGGGGCTCATTAATAATCAAGGCTGTTAGATGCAGGCACACTCATAGTTCTCTCCATTTTTCTCTGAAACTTTCTCACATGAAGGGAAGCCTCCACTGTTTGTTAGTTATGGGCATTTGCTCAGCCCCAGTGCCATTCCAGTTTAAATTAACCTCAGCAATGATGGAAGCAGAGAGTTGCTCATCCTTGCTTAAGATCAGTGCTTCAGGTACAGGACAACTCTTTGGAAGTACCAGTCTCACTCAGCAGTTGGATATAAAGAATAAATAATTTGTTTCAGCAAGCAGCTCATCATAATGCAACCCAATGTGTCCATCTGGGTCAGAAAACCCAGCCCTGTAAGAGATTTTAGTAACGTTCTGGGGTATGATGGGGTGAGAGAACCTAGGCCCCTGTTATCCCTTACTCTGTTCTCAGCCAGGCTTCTGTCTACATATAACCCCTCCAACCTACCCACAACCTTAGGGGACAAAAACAGGTAGGAAAGTGGTGTTTTTTTGCCTCCTTCCTACGGGAATCTAATATCACCTGGGGCAGGGTAGAAGGGAATAAGCAGGGAAGGAGCTACCGGAAGTCATGCTGATGGTGATCCACTCATGCAAAGCACAGATGAAAACCATGCCACATCTCAGCCGGCTGCCTGGCACAAGGTCCTATGGAAAATGTAGAGGTAGCCTACAAGTGCTCGAATTTCACTGGTGGAAGGCACACAGCCCGCTTCTACATCCTGTGAAACCATAACATGGGAAAATATTGTGAGTCTCAGGTTTGGACTCTCTCTTAAATACTTATTAGCCTAGCAATTAAGGGGCAAAGGATTAAGGGGCAAAGGGAAAGAACACCCAATATTCACTGTAGGAATGCACAAAGAAAGTCTCTGGACAGTTGATTCATTTTGTGGCTTTGAACAAATCTCTGTTTCTCAGCTGTACTGTTTGTGAAGGGGGAATAAAATGCTGAGTTAATACTGGTAATTTTATTCAGTGGAAAAAGCAATTACACGTGGCATGGGAAGGCAGTGTTTGTACTAATATTTGTACTGATATTTGTACTGATAGCAGAACGTGTTATTAAGTCCTAATTGTCAGGATGTTGGATGACACGTATTAGAATAAATACGAAGACTTGGAAAGGAGTGCTTTAAGAAGGCAAAAGATAAAATGCTAAAGGACATAAAATAGCAATATACTGAAGATAAAGGTAAGCAACCCTGTTTGGATTGGAATGCATTCAGCCTTTCCCCAGAGATATATCAAGAATGAAATTGTTACCATATTTCAGCCTCTGTTCCAGTCCTTATCATAGGGTGATGTTCTTTTATTATTTGACCTTGGGATGTCATCATTATTGAAAAGATTATTGAGTGGCACTTATGAAAATGAGAGAGCATGAAGATTTGTTAAGGACAGGCCTGATGAAGAGCTGAGTACTTCTTCCTAAATCATATTCTTCTGAAGCAACTCACTTCTGACTCACAAAACTTATCATACACCAGTGATAACTCACCCTTAGCTCCAGGTGTCCCTGTCATGATTTACCACTTCCCCTAGTATTCTGCTGTTGAATTTTCAAGTCCACTGATGCATGAAAAGCATCTTCAGCCCTGAACTTCACTGAGTATGGTCTGTTTTTTACTTAGATATACAAGGAGATATAGATACATATCTTTTTATATGTCTATGTATATGTTAAAATATATAGGCAGCATGCACTTTTCCAAAGCTCTGACACATTAGTGTGGCACATTTAATTAATTCATTGTTTGGAAATTCCAGTAGTATTAAATGAATGATTCCAGCAGGAACTTAGCCAGACAGATGATTTCAGAAACTTCTCTCCACCACTTTGTCATTCTGGGAAGAAGGTTTTTTGGTTTTAGTTTTCTTTTTCAAAAAACTTCTACAGACCAGATGGTTCATGTGAAATACTTGAAATGCCACCAATTCAGGGTTGATATAAACAGATAGCTAAACTGAACCTGGTGGCTGCCAGGTAACTTGCAGGGAAAATAAATGAGGTGTGATGCTGACACTGCTAGTAGTTATTGCTTTCTATTTTTTTATTTTTTATTTTTTTTTATTTTTTTGCTATTCCCCTTGTTTGTTTGTTTGTTTGTTTGTTTTGCATTTTATTTATGTTTAGGCATTCTCACTATTCTGCACCACACTGGATACAAGATAGTGATCATATAAACAAAGCACACGAGTCCTGATACTTCATCAAACTAACACAAGGCTTTGCTGTTAACCATCACCAAGTTCCTTATGCATTCTGTGAGAGAATAGCAAAAGATGACACTCATTGCTAGCAGTCTTGTAAAAGGGCTCCCCACCCTTTTGGTGGGAGCCCCACCAGCTCCCCAAAGAGCCACGGTGTCTGAAAGAAGGAGCAGAACATAACACGATCCTCTGAAACTGGGACTGTGCAGGATTTAAGAAGAAAGCAAGGAGAATTTTTTATTTATTTATTTTTTTTTCTGGGGTGGGAGGGGGCGGGGGAAGCCACTCTGGTCAACTCTGGCTTTTATGTAATCTTAACTAGCATTCATAGAATGCAATCTTAATTAGCATTTATCTGGGAAATTCTATCGGGATAGTCTCTGCATTTTCAGTCTGAAATGACCTTTTTTAGAACTTCCAATGGCCAAAATAGAGTCAAAATGTTTCCATTTCTTTCAAAAAACTATTTCAAAGTGTCAAAAATCTACAATTTATGATTAAAAAAAAAAAAAAGAGAGAGAGATAAAAAGATAAAGAAAGATAAAAGGTATATAAAAAGATTTAAAAATTAAAAAAAAAAAATAAAAGAGATAAAAAGAAAGTCAGAACTTTTGTTTCTATGTCAAGCTGGTAAGAAGCTGTGGGATTTTCTTTTTGTTTTGAATTCCAAATTTTAAATGGACTTAAAAGACATTTTCCTGTTACACTCCCCTTTCTATATCCATTTCTTTTAACCCAGCTGGACTGGTATCAAGAACAAGAACAGGTAGATTATAGATGGTGAATCAATATGGTTGTTTTTCACTTGGGAATAGTTTTTTAGGGATCATTTGTCATTTGGAAACATCCCACAAAGACAAGACGCTGACCATCAGCAAACTGTTCTCAACTGGGAAAATAGCATCAGGACACTGATGATTTCTGCCCAAATTACGTGTTAACTTCTGTTCTTTGATCTAGTAAATAAAACTCATTGGGGATGTTAGGACTGGAACCGATACTTTGCTACTGATATGTGCAGACATGAAAGAAGTCACAGAATCACAGAATTTCTAGGTTGGAAGAGACCTCAAGGTCATCGAGTCCAACCTCCAACCTAACGCTAACAGCCCTCCACTAAACCATATCCCTAAGCTCTACAAGTTCCTTAGTGTTACAGCAATTCAGTTTCTCCCCTCTAAAGACTATACTTACTAGGTCTTCACTGGCTGTAAGGGAACCTTAAATACCTGTAGGTATAAACATTAGTGGGCACCTACATATAAACCTTAAATATCAGTGTTGAAACATGAAACTTTCTCTCCAAAGGAGAAAATTCAGAATGACAACCAAGGGTTTGTTGATGGCTCTTTCTCTAGGCAATCTGTAATGCTACAAAGTGTGCCATACATTATATGTGTGTTTTCCTCTCCTTTATTACTTGCATCCTTCTCCAGAGATCTGTCTTCAAAGTCCCACCACAACATCCTGTTTATTCTTACACTATATCTGTAGTCCTGAAGGACAGAGAAAACTTAAAAAAGAAGGAAGCTGAGGCTGTCACCTAGCTTTCACCAAGTAATCTCAGAGTAACCTGGAGGTGAGCTCTCTTGGAAAAAGAATGCCCACTTAAATAAATCCCTTCTAGAGGGATTCAGTGTGGAAAAGTTCTGATCTGCCTCGTTGCTAGGGGAATTGATGAGGAAATGGGCAGAGGCGGGTTCTGCAACTGTGCCATGCTACAGGAACATAATGAACCGTTTCCTTCTGTTCTGAAAAATAATATAAATGGGATGGCCAGGGAGCTTTCCTAGCCAGGATTTTACTCTACAAAATGTTTCCAAATGGAAAACAAGCACATTCACTGGGTAGCAGTAGGTAGGATGGAGGTTTCCACTGCCAGTCCCTCGCCAAAACCACAGGAAATGTCCTATGCCTCAGTAGATGGTGGCATGTGGACAACTCTTCGGAAACTGGATTGTACAGAATATGCTGGAATTCCCTTTCATCCTGACACAGCAGGAAGGAAGACACTAGATGGTCACAGGGCTTCTCTAAGGTTTCACAAAGACAACTTCAGGACAGTAGGGTGTTGGTTATTTTTTTGTTCTTGTTGTTTGTTTGTTTTGTTTTGCTTTGTTTTGCCATTTTACCAGAGATGAGGATTGGGAATAACTAGGTTGGGGGAGTTTAGTGTTGCCAAAGAGCCTGGCCAGAGGAGCTTGGAAATGTACCAATCTAATGATAGATCTAGGGGCTGCCAGAGGGTAAGTACAGAAAACATTAAGACATTTCTAGGCCTTCTATTTACAGGAGATTTGAGCTGGCAAAATCAGCTGCCAAGGTCCTGACTGAGAGGATGAGTCGGCTGCTGAGCACATATGTTGAGTGAAGGCTGCTGGGTTACTCTATACAAATTTCCATAATTTGTGTTTTCTTCCTGGGACATTTGGCCAAACCACTATGGGTGGGAATTGTCCTTGTGCCTGTCATCTTCAGAAAGGTCTGTAAGGAACCATGGCTCTCCTTCTTGATTACTCAGGGACTATCCCTATACAGTAGTTCTTCAGTGATTCTGTATTTTTTTTCAGATCGTATGTGTATGATTGCATGCACTTTCCTTGTACTCCTTTTTTAGGAGGGGATCTTCAATGGACTCCAGATGAATACTTTGTTTTATTTTATTTCATGATATGTTATTTCATTTCATTTCATTTCATTTCATTTCACTTCATTTCATTTCATTTCATTCAGTTAATTTTACCCAAGCGGTCTCCACTGGGGTTTGAAATCTAAGCTGGTAGATTTTTCTTGTATTATCACCCTTTGGAATGTGTCTCATTGATTCAGCTCTTCTCCTTCATATTCAGCAGTTAAATGTGTAAATTGTATATTCTTTTGAAACTATTTTAACCCTTTCACATCATGCACAACCTCTGAGAAGAAGGAAAGAAAGGCCTTAATTATTTATAATTTTTCCTATTTATTAATATTCTACTAGGCTCTGTAAAAAGAGATGTAGCAGGATGCAGTCTTTGCATTTTACAGCCACCTCCAAGTGAAGAGTAGGAAACAGGAATTTGGAGGAGGTACAGGTTTGGAGAATTGAGACCTCAAAGCCTTGGACAACACTTCCCTGACTGCAGTGCTGAGAAGTGGTATGTTCCATCAATATCAAAATTGAAGAGCAATTTAGAAAATAAAAGCTCTGGACTCTTCAGTGCCAATATCTGTTTCACAGGAGAAGCCTTCAGCTATTACATGAGATTTAAACATTTCAGTTTGCTATCTAACGTTTAATAGGCTGAACCCTGGCATATGGGTCTGAGAGTTGGGTGCATTCTGGATCTGATGCTTTTGTTGACTTCACTTTGGTGTGTAGGCATAGGTATTTGCTTCTGAAAAGCAGATTCATAATGATTTCTTCCAGTGAGTGTCTGTCAGCAAATGGAATTTAATTCAAAGCTCCTTAGTCCAGCCTGGAGACGTTTGGTCATCTGGGTCACAGGCTTGGGACTTTCTCCTCTGAACACACATCTCTGTCTGTGCTCTGAAAAGGAGGAATATCTGTGCTTCCCAGAACTGGACTTGCCTCCACTAGTTCCAACCAAAGACAGGAAAGAAATAGCTGGGTTTTTAAAATGTAATTAATACTAATGGAAAATAAATATATGCATATGTTTCCTGTGGCCCATGATGGCCTTTTCTGAGAATGCTTGTTCATACTTAACTATGACAAGCAGTGGGTGGTTTTCCAGTGAGCAATCACCTCAGGCTGGAAGCTGGGAAGGAAAGAAGATGAGCCAGAAGTCCTGCACAGAGGACTGAGCGCTAATAAAATGAGTGTCCATCCCTGGTCAAAGACTATACTACATGGGGACTCATGCCACACTTTGATACATCTCAGGCCCTGTTCAATCATCTGCATCATAACTCAAAATTTTGCATGTAGCTGGCTCTACCCCTGCCACACAACTGAGCTGAACTGGAAATGGGCCACCAGTGGGGTCTGGTTTTGATTAACCTTCTCATTTACATGGTGTCAACCAGCTTAATTTTTTTATTATTGCTGTGAGAGAGAAAAATTAAAGAAGGAGTTGCCTGGCATGGTGCGGCTTGCAGCTGTTTCATCTGAATTTCAGAGGGCAAGAACAGAAGTATGCAGAGCCTTGGCTAAAATGGAAAATGTTAAGGGGGTTTGGGTACATAAAATACAGCTGCTACTGGGCAAGGGTCTGACCCCTGGGCCAGAAGTCTGGATTGCAATACCCTCTCGGAAGCTTGGAAATTACATCTGTATTGATTGATGTTTGTCTTTTTCTTTTAGCCAAACCTTGTTTCCAGCCGCATGGATGTTTTGACAGAGCCTGAAATTCAGCTTACTTTTCATCCTCTCTTTTCCCCTGTGTTCATTCTACTTTCTTCTTGACACCAAACAAAACCCAACGGCAATCCAACAAGACCATGACCATTTGCCCTTGATCCTCTTGTACTGAGGCCTCACAAAATGGGAGCTAAAAGCTGTTCTGTTCAGTGCTTCTCCCTGCATTGAATAGGATCAACTCTTGTTCAGACCACCTTGGGCTCTCATTGTGAGGAGGTGAATCTCTGAAGGCACTGTAAAATAAGGGCCATTTTTGTGGCTTCTGCTTTATGCTGAGATCTGTCTAGCTTGTAGCAGTCAGTTGTGCCCGCTACACAAAAGTACTTTTGCAAGCAAGGCTGACACAGCTTCTCAGAAGACTCTTCGTAATGTTGATTGAACTGGCCCCAGAGCCCAGGCTTGGTGAGTGATGTAATCTTTCACCTCCAAGTTCAACCTGGAAAATTGCTTTCAGGGCTATTACTTTGGCATCTTTTATATGCTTGAAATTCCAGAATGATGAAAATAAGGAAAAGAAATAAACAGATACATAAGGCTTTTTGTTGTTGTTGTTGTTGTTGTTGTTGTTGTTGTTTTGATTTTGTTTTAAGAGAGAGAAAGAAAGAAATGCACAGAAAAGTGACATTATGATCCTTGTTTTGAGTTTTGTTTGGTAAGCAATTGCAAGAAATGAAAAAGGGCCAGTTTCCCAGGTGAACACTGCAGAAGTGTACATGGGCTTTATTAGTTTCCCAGAGGTTTAAATAGAGCTTGACATTTCACATTTCACTGAACATTGCACTCATACAATGGGCTGGGTAGTATATTTTGGAGCCAAAACTTCTCAAACAAGAGAGAAATTCTAATTTCTTTCATCTAATTCTCTGAAGCCAAATCCCAATTTGGACACCTAAAATTTCTGAACACCCACCGTTCTTTATGATTTTGATTAGATTTGTTTGTGCTCTGTACTTCTGAAAAATCCATCCAATTTTATTTAGGTTCCTGTTGGCAGGGACGTCTACACTTCAAATAAAAAAAAAAATGGAGAGGGGGAAAATGGAAAATAAGCGGTATTCTTAACTTGAGATGACTTACTATAGAGGTTCAAATTCAACTTTAGTATCCTTTATTGGACTAACCCAAACCATTCTGAATTGTTTTGACTCTACTATTGCTCTAAACAATGTTGACTAACTTAGGCTGCCTATGCAAAATTAAGAACATTTGTAAAATATATTTTAGCATAGATTTACTTTGTTCGTTTCTATATGTTACCTTAAATACCACAGCTGGAACATTTTGTTCAAAGAATTTCTTTACTCGTTGCACTCCAAGCAGAAACATGACCAAGAAGGGGAACATTATTTCTCTCAAGTCATTTATCCTGCCAGTACCCAAACCAATTCCCAGCACAATCTGCAAAGAGGACAGCAGGTAGTAGGCAGTACCAGAAACAACTTGTGGAGCTTGTGCCCTGCCCTTTGGTACCTCCATGAGGAGCAACAGGCATTAAAAAAAAAAATAGTGTAGGTCCAAATATTATATCCAAAAGCAGCTCATTGCAAAAGAAGCCAGATCAAGTTAAGAAAAGCAGCAGGAAGTTATCTAGTGTCCAAGGAGGGGTGTCCCAAGGTCCAAAGCTGCTGGGACATGTGGCATGGGGCATGACTCATGTTAGAGTCCCTTTCTCCTTCCAAGTTCTATGTCCCAGTTCCTTATATTTCCTGCCATTTTCGCTCAATCTCTAGTCTTACTTCAGGCAAATTTCCATCAGTTTTGCCAGAGGAAGTACTGAGTAACAGCTGAGTCAGGTTCTGAAGACTAGAGTCTATGATCCTGTACACAACACACTGCAGAAATATGCTTCACTGAGCAATGGGTTTGGGAGCAAGGGAAAGGAAAACCCCAGCTGCAGGTGCACCCCGTTCCCCCCAAAACCAAATGACTGAAGAACTTTCTAATCTCCCATAATATTTAGTTTAATTCTCTTCAAGGGGGAGGGGGAAATCTGAGAGTCAGATTATGTAACTTTAAAAAATGTGTTTCTACTTAAAAGCTAATCAACATCTCCCACATCAGACAGTAAACGTGGTGCTGTTGAGCAGGATTATTCCTGATCTCTGCTTTGTCTCAGCTGTGGATTAAAAAGTGTAATGTTATCCTGTTTAATATTTTAACCGTATGGGCTGCAATTTCATGGGCAATTATATGACAAGGGAAGTGCTCAGCAAGCCAGTCACTACTCAAAAGATCATTATTTCCCTAAAAGCTAAACTGAAACCTTTGCTGATGGTAACGGGTCTGGCTCATCAGCTCTCTCTTCCACAATAGTCTTTTTGAATTATTTTATGCCCCTACTAAACCACTTTCTTGCCCAGTGGTGTAGGGAGGACTGGAATCAGGACTTGTACGTGCAGAGCAGGTGCTCAATGCCAGATGCACACAGCTGCACTTACAAAGCTATTCTCAGCACATCAAGAAAAAACACTGTATTACACCTGACAACTCTAGCCAATGCTTGAATCAGCTAGTAGAGTGTTCTCTTTTCTGTTTTGTATGTCTTGCACTCACAGTGATGAGAATGAACTCGGAGGGAAATGTAGAGTGAATATTTAGCTGGGTGTCAAGAAACAGCACATGTTCACTGTGTATGGATGGGTTATCTCAGCTCCTTTCATGCTTTGAGTCAGTGTACTTTCCAGTCCAATTCTACATTGTAAAGCCAAAGTCTATCCTGTGATGAACCTATTTTCAGCCCCAAACTGAACCTTCTGTTTTTCTTTCAGTGGCCTGCTCTGGGCAACTTCAGTATATTTTGAAAAGTTCATGACATTTACTATTGGTGTCAAGAGAAATCATTACTAAGCCTTGCATCAAGATTTTTTTTTCTAGCATGGTAACTTGATAATTTTTCCCCAGACTTTCACTGGAGGTGTCACAAAGCTTTTCCCTGTGGTACCTCAGAGCCAAATGTTGCTGTTCAATTTTTCAAGTGACTTGTAACTCATCTCACTCATTATGGCATGTTGGCATGTCACCTGTGATGCTATACCTGATAGCTATATATAACTTTTTTTTTTTTTTTTTTTTTTAATAATTCACAATGAATAATACTAAATTTGGAGTTACAGAAGGGCTATAGTGATGTCTTTACTCAGAGAAAACTCACATGCAAGTCAATAGGAATTTGGCTTAAGAAAGGAATTCAGAATCTGACTCACCAGTAAATAATTACAGTTCACACAAAATACAGTGAACTACCAATTTTTTAGAAATAGTAAGAAAATTTGTATAAGCAAATAGATTAAAAGTTTTCATTCCAAATATGGGAAATATGTTGGGTTACAGAGCATTGTTGTTATATATATATGTATATATATATGTATATAAACTGAAATTGTGAAATTGAAGATAAGAAGCATCTGAACTTTCTTCTGGCACCTGCAAACTCATAAAGCAATGCAGATAAAGTAGTGTGTATGCTGGCTGAGTGTCTGAGTTCCTGGTGATTCACTGTGAGCAAGGCCAGAAAAGCTGAGTTGTACTGAAAAGAGACAAAGATACAATGGTAGCAAGGGAAAAAAATAATTTTATATATACCAGAGCAGACAGTTAATCAAGTCCTAGACTTGGTTGTCCAAGTTGGCTGTTTCCTAAAGTCCTGCTGTTTTAGACATTTGATTGAATCCTTCTGTATTTTTCAACATTAGCAAATAAATGTAAATACAATTGCATAAAGTATAATCCATGCCATGGTATGTTTGAGCTCATGAATTCCACATGACTATAAGAATCTAATTTATTCACTATGAAAAACGAACAGTCTACAGATCTTTTTTTTTTTTTTTTTTTTTTTTTTTTTTTCTGGGTGCAATATATACAATTTTACATTTGCATGAATTTTAAAATAAAAGTGAATACAAATAACATGAATATAGTTATGTTACTTCATGTCATAATTAACATGAAGCAAAAGTACATAATCTTCATCTGTAATCTGGAAACAGTTTAAGTACCTGTGTAATAAAAAACATCATACACTTTTATTAGTTTAGTAAAATAACCTGATTTTCTTTTACACATACAAGTTAAATGAACATCTAAAGACAGAGCAAAGATGATGGCATTTTAACTAGGTTATAAATAAAAATAGAACTATGCAGAATTTGAGTGACTGGACTATAAGGCTGCTTGGCTCTTAAGCTCCACAAAGGAGAAGCTGTCCTTTTCTGGGTGCAAAGACAAAATGTGACAAGGGCTCATGAGAGACAGCTCTGCTCCTCTGGGGAAGATGCAGAGCTGTATATTGCACAAATTCCTGCAGACTACGGTGGTCCCACTGGACACAGTGCAGGACCTTTCATGCCACATTCACTATATCTCACTGTCACAGTTTTGACACATCTGGAGATGAGTGACCTGTTCTCCAGTCCATGGCATGTAAGTAGGCCAATGACTACTGCCTAAAGCTCGTCCCAAATCCTCATCTCTTCACCAAAAGAGTCTCACTGCTAGGAGGGGAAGACTGGACAATGAAACCTGGAACCATCTACCCAAAGGGGCCCTTTCATGTACAGCTGGGCAATTATTTTTCTGATGGTCATAGAAAACTGAAGCCAAGAAGGGGGAAAACATATTTCCTCTCATTAGGTCTGAATTAGGACTTTTTATCCATGTCTCAGGCTATTGGAGAACATCCCATGAGTTTTAGGGACTTTTTAACAGAGAGATGCTTTTGCAATGGAGGATTTCCAAGAAAAGAAGGTTAATCAAACCAACAAACTGGTCTTACTAGCAAAGGGAGATGATATCATAAGTCAGAAACCCTGTCAATATCATTTAGGCCAGAACAGAGGCTTGTGAGCATGCAAGTGCCGAAGTCTTTTCTGGAATAGGTAGAATACTCCGTGAGCTGGAAAGTTTACCAGCATCCAATCTTCATGTCTTAAAACTTTTGGCAACATGGACTCAATGACAATTAAGTGATAATTACAAAGAACTCACCACAAAAGGCCGTCTTGCAAGAGTAAGCAGAATATGCTGATTTTTTATTTATTTAGTTAGTTAGTTAGTTTGCATAGATTTGCCTAGTGCATCCCTCAAAGATACAGATAGATCTCAGTCTGAACTGACAGCAATGAAGTTTGTATGCCTTTCTGCAACAGGCAGAGGATATTTAGAGGTAAAATTTAGGAATCACTGCATAGTACAAAACAATTTTTTTAAAAAAGTAAGTAAAAATGAAGGCTGAGGAACACGATAAACTGTTTTTAATATGTGGAAAGGTGGAATAAAGAGGTAGATGGTGACTCTTTCACCATAGCAAACAATAAAGGGGGGGGGGGGCACAGGGGGAATCCCAATTTACAGAGAAGAAAATTTGGATTAGAAATTAGAAAAAATATAACTGTAACGAGAAAAAGAAAAAATGGAGGGCAGTAAACTAGGGATTCTCTTGAGAATCCTTACTGTTATACGATACTACAATCTCTGTTATTTTACAGAAAATTAGTAATTATCTGTGACTATGTACAACATTGCGGGTATCTAAACTGAGGTCTTTACTTGACCCAAGAAATGCCAGACAGAAAGCAGTAATTGTGAAGATTAAGTCCAGAACAAAACCTCCCAGGAGTTTAGATTAATTCAGATATGGGACTTTGATTCTGCAGGTATTTTGGCTGGCTAGGAAATTAGGTCATTAACTATCATTATCATTTTAAGAGTTGTTTATGGAAGCTCCCTAGGTGCTTTCCAGGGATTCAAGCAACTCCTGCACACTGCTTAGAAGATCTTGCAACCTGGGATGCAGTCTTCCCAATGTCTGGGAAGGTCTAGCTCTGTAGGTTTGACTATAATCACGTTCTGAGTAGCAACAGTTCAAAAAACGAGAAATTAAGAATTATTATAGCCTCTTCATCCCAGGAACAACATTGGAGAAGGAGCCAGGGCTTGACTCCCATTCTCCAGAAACCCATGATGCTCCAACTTTTTGGAGGGTTGACTGGGAAGGAGGTAAAGCCATGCCCTACCTGTAGACTTATTTCAGCAAGCATTAAAATCCAAAGGGAAGGAAAAGAACATGCATTGGGTATGAAAATCCCAGATGTGAGAGCAAGCTGTAGTGTCAGGTAGAATTTCCCTTACCTTTTACACACTTTCCATAATTGCTCTTACCGCATCAGATAATTACCCAGTCCTTCTGTGTTTCAGCTAGTTGTGGGCTGGGCTGCCAAAAGCTTGGAGATTATCTTTGCTTAAGCATCCAAGTATTAAAAGGCTTAGCCAAAGCTTATCTCAGATTCTGGAGGCTTCTACGCTGGCCTCTCCATCACCTTCCTTTTCAGGATCCAAAATCTTTTCTCTCCTCAATCAGTGGTGGCCACTGACTTCGAGGAAATCTAGATATCCTTCTATCACTGAGTTATTTTCAAAGCACAGTTGATTACAGTAACTATTGCTAGAGATGATTGCAGTAGTTATTAGAGATGGGCTTCACCTCTTCATTTGTGTTTGATTTAAATGAATTACATACGGGTGCCTCTGCAGCATTCACAGTAAGATCTGAACACTCTATGACTTCAAAGCTGCTCATTTTTGGCTTGCTTCTGAACACTTGTGTTCCTGTACCAGCCACTGAATCATACAGTCTTTATTTTTTGCCTTCTCTATCTTTTTGGGTAACTGATAAAACAGTCAAAATGGAACTTTACCAAACTTCCTGGCTCAGAGTCATCTTTCAGGTGAGAATGCACTAAGCACTTACTTTCAACAACATAAAGTTTTGGAATTGTTTAAGAAGAAGAATGCAGCTGCCCGAGGATAGTGGGCAGTGAGCCAAAATGAGCTGAGTTTAGGTGGGAAAGATAAATTATCAGCAGGGTACCAGAAGAGAGAGGCACGTCCAAATTTGTTTCTGGGCCCTCAGTCCTGTCATCCTTCCTGCTTGAAATCTGGTATTGTAAAATCCAAAATAGAGTTATCAAGCTGAAACTCCTCCTATCACTCACTGCAAATATCTCCATTTTCAAACTGTTGAAGGTTTCCCTTCTCAGTAATCAGCTCCTCCTGGAGCAATATGAATCCATACAAACACAGAGAAACAAGACTGGTTTCCTTAAAGCATTCAAATAATACTAGTTTGAAAGTACTAGAGAAGCATTTAAAATACTTGTGAGGGTGGGTTTGCTTGTTGGGTTTCTTTTTTCTTTTTTCTTTTCTTTTCTTCTTTTTTTTCTTCTTCCCCTCCCTGGACTTCTTGTTTCCTTTTCAATGTTATCTTAAGCTTTCAGGTTCCCTTTCCCAACCATCTTCTTGGAAAATGGGCTGTCGTTTCTAAACTGTCTCCCAAACGATCAGTGGTTTAGAAATGTTTGTTTTTCAAATACCTTAATTGTATGGTCTACCCAGAAGTGATCAGCACTGAAAATTATATTTCAGAGCTAAACACAACCAGATGGGGAGAGAACAGCCAGCCATTTGAAAAAGCCTAAAAAACCTTTCTGAGCTCCCCATGTGGTTTGGTTGATCACTGATTAATTTCATAATGATTTCTCTTGCAGATGGGTGAAAATCATCTGGGTTTATATTTATCTATCAGAAGAAAGAGCCAGGCTTTCAAAGACGACTCAGACATATCAATATCAGACAGGCTGTGGAGCGGGTATATATGCAGCTACTCCTGGCTTCAGGGAAACATAAAACCCTTTTCAGAGGCAAAGTTTTTCTTTGTAACACACTCACTCTGGACTCTTGGTTTTCATTAGCACTCGTTTGTCCTGTTTGAAGACGGATTCCCTGCACCTTGCTTTTTGTCTCAGATGGGTTGAATTACTTGCTTTTTTAATTCAGATAGAAATGGAACAGCATATAGTGCAATAGGAGATATATTATATATTGAGGAGACACATTCAGTGCCATTTACTGTATTCACACAGATTTTATAATGAAGCACATTCACCCTGTTCAGCCCCAGATTTATCCCCTGGGATCCTTTTGCCAGCCTGTATGAGGTTGTTGTTTCCTCTTGAAGACAGTGTGAAGGACAACCCCTACCCCACATTCTCATGTGCAATTTTTGTCATTGTCACAGCTTGCCTCTAAGATCCTCAGACAAATCTGTCAGAGGATGGAGGACGAGTTGGACAAAGTGGTCCAGCAGTGATATGAAATTGTTCATAGCCTCTTCTGGTTGAGACACCCCTGAGAAGATATCAGTGAGAAATAAGTGCCAACTAAACATTTCCATAGTCTTCAGTGTAAGATAGTACTGAGTGGAAGTAAACTCTCAAATGCAGCAAGAGGCAGGAAAGTCAGGAGAGGAGAGGGAGGCCAGCACCAAATTCATTGGGAGTACACCCAATACAATACAGGCACCTGGAGAGGAGCTTGCTCTGCAGTCAAGGCCTTGCTGAGCACGAGAACAGGTTATTTCCTTGAAATCAGAGGCTTCACTCAGAAACTACAACTCATGAAAACTCCCTGGGCTGGACTTCAAAGTGGGCTTGTTGTCAGAAGTCTTCAAAACAATTTTCTTTCCATTACTTACTGGGACAAGCTAAAATTAATTGGGGTCATTGAATTAACATGCCACAGAATTCAATGACAACTGCCGAGTGTTTCAAATACAAACAATTGAAATAATTTCCCTTGCTTGTGGAAGAGAAGCTGTTTCCAACAAGCAACAGAGGAATGTAGGCTTTATGGATTTGAATGGGAAGAGAATACAAAGCATTTCTAAATGTTCCTTTTTCTCTGCAGCCTGGTAAGATATTTAGAAGCACACAGGCCATGATTCTGAGGATATTCACCTCAGTTTGATATCCACCGAGGCATACTGCTGGGAGCCTTGGTTCAAGCAAGACCTGACTCAGGCACTTAATTTTACATGTGTTGCCTGGGAGATGACAGACACCTTGTTCTTCCAAATAAATAAATAAATCAACTACAAAGATGTTGCCTCAAGCAGGAGCCCCCTCCAGGGTTCATGTTTAAAGGTACAAGTGAGCAGCTAGAGAAATAAAATGGGGCCCCAAATGCAGGATGCCACACTCCAGAAAGTGTCCTTCAGGAGTCTCAGTAACTGTTGGAGTTACTGTGAGGATATTCCGATACCCTTGCTTTAAAAGAAGGAGGTTTTTGCATGAAGAACAGCAGGCTAATTTCTGAGGGAGGAAAAAAAAAAAAAAAGATACATTTTAATGGAGATGTTTGAGTGATATGTGGGCCTTGGCAAAATCAAAAAAGTTGAATGAAAACAGGTGAGCAGAGAGACATGGGAGAGGAAAGCTCAAAAAATAAATGAATAAATAAAAAATTTTACAAACCCTGTGAGACATACTTATTTAAGTATAAAGGGCAGCAGTGTGCTGTCGGGTGTTCGGCCAGGGCTCGTCAGAGGAGGGAGCTTGGTCAGGCTGCTTGCTCCAGTCCTGATTGCAGGGAAAGGGAACAATTCTCATCTTCACTGAAGAGTTAGGGGATCACAAGACAAATTAAGTACAGAAACAGGAAGCATTATTCACAATATATATGTGATGGAAAATAAGTTAAAAAGAGGAAGAATATGTTAAATCATAGATTCCTTCAGCTTGAGTTCTAAAAAAAAAAGCACTGCCCTGTTTTTCTAGGTATCAGAGACCACTACATTTCATCTACCAGCTCTTTTGTTGGGCCTTCAAAGCCCTTGTCTTCACCCTTGACATTTTTTTCATTGCTTTTTATGCCTATCCATGAGGCTGACATTAAGGTGTAGAGGAACACACCAGCTACCTCCCTGGCTGCTGCAAATTAATAGACAACAGACAAAGGGTCTGAAGTCCAAAGGAGAGAAAATAATCTTAATCAATACTACTCTGAAAGAAGTAGTTGAAATGAGCTGGTGCACAGCTGCTATGAATCAAGGCTCTCCCAGGTCTCACAAGGCTTGACAAACAGAACTAGGGCATAATGAGCTTTTTCTTTCTGTTCGGTCACCAAACAAAATATTGCTGGGGAAAAAAATATTTTTGACTGAGCTATTTTCTTCCCCCCCTCTTATTTTTTGAGAACAAAATGCCTAAATTAATTTTGGACTGATGAAAAATCCTTCATTTTGTTTTGAAGTGATTCAACACCTTTTAAATCTTCTTTTAAATTGTTGTTTTTAAAAAGATTGACTTTAAAATAAAATACGGTTTCAAAACAAGAAATAAAATGTTTTGATTTGATGATGTCAAAACAAAATTTTTCATTAATTTTAAAAATGTTCCCACTTCCTTTGAGTGAAACTATTACCTAAACTGGAATCAGGTTCACAGATAGCTTAAATTTTCCCTGCAAACTTCAAGTCTCAATGAAATCTTTGTTTTCTCCCTCATAATTCACATCATTCCTCTGAAGAAAGCAAGAGCAGTGGCACCATTTGCATACACAGCTTATCCCTGTATTTAGTCACCACTCTACCTCAAATTAGCACTCTTTTCTGTATTACTACATCTACTGCATTGTTGCTTTCATTAAAGTGTTCATAAATTACGGAGATGAAGGGTATTTTTAGATCCTTTTCCAGACTATCTCCCTTCCGTAATTCAGGATCAATTCCAGTTGGTTTATCCCTACAGATGTTTCTCTAATTTTTTCTTAAAGACCTCTGGCAATCCTCCTGGGGGAACAACACCCCAAGCAATGCACTTGAATGATTCACTACCTTCCGATTACAGAGATTTATTTATTTATTTATTTATTTTTCTCATTCCTGTCTGGGATCCTGTCCTACATTTAAGCCATGACTTCAGTCTGTCATGAGCATGGAGAAACAGGTCATTCATTTCCTTTCCACAGCATCCTTTGATATACCTCAGAAGAACTTGTAGTAGGGTGGGGGTCAGTCTCTTCTCCCAAGCAACAAGAGACAGGACGAGAGCAAATGGCCTCAAGTTGCACCAGGAGAGGCTTAGGTTGGACATTAGGAAAAAAATTTTCACTGAAATGGTTGTGAGGCATTGGAACTGGCTGTCCAGAGAAGCAGTTGAGTCACCATCCCTGGAGGTATTTAAAAGACTTAGATGTGGTGCTTAGGGACATGGTTAGTGATAGACTTGGCAGTGCCACGTTAACTTGACGATCTTAGAGGTCTTTTCCAACCTAAATGACTTTATGATTCTATGATTCTACCTTCAGTCTTCTCTAACATAAAGAACACCTCCCCTTTCTCCATGGTTTTCTTTTCTAGACCTCCAACCTTATCACTCTCCTCTCAACATCCTCCAGTTGATGTGCGTCTTGTATTGCATCACAGGTCCAAAATTACCCACACAACTCTGCAAAAGCTCCAACTGAGGCTTTATCAATGCTGAGCTGCAGGAAAAGATAACTGCACATATTTTGCAGTCGACACGTGTGTTTATACTTCCCCCACGCTGCTCGCCTTCTTTGCAACTTTATGACACTGTTGGCTCATGTTCATATTGTGCTCCTTTGCAACCCCAGATCCCCCCTACCTAGCCAGTATTACCTGCCCCACCTTTGGGAAACTGTTTATTGCTGCTTAAGGAATGAATCTTTGTACTCATTTTTACTGTACTGCACCCTTTTATTTTATTTTATTTTATTTTATTTTATTTTATTTTATTTTATTTTATTTTTTTTTAGAACATTTCTCCAATTCGTCAAAATCATACTAAACTGTCCTCTTGCCTTCCAGCACATACTCCCAGCTCAGTGTCATCTGCAAACTTAATAACAAAACTCTGTATTCTATCATTCAGTCATTAATGAAAATATTGAACAGCACAGGAAGCAGGAACAAATCCCTGCAGAACTGTACTCCATTTTGTCAGTGAACCATTGATAACTATTCTCTGAGTGTAATTTTCCCACGTGTTCAATTACTTGCCCACTATGACCCTTCCAGAGGCACCATTTTTCAGAAAACAATCCTCTTTTTTGAGAGCACCTCCGAAATTATTTGTTTATTTCTCGGGAGGGGGGAGGGGAGGAGGCTGGATGAGGGTGGGGTGAGGTTTTATTTTAAATATATAAACTTTGTTTGAATAGGCTCTGTTTATCAGGAATCTTGATCATTACATCACTATCATATTAATAAAAGTCCCACTTCATTTTTAAGGGTGAAAAATAGCCCCAGATATCTCCTGAGGGGATGAAATGCTGTTTTTCATTCTCAATCAAGTTCAAATTAGGTGAAGATTCAGTTTTTCACCTATTTTTTCATCTTTTGCAGCGCCACTTTGCATGGCAAGAATGTTTGAGTGGGAGAGAAATTTTTATTTATTTATTTATTTTTAAGCAAACTATTCTCCTTGTCCCTTGCAGTTTCATCTGACCATTCTGTCAAATAACACTGGGAGAACGTTTGATTCCCTCAACTCCCCTTCTAAATTTTCCAGGAACCCTTCATTTGTAAAAGGTTTCTACATCATAAGGTGTTTTTTTTTTGTTGTTGTTGTTGTTTGGTTGTTTAGTTGGTTTTGGACAGCTGTTTAATCACCTCCTATTTAGCATGGAATTTTTGGAATTAGACAAAAGCAACTTGTTTTTTAAACGAACATGCTGGGCAAGATAAAGCCATTCGAATGGCTTTCCACTATCTTTCCATAGTGTCTTTTGCTAACTAGACTTGTGATCTCTTCAGAAAACGAAATTACATTGGTTCTCCATGGCTCATTTCTATTAAAATATGTTGACTGGCATTAAGAAGATTTTTTTCTCTATTTTTTATTATTATTTGACTTATGTTTTTGTTTCTTTTTATTTTGTCCAAAACTGGTGTTAGACTTGTTGGTTTACAATCGGATCATCTCACTTGCCTTTCTTGAATATATTAGCACAAAATTAGCTGCTCTAATCTCCTGGAATTTAGGCCAAGATTTATTCAAAACTAACATGAATTGACTACAGATCTCTTCAGACAGGGTTTTCAGGACTCTGGGGTACAAGTTATCCAGGCCTACTGATTACAAAATGTTTATCCCTCACTAAAGATGTTTAAAACTATGCTTAGTTACTAATGGACTGAGAGCCGAGTTCACTGTTCTCATGTGATATGACTGCAACATCTTACTTCTATCGAAATGTAGAAACATTCATCAAAAATGTTTGATTCTTCTACATTATGCTAGCAAAAGTTTTACTACTCTTATCTAGTCATTGGCTTCTATCACTGCAATGACACAGTTGTGATGTTGTGAAACACCTGCAGTTCTCCTTCGCAAGAAAATTAAAATAAATAAATAATTAAAAGGTTGATATTTTGGTCAATATGTATAATTTATTTCTACTGGATCCCATTTTATTATCTCTCTTCCATTGCCACTTGCCCTTTCATTGTCCATCTAAATAGAAAGAGGTAGTGGATCCATGCCAGATGTCTCCTCCCATGTTGCAAAATTCAGACCAAGAACCTGATGGGTGCTACAGTTCAGTGCTGAAGAGTAAGTTAAAAAAAAAAAAAAAAAAAAAAAAAAAAAGTCAAGAAACCAGGCAAAAAAAGAACTGCTAAGGAATTTGCACAATTAAAGTAGATCATGTCAAATAAGTAGCAAATAAGTCTGGACATGGCCTATGCATGACCATGATGCTGGTAAACATGAGAGTGATGTGCAGCCCTTTGCATAGTCCAGAATGGGAAAAATGCATGTTTGGATAGCATTCACTGGTTTTACACATTTCTTAGTCTTAGGAGATGCTTTACCCCAGTTACCATTACCCAGAATGCGAGGCATTCCTAAGCCTTCCCTAAGTTACAGTAGCTCATGAGAATTTCAAGGGGCATGATGTTACTGAAAGTAAATCAGAATAGTAAGTCTTGAATTTGTTCTGTGACCTTGCATATCCCTACTGCTCTTCTGAGCTGTGTGGATATTCTTCTATCTTAGGAGAAACTCCAGGTGCTTTCTTGGGGGAAACTGCCAGGTGTTTTGTGCTGTCTGGGCATTCCAGGCAGGGCTGGAGATTTAGTTCAAGAGCTGTTATCCTCCATGGGGAAAGGAGGAGGTCTCTCTGGGTTTGGACTTCACATTAAAGCTGATGATGAAGGCTCACCTGGCTTTGTTCAGTCAGCCGTGCTGTTTTTGCAGGTGCAGAGTGCTGAGCCCTGAAGGGTGGAAGGGTAAACAGCCGTGGTTTTGAGCAGGGAAGCCACTGCCTCATAGGGATGGAAGGGTTAAACCAAGCAAATTCCCACGGGGAGGAGGGAAAGAAAAAGGAAGCTGCATGCAGCACAAGTTTCTCTTGGTGTTTTATACATGAATAATGGGTCCCCCTGGGGTTAGCTCCTGGGTACAGAGATGGATGTTATCTCGTCTAGACATACAATCTGAACATCCCCAAAGAGCTGGCGCCTGAATCTCATAGGAGACAACGTTTCCCCCACTGACTCCCATGGGATGCATCCAAAAGATTTCTGTTTCAGAAGCACCTGCAGGTAGATGAGAGGAGAGAGGGGAGGGGAGAAAAAGAATCCACCCATCTTCTATGAGTGTCATTGCCTTTTAGTGAAAGTAATAACCAGCCTCCTGGATCTCTGCATGCAGGGACTGTGAAGTAGTAGCCTCACAGATCCCAAATCATAGGAAACATGACAAGGATGTCCTCTAGAAAGTCTTGTGACAGCTTCATATGAGTTCAGTTCATGTTTTGGGTGAGCCTGGGACAAGCTCTAAGTGACTGTGAGCCAACCAATGACTTTGAGAAGACAGAAGACAAGCTTTCATGGATCAAGGCTGTCCTAGGGTTTCTCAGGATCACTTCTACTCAGCTGACGCCAAAGCCAGGGACTGGCTGCACTGTTGCCTAGAGAAGATCACTCTGTAGAACTCTGTGCTTCTAATTGCTCATTTGTTCATGTAAAAGGGACCTATAAAACATTTTATTAGAGCACTACTCACTACTGGAATTATTTTACTCTCTTTCTCCTCAGATTACTTCAAAAAATGCACAGCAACAATTTTTCTTTCTGCTTCACAGATACATTTGATAGAATGATGATTAAGCAGCCTAAGAGTATTAATGGAAAAGACAATACAATAGTCCCCTAATAGTCAGTAGTTTCTCACCACAAGCCTGGCTCAACAGAAAGACTCTTTGGTGTTGTGAGGCTCAGAGGCTTCAAGGACCTTGTTCAGGCAGCTTTAGACACTGCTCTTGACCTTGTTTTACCATTAGCATCCTGTCTCTGTCCAGCTATATTCATGAGAATATCCACCTGATTTTGGTGGATATTATGTCCTCCTTCATCAGGCTACTATCAAAGGTTGTTCACAGATAATTGCCTGCTCCATATGCAAGAGGCTGATTTAATATTTGAAGCAAAATTCCAATAAAATCAGCTAGGAGCTTGCAAGGCATTTATGAATATACGTTTCTATATATAATGTTTCCCCTCAAACATTGCTCATAAGGGAAATTATTTAATACCATGAGAAAAATCAGCAGAGAAGCAAAGGGTAAAACAAGGTAATGGAGTCCTCAACTACCACATCAAAGGTTGCCTTCAGAATAGGTAAGGACCAGAAACAAGTCATTTATGATTTGCTGAAAAGAAGGAAAATTCTGTGGTTAGGTTTAGGGTCTCCTGTGACCTCAAAGATTACAGCTTGATTTCCTGTTGTCATTGGGTGACTCATGTAGACAGATGCTCTCTCATTCACTCCTTCTCCCTGCCTCAGTTTCCCCAAATGGGTATAATGACACTTCCTTGCCTCTTTCCTGCTTTGTTGCCAGAGACACAGACACTCCAAAAAGGCCCACAGAAAGATTTATAGCCTTTTAAAAAAAATAAATAAATCATGTGGGTTCCCTGTATGCAGGTTGTAGAACCACAACAGAAAGAAGCAGTCAGAAAGTGGGCAGATTAAGAACTAAGAAAAAAAAAAATCCAGTGGATATGACAGGATGATATCACTTGGATATATATTTAAAAAAAAAAAAAAAAAGAAAAAAAAAAAAAAAGAAAAGAAAAAAAAAGAAAAGCTATAAGCCTGAGTGAAAGACGTGGTAAAAGAGAGTTAGAATACAATGAGTACAACTTAGGAGAAAGGATCCAGGAAGGACACTTAGGGGGGGTGTTAGCTGAGTAAGTATATGAAAAATGAGAATGTGCTCAGATATGATAGAAAAATAGCAGTGCTTAGACATTTCAGGGTGTCTCACTCCCTCTGAAATTAAAACAATTCAGCTAGATAATTTTCTCCACAAAATTGGGTCATTATGTCTATAACTCTGCATCCTCCAGCTGACTGAATCATGCAGTTTATCAGTCATGTACTCTTTTGTTTTTACCAAAAAGAATTAAAAAAAAAAAAAAAAAAAAAAAAAAGAGATAGAAAAAAAAGATTAAAAAATCCTTTCTCAGCAAAGAACCCAGTGTCTGCATACATGTGGCCTGGGCTTCATCACATGTAGCCATGCAGCAGTGATGCTGTAAAACGAATTAGTGAGCTCAGCACAATTCCCACTGAACAGGTGTCTGCATCAGAAGACACACCGTTAGAACAGACTGACCTTGAGGGCTGCTAAAAAGTGACCTGCCAAAGGAATTTTCTCCTTTTTTTTTTTTTTTTTTATTCTTTTTGCTTCCCTTCTGATAGCAAAACCAGACTTATATTTTTCACCTCATAAGCTCACATCAAGACCAAATCTGACTTTCACTGATTTTTCCTACATCTTACATAATATTCAGTTGTTCAACCTCCATCAGAAATGCAAAGACAGTTCTTTAACAGTGTTTTCTCCATTCATTTGAAAACAACAATATTTAAAATGTTCCTGTCAAATCATCTGTCAGTTTTCCTGGTGACCAGAGCAGCTGGGAAGCATTTTGCATAGCCTCTTAAAGCAGTGTAAGGGTTAGTTTCTGCTTTATGATAAAGTTTTTTTACTTTACCTAAAATATGTATAATTCTCTATGTAACACTGTACATATATATTTGTGGTTCTTTGCCATCTGATCCCAGCTCCCTTCCCTTCCCTTCCCTTCCCTTCCCTTCCCTTCCCTTCCCTTCCCTTCCCTTCCCTTCCCTTCCCTTCCCTTCCCTTCCCTTCCCTTCCCTTCCCTTCCCTTCCCTTCCCTTCCCTTCCCTTCCCTTCCCTTCCCTTCCCTGGCTTCCCTTCCTTTCGAATAACAGCAGTACAACAATTTTCCTCAGCCATACACCTTTCCCCTTCCCAAGACACATTCATTAAGGTCAGGTCTTGTGTTGGAATGATGCAGACCTAAAACAAGGAGTGTCTGCAACATGTGCATGAAAAAACGTTCCGACTCCAACCTATTGTGACCGATACCAGGAAAGATATGTAGCTGCAAGTTCCTTTTTTTCCTCTACCTCCTCTGGTTTTCTAACCAACCACCGAAGAATCATTGTCTATATCCAGTATATTTGTATTTTCTGACAATGTGACTAGGGGGGGTGATCTCTGATAACAAAGAAGAATTTGCAAACAATCCATGATTCCCATAGAAACACTTCGGAGGACTCTCAGGGAAAAATAAAAAATAAAAGTCAAGTATTTGTTTTGCAGTCTATCTCTTTCTGTTTTGTTTTGTTGTTGTTTTTTTTTTTTTTTCTTTTTTTTTTTCTTTTTTTTTTCCTTCTCTCTTCTTTGCTTCATCAAGCAAAACACTGCATTGCAAGAAAATTCCTTCCTGCCATGACTCCTGGAGATTTTACAGCACAAATATAGATAGGATTTAAGTAAGGGAAAAAATCACTGTGATGAGGATATTTTGCGGGAGTGGGTTTTCTTAATCTGTTTATGGTTTACAAATGCAATCCCTGGAGAAGCTGTTTACTAAACCCATGGCCCCAATTTAACTTTGGACTTTGCAAAGATATTGAATTTCCTGTCTTTGTTCCAAGAGGGATTATTACTGAATGGCTATTTTACTCCTGCATTGCAGGATTAGTTTCTAAATTTGCCAATTATAGCTTGCCAATTAGTACTGTCATGTAGTCCACAAAACCTAAAAGCTTAGTAGCTCTGCTGCAAAAATAATGTCTTTGTATTTTGCAAAGATGTCTTCCCGTATCTTCCATCTCTTCTAGGTTCTCTGGTAGTTGTTTACATTTTAACTCTGCAAAAGGTCAAAATCTGAGCTGGACTGATTTTTTTTTATTATTTTTTTTAATTAAATAATAAAAACAGCAAAAGCAAATGTTTCTTCATGGTGAGAGTAGAAACTAATATCCTAGAGGTCAAGTTCAAAATAGATTTACTAGAAGACAGTGTGAGTAGCCATGTTCCTGTGTCAGCCAAGCACATCACAAAGTCAATGCACATGTCAACCCTTGTGCAGAGTTGCCTCCAATCTGAGCTTGGGTGACTTTGTGAATTCAGCTCTTCACAGCTTAGAAGCACCATGGGGAAAATGTTCCATTAGAGTTTATGAAAAAGAAGGTAATCTCCCCAGCTACTCCATTCCCGTGGAAGGTTTTTTTTATCCATCTACAGCTTACACTGGGAATCAGGAAGCTGCTCAGGTACCAAGTTAAACTAGTAGGAGACGTTTCAAAAAAAAAAAAAAAATCAAAAATAAGTGGTTCCTCTTGTAACATGTAATGCAGCTGTTGAACTCCTTGCCTTAGGACACTGAATGGAAAAAGTGATTGGATCAGTTCAAGAGAGAGAAATCCATGGAAATATTCCATACAAAGACATTCACTTGTCTGAAAGATGCAAGAACAATCTAAGGAAAGACTGTTACTGGATTGCCATCTGGCCATGCTCTTCTCCAGGCGCCCACTCATGTCCAATGTCAGGGGAGAGCTTCTTTGAACGGGAACAGTTGTTTGGCCTGAGCAGCAATCGTTGTTCTTATGTTCACAGTTTATTCCCTTAAGTGATAGATCCTGCCTCAAAAAAATCAACAGCAGCAATCCCAATCCTACAAAGTACAAATCCTCTAATCAGTTTGTATTCAGTAGGTAAAGACCAAGGTGGAAATGGTGGTTTTCACAGTAACATCCTTTTAGCAGTCCAGCTTCATTTTAATGGCCCTAGAGAAAAGCTCTTTGTCTGGCATAGACTTTGTCCTCAGGAGGGCAGGTTTCTGTTCAGGAGGTTAAATAAATGCATCAGTTACAAGCACTCGTCTTGGAAACCACAATGGTTTCCAGTGTAGCTCATCTGCTTCCTTTTTTTTTTTTTTTTTTCTTTAATTTGGTCTCCCTGAACAACTACTGAAAAGGCATAAAGCAAGGAGTATCCTGGGCCGGAGGTGTGAAATATATATATATATTTATATATATATATAAATATATATAATCTTCAACAAATGAGGTAAGGCAAAGTAGTTCTTTTTCTCATGCTTTGCCACAGCTCAGAGCTACAGTAGTGCTCAAGCCCTCCTATCCAACTCACAAGTCTTGCATATCCTTGTCCCTAAATATTGCAAAGGACACTACCATAAAGCACAGAACCAGCCACACTATTAAGCATCCACAATCTCCGTTACCGTGTTATTCAAGCAAGATATAGAGTTATTACTAGGAAAGAATTCAAACTCGCGGAGCTTGAAACAAGATTTTGCTCCAAATCTGAAACATCCCCAGTGGGCCAGGAAGTTTCAGTTTAGCAATTTGGTTCAAACCCCTTATTAAAACAAGCCTGAACCTGGGAAATTCTAATCTTGATTGAAATCTAAAGGTGACCTTTATTTTTACTTGTTTCCAAAGAAGGCTGGATCTGGGTGCCCTGGCTCTGAGTCACCCTGCAACTTCCTTTGCCTTGACAGGCAGTTCGTCCTTTCCAAGGTAGGCTGGACATTTGTTCTCCCAGGGAGTGATCCGGAGATCTAGGTCACAGTGTTTATCACACAGCAAAGCTGTGTTACTCATTGTGTTGGAGATGGATGGAATGCCTTAGTGAGAAGGAAAGCAAGGCGCCAGATCCTGTATTTAAGTGGGGAGGGGCTTTCCCACTGGATAAAAAAGAGAGAGAGAAAGAGAGAAAGAGAGAATGAAAGAAAAAAAAAAAAAAAAAAAAAAAAAAAAAAAAAGGAGAGAACATTAATATTTAAAGATGTACTTGGCAGGTATTTCTCTGCATCCCCTCTACTGTTACTGCTGATCTGTGTATGTGAATAAGTTGCTTTTTCTCCCTTGGGCCTGGTGTGTCTTTTTGCTGAATTCTGCACTGAAGTTTGAATTCGAGATGGGCCGAAGCCCAACCCCACCACCCCCGAGCTCTGGATACAGAGTCTGTTCTTGTGGCTCAGGCCCCATCTCTTGCTATAATCCTGGGCTAATGATTTCACCATCTACTGTCATCACGCCCGTGCCTGGAGCTCCCTCCATCGCTCAGCATGCCAGACACATGCTCTTTCTCCTTTTCATAGCCCTCCAGCCATAAAGCCCACACAGGCGAAGGAGTGTCAGTAAAATCATTGTCACCTATACTCTGGCCCTGTGCTCAGACTGGAAGGGGTGAGAGGCCGCATTGTGCTGGATGTGCTGGACCAATATGTTGAACCATCATCGCTGGTAGAGGGAAGATCACACACCTCTCTGTAGCACAGGATTGCCCCTTGCTGACCTCTTTGCCTGCCTGCAACTACAATAAAGAGCAGGATTAGGACACAGAGGGTGTGATCAAGGCTTCCATGTGCACCAGGATCTCAGATTACTCTAGCGTCGCCTGGTGGTTATAGGTAGCCAGTATAATCTAATTTCAGGCAGGAAAAGAGAGACCAGGTCTAAAGGTTACAGTGCTGTCTCTTGGTGCATATAACACATTTCCTTAGCATGGCTGAAGACCAAATTCAAATGCAAAATCTGCGCTGTCCTCCTGTTCCAGAATCAGGCTTTTTCTGACATGACCCTGTATACGACCACCCAAGCTAGGAAAGGAAACATATGCCACATCACGACCACTTATTAGAGCTCAGCAAATAGACCTCAGGCAATAAAGTGAGTTTTTATAGTGCTGGAGGCAATCACATCACAGAAAATGATCACAACAGTACTATTTTATTACACTAAGTCTGCTGGACCACTGCTGATTGGAGAACTAAAATGGCTGAATTGCCTCATCTATAAAGGTGAGGAAATTGAGGCAGAGGAAAGGACTGACTCTCCAGCTCCTCACAGCTTGCATAGGCATGTGCAGATGCTGACCAGCAAGTGATGAAAGGCATTCAAGGTATTTCTTCTCACCGCAAAGCAGGCGGCAGATGATGGGGTCATTTTGATATTGGCAAGGCATTACAGGACTTGGAAAATGGCTGGCTGACCACCCTGTCAGGAACACCTCAGCCTGCTGGCAGGGCTGGGGTGGAAAAGTCCTGCATAGGTGGGCACCACATATGTCTCTTCAACACTGAGGATGGGCCTGAGCTGTGCAGGAGAAGGATCTTTCATCCTTCTAATCTTTGCCATTTTACCCTCTGCTGGTCTGACTATGCACTGCTGTCACCCTGAGGCCTACTTCCTGCTAGGACCGGAATCACAAGTCCTGTGGTGTGTGTTTTTTGTTTTTTTTTTTTTTTTTTTTTTTTGTTTGTTTGTTTGGTTTTTTTAGCAAGGAGCTCCACATGATATTCAAAAGGAATAAAAAGGGCTCTGCTGTTCTATGTCACCGTCTGGCCTGTTTTTTCTCTGCATTTTATGCAGCCTTTCTCTGCTGGAGACCCTGGCCCTGACAGGCCCAAGCCTCCAACCCTCAGCAGGCTGAGCCCTGGCAGAGGGGCGGTTGCTACCAGCAGGGGAAGAGCTGGGCAACGCCCTGAGGAACTGGGCCACACAGGGCTGTATTTATGAAAGTGGGCATGGAATTTGACTGTAACATCATGGTGCCTTATTGTATTACAGTAAACAAGTGATGTGCTGACAATAGGCAAACAAGAGACACCCACAGAAATGTCCCCTTTTTGCTTAGGGTAAATGCTGGCTGAGTAGCTGAGTATTAAACCTCAGATACTGCAGAGTTTACAGGACCCATCATCTCAACCACCTCCCTCTCAGCGTGAGAGTTCAGATGGCCTGTACAACACTGCATTTACAATCGTTCGTGTGGACGTGGCTCTGCTGCTTGGATCCTCTAAAAGCATTGTTCACTTCTAGGCCACCAGTCCAGCTCCTCTCTGGGCCAGAGTGAGTCAAATTTCTCATAATCGTAACAAAAATGAATTGGGATCACAGCCTGGTTCCGAGAGGACAAAAATTCATCACCTCAGATGTCCCCCAGGCTGTCAGTCCAAGGAAGATGATTTAGCGAAATCATCTAGCTTTTAGCCTGAAACATGGAGAAAGTTTCCATTGTTTTTCTCTACAGATAAAATCAGCCAAATCTACAGTGTTTGGGGGTATGATCCATATGAGACCAGATGTGCTATGACTGACCAAAGAAATGCACAAAGCTCTGGACTGACATTTTGTGAATTTGTGAACAGACATGCTGCCTCCACAGGCTATCCCCCTACAGACAGCCCTCAGGTAAAAAGTGAGCTACTTCCAGATGCTAGTAAACCTGTGTATGGGCTTAGGCATGGCTGTTGTGAATTGCTTGCTAATATTTGGAAACCTGAGAAGATGAAAACCCTCCAGGGATCTTGTCTATCTCATGAGCCCTGTATCAGGCTTAACTGAAGTTCTACAATATCCTTAGCTAAGTCTAGACTGAGATCCTATGAAAATGAAGGGAGAGGACATGTTCAGAACCAGAGCATTGTTCTAAAAACCTCTCTAAATAACATTAAGTACATTAATTGGGAAATAAATAAATAAATTGGAAAAAAAAAAAAAAAAAAAAGGAGCTATACAGACTGCTTATTCAAATTCCAGCTTTGCAGTTCTACAGTTCTGTTCCAAGGAACATATACACACACTTTTATACATATATATTTATTTGTGCATCGTACTTACTTGCTTATTTATATAACTAGATGGACAGCTATCCTGCTGTGCTTGTTGGTAGCAATTCAACGGGCTGCCAGCATCAAATGTCTTTCTAAATCTGCTCTTCCAACTGAAGAGGTTTCAGAGAATGTCTTGCCTGATGCATGCATGTTTGCATCTGTTTCTCATGCCTTTCCAAAATGGAATTCCATTCATTTCTGTCTTTGTTAAGGAGGGGGTACAAAGACAGAAAAAAGAATAAAATGAAAATAAGCTTGCAAACCCACTCAAAAATAGCACTTCGGCCTTTGACTTGTGCTTAAAGCTGCGTGTGTTTGTTTTAGAAAGGGAACGAAACAATTGCTGAGACTTTGGAAAAGGTCAGTAATAAAAAATAAATCCTGCAGATCCCATCAGCTGCTAGTTTCTGCCTCTTCCACGAAAAGAAAAAAGAGAAGGAGGAGGGACTGCAAATCAGTTCTCAAACTTTGTGAGGAATAACAGTAATAATCATAATACTGTCTAGCTCTTATACAGTGCGTTGTGTCAGCAGATCTCACAACAGGCTTGCAAAGGAACTTCCAAAATAATTACATTGTTTTTTCCAGAGGAGGAAACATCTTGGCACATTATCACCAGCCTGGTGGCAGTGATAGGAATAAAATGACAATCTTTGAAGGCTAAAAAGCCTTCAAAAGCACATCTGAGCCAGGAGGACATAGTGTCATGTTTGCCATTTCTAACTCTGTTTCACAACAGGAAAATTACTGAGAATGGGGCAAGATTAGTAGGAAGAGGTTCCTATGCCATTGTAAGCGCTTATTTTGTAAGGAAAGTCTGAGAAGATGCTAAGAAACATAATGGCATGGGTACTATTATTGCGGAAAAACAATGCAATTGCACCTTCTTGGTTTTATGTCTTTTCCAAAAATGTCTTATACCATCTCTTTCTGCAACAGCTATAACATTGTCCTGTAAAACCTCTTTTTCTCATATTTTAGAATAAAGTACATCTTGGGCTAGGCTCTTTGCAAACCATCACAAAACAGGGCAGTCCTGGGTCCAGAAATTCAATGTTTGTGGAAAGTACTTCAGAACACAGAAGCATCACAACGAAGGATAACTGGAATTTGTACATAATTGAATAGAGAGTCCTACAGAGGAATGGTTTGCAGCCATGTGGTGATCTAGATTTTCGGCATAAAGTTTAGAGGAGATTCTGGTGATTTTTTGAATGTGTCTGGATGTATAAAGCAGGCATCAGAAAAGGGAAGAGACTTAAAAAAGGCAGGAAAGACCTGAAGATACCAAGAAACAACAGAGTGAAGGCTCTCATCCATGTAGGGATAAATGAGAAGATCTGCTAAACTTTCTAAATATTGAGGTGCCCAGGAAGTGTACTGCTGCTAGGAAAAAGGCCTGAAGGTACATTCTCCTGGCGACTTCAATCATTTGCCTTTTTGAGGACACTGACGAGGCTGCAGGAGCAGTGCTTCTGCTATCTGGAGGTGAAGTTGGCCTTTATTCAGTAATAAACCAGCTACATTATGCTACTGTCTTGCTGGCAAATAAGTGTCTGATTCAAATTAACACAGAGTTGAAAAATGACCTTAGCAATACATGTAAAATGCAGTTGTAGATTGCTGGTTGTATCAATGAATTATTAACCACTAATCAGTTCAGTGACAACAATTCTGGCTGTGGTTGAAATGGTTTTCCATTACTAGTTAAGGAACTTCTCTGCTGTTAAGATACTAGTGAAACTGAGTGATCAGGGATTTCACTTCCATAAATTTGGTTTCAATAAATGCAGAGTAATGAACACTGGAGAAAGGGGAAAGTGGGGAGAAACTGCTATCTAGAAGAGCTATAATTTAGCTATTCCTACTCACAAAGAGATTCTTGGAGACATGATAGTCAATTGTCTAAAACTGTCAACTCAGGGCCAACTTGCACTCACGGAGGTCCACACAAGATTCAGGAATGCAACCAGAATATAGTTTCACAATGGTATAAACCAAGGGTGTGCCCAACACTTGAAATTCAACTAGAATTCTGGTTTCACCCAACCCAAAAAAAAAAAAAAAAAAAAAAGATAAAAAGATACTGTAAAGCTGGAAAAGACACAGTACCACAGTTTTGCCAGGAAGCATTAAACAGGCTAGAGAGCTTCTACTGGGAAAGGAGGAGAGCATCCGAGCATCCACTGAGGGAAAGATGATAGAGCTCTATAGAATTATGGATGATGCACAGCAAGTGAATAGGGAACAATTAGTCAAAACTTCTCTGTTGTTATAAAGTTAGCAGAACCCCAGTGAAGTTAGCTATACATGCCTTGTCTCTGATATTCCCCATATATCCTGTATGTCTCTTTGCCAGAGGTAAGGGACTGGGCTGGATAGGGTCTTGTGATTTAATTTTATATGACTGTTGCTCTGTGTTGTGTTAAATGTATGCTGTCGGTTCCAGGTGGCACCTTGGCAAGAACCCAAGGCCTCTGCCAAAGTTATGTCAGTGAAAAAATATTAATGCACATGACCCACATTATATGCTGTCTCTCCAGCAAGAGAAGCCAGTGGTGGTTGTATTTTATTTTATTTTTTTATTTTTTTGAGTTCATAAGCAAAGGGTGCTTACAATTAGTTAGCTTTATCTTTTTGTCAGAAAGCACAATTGCTGATGGCATTTCAGAGACCTCTTGGCAAGAATTATAGTTGGAATCCAAGTGGAAGATTGCTTTAGAAGAAGGGATCTTATAATTAACATGGCAGCCACTCAGCAGTGTCCATGGTATGCAAATGCTTTCAATTACAACTCCCTTTTGCTTACAGCTCATCGTAACATTAACTTCTGGCTCGGTGTTTCCTATCAATCACCTACTCTGGAAGGCAGCAGCTAGTGGAAAATGTGTAGATAGTCCATTTTGTCAGGTTCAAATCTGGCAATGAAATGAAAACAAATTTATCCTACTTTAAAATACTTATTGTTTCTATTTCTAACCTGTGCAATTGTAAATGCCATCCAATCATAGAGCCAAAATGAATGTAAGGTGGCTGTGTGGAAAGCTAAGTGTGAAATGACCACTCAAAATCTCGTTCCATTGCAAGTTCTGGCCATTTTTTAAAACCATCTTTAAACTAATCTAGCTGTTACTTCTTACAGAATGAATCATGAACTGGTGAAACAGAATGTGTTTTCCCAGTCACATGTATATGCTTTGGAGACATGTGTGTCTATTTTGGATTGCATTTTCTGGAGAGGCAAAGGCTCTGAGGATCTTCTAGGTCTCTGCTTTTGCAGACAAAGGTGATCAGCACTGTACTGTTGGAACTGTAAAACAGCACTCATTCATGGTCTAACCCATGGCATCTGGAAATCCATGCAATGATTCTCCTTGTCTGCATGAGGTTTTGAATTAAGTCCTTTTGCTCACTTGTATTAGTTCAAGGAACTCTCTCTAGAGATACCACCTAGACAGAAGTGAAGAAAGGAACTTGTTAGCCTCGGGTAAACCGAGTAAGATGAGTAGTTGTTCCAAGGCAAAGATCCAGCAAAGAATCTTTGTTTCTTCTTATCTGCTTAAATACCTACAAAATTAAAAACAAATGATTAGAATTCCAGCAATCAAGAATGTGATCTCCTTTATTGCTGGAGGAGCTTCCCTGCAGTTGATATAATTAGAAAAGTAGATGTGAGCTTTTGGCTTTGGAAGTCTCACATTTTGTAATGGTGACAACTAAGGGGACAGTTGTGCCATGAGTTTTCCTGACTGAACATGCTCTATTTTTCACATTATTTTTCATTAGCCTACTGCTTTTTGTTGCAAATGGTAAAAGCAAAGCAAATCAGAGGTGCAATGCACGATGGCTCACATTACCAGAGGAACCTTCAATTTGGGAATTGGACTTTGGAGCCAATGACCTTGTAAAGCTGACATTGCTTTAAATATGGTTCAAACTCATATTGAGAGCAAAAAAGGGAAATGCACATCTCAGACTTTCCAGTCTCAAGCTTTGGAACCTCTCCTCTTCTTCTCCATTCCTGGAAGTTCCTCTAACGGAGCAGCTGAACTAGTAATCTGAGAATGACAAGACCAATTCTACTAAATCTGAATGCAAACCAGGAAGCTTCTGTCCAGCAAGAAAAGATCAGCCAAGAATAATCAATCTTTTGCTCTCTCTGGCCAAGGGAAGACTCTGTGATAGATGATGAGGAAATAACACATGCTGTTTATGACTGTACTGGTTACAGGGCAGAAGCCATCTGGGCAAGTTCTCTTAAACCCAAATGGTCTGTACACCCAATGGCTCTATGCCATTATCTCAGTGCCAGGCAGTCACGTCTGGGTTCCAGGCTGTCCTCTGAACAATGTGTCTCATGGCTCTGTAGGAGTTATGCAGTTCTTGGATGTGTGCTTGCTGATAGTCTAGCAGCTGTTACTCTCTTATCAACTGTGCTTGGATGCTACACATCAGCTAGTGTAATGTTTCCAAATTCAATCCTCCCTTCTCCATGCTGTTTCTCCTGCACCGTTTGGAATAGTTCACCTCATGAAAGCAAGAGTTACAAGACTTGGTGTGTTGATTATGCAGTAAGATGCATTCCCTCTTAGATGAATCACCCAGATTCAACCCAGTTGGTTAATAAATGCAATCAGATAAGGCTTTTTCAGTGGCTTCCCAAGTGGGATCTCCTTCACCAGCGCTATCAGTGAGATCAAAGAGTGAACAATGCCATTCAGAATGAATTCCCTGGAAGGCCCTCCAGGATGGGACAAGGGTACATTTGTAAGTGACTGTGTGTGTTTTTCACCAGGTAACTCTCGCTGTTCTAGCTATGAGGACAAACATAGGCCTCTAGGCCCCATATCAGTATCAACACTGATATTAAGATAGATAAAAAGTTACCAATCTTCCTATGGGAAGAATTTCTTGATGAAATTTCTGCCAATAATTACTGTCTATAACCTATCTAATTTAGCAATAGAAAAGAATTGTTAAAGGAAAATGGCATACTAAACTAAATTAATTTAAAGTGCAACTGTGGATGGTACACTTGGAAAAGAGTTCAGCCCATTTTCGCTTTTGTAGCTTCAGCAGATAAGAAAGGACTCATGCTGCATATGATCTCCAAAGTCCTACTGGGGAAAAATTCAGTGATTCAGAAAAGGAAGCTGACTAATTGAGGGAAACAGAAAGAAGAGCAATGGAAAAAAGAAACACTTGGGCAGCACTTAAATCATGTCTTCAGAGCATCCTCTATCCTTGCACAAGTTTCTGTTAACGTTTGTCTCTTGTGCAGTCAGTGTTTACAAGGGCCTGGCATTTTTCTGTCCCAGCAGAAGTTGCCCTTTTTAAGAAGGAGCTTGGGCTGTTAGTCTTTGCTGAAAAGGCTTTACCCTAGAAGAATGTTTCAGTCTCCCAAAGCAAACGTTATTCTGTTTGGGTATTATTGATGAGCAGCATTTCCATCTATACAGAGAACAGGCAATGGTACAGCTCCCAAAGCCAGGCACTTACAGAACCTCCCCCAACTTTCCTCATGATTATTTCACTGGCAACAAGTCTCATCACTAACACCAACTTTGGCAACCTCAGCAGTCCTTTCCAAAGCTCTTTGGTTGCTCTCTCAGAGCTTGGGAGTACAGCACAACACCTGCTTCGTTTTGCAGTCCTCCTGGTACAGTGATGGAGACCTCCAACTGACTCACTCTTGGCCAGACCAGCTCCTGGCTCCCTTCCATGAAAGGCATGATTGTCCCCAGTAACAGCTGCTGCAGTATTTTTTTTTATTATTTTATTTTTATTTTTCTGGGCAAAACAAACCCCAGGTTAATGCAAGAAATGGCTCAAGGCCCTTGGCAACACCCACATATTCACCCCTAGCTATATCACAGTGGTATGTGATTCCTAGCATACACTTATATACAATATGTTATTTAATCCAACCATTATTTCATACTCCGTGGACCCAAGAAGGCTGTTGGTCCTTATGCCATGGGAGTGTCTGCTGCAAAGGAAATTAATTCTTGGCAAAGCCAGCCTGATTCAGCAGTTCTTACTTGCTGATCTAGATGGAGCTTCTTCTCAGCCAAAGCTTCTCCACAGGCTGTACTCCAGACCTTCTACCTCAGCCAGTCCCATACTTTTGGGTACTGGCTTATTCAGGCCTATTTTTGTGGCACCTCTCCCAGCCATGCCCTCCAGGTCAGACAACCACCCTGACGCCAACCAAATGGCCTGAAATCCCTCCAGTCTGAATTCCTGTCTGGAGCTACACTCTTCTACTACATCAATCTTTAAGGACATTCACCATGCCTGGCCCAGCTGCCTCCGCATTTCCCAGCTGCTCTTTTGGCAACCAGTGTTGGACAAATAAGCCCACCCCAGAATTCACTTTAGAAGAGGCTTGAGATCATGTGCCCCAAAGGCAGATGGGATTTGCGGGCTGTATGAGCTCAGACTACTGCACTTAAATAGTCATAGGCTATCAGCGAGAGCATGGATATCTAGACGTGGATCAGAGAAGAGCACCAGCACTCAACCCACTCCTTGGCCTAGTCTCCCCAAAGAAAGTGTTGATGCAACTTCATTTCTTCCAGTGGCATCTTGTGATCCTCCTCCATTTTGCATTTGCTCTTTGCTGGCTGGAGAGGCACCACACTGACACTCACACTGATCCATTGCAGCTCTGCTTGCTTGACAGAAGAGGAACTGGGTAAAACCGACCTTGCTGTTCCATTCTGGACAGTGATATGACAGGCAAGAAGGAGGTATATATGACAAAAATGAAGAAAACTGTGCTTTTATTAAAGGATTTACATTTGCACAGCTGAGCTTTCAGTGGAATATGAGTTCAAAATCCCTTCTTTTCCCCCTCTCTGCAGCCATTATTTTGTCTATTTTTCCTCCTATATTTCTTCTATTTTTCCTCCTATATGTATGTATTCTTTAACATCCCAAAGAAAGTGGGTTTGGATTTAGTGTAAGGGGTGTGGACATAGCTGGCGCCTTTGATCCCCTACCCACCCTTTCCTTTCCCCTCCCCAGAAATCAAAGCTGGAGAGTATCAAATGAAAAAATTGCACAGCACAGGCCCCGATCTGTCAGCATTTGGGTTTGGATCAAACTTGTCCAAAGCCATAGATGCAGCTGGAGATTACTGGTGGTTGCAGCCACTTTTTCTGTTCCCCTCTGAGATCACTAGGTCGGAGCTGTTTAGAGGATACAGTTCAGCTCTGAAACATCCCTGCTAGCAGTCATTTTAAAAATTATTAATCCTATTCCCTTTATAAAAAATTGAGAAAGAAATTAAATAAAATAAAGTAAAAGCTCTTGCTGAACTGTTCTTTACCTCCTGTCTCTATATTAGTTTTGATAGATAGGTATTTTGTGCCAAGATCACCAAAATTGGAGACCACCAGGTCTGCTGTTTCAACTAATTTACTAGTTATTATTGAAATAAAAGGCAATGTGAAATCTTTGGAGAACAGTCTTCATGCCAGGGGAAGATAAAACTTACAGGGGCATCTGTGTCAATGCTTAAACAGACACGGGAAACAAGAGACAGGCAGGAGGAAGGCTTTATTCATGCTAGATTCTATCCCACAGGAAAATTAGGTCAGTCCCTTAGTCATCACAAATTTTCTATAACTACCTATGTTATTAAAGGCCTTCAAGGTAGAGGTCCAGTTTGGGAGTCTCCTGGCATCACCCCATCCAAAGTCTCACAGACAGAGTTCCCATAGGGTGCACGTTCCTTGCATGCCCATGGACATCCACAGATGGAAACAGAGTCTCTTGATTTACAAAGCACAACATGGAGGTCTTTTTTTCTTTGTGGGGGTAAGGGCAAGGGACTCTTGAAGGGGATCTCAGAACCCTGAGGCCCAAGAAAATTTGATCTCCCAGGTGGAGCTAAATTTTGCTGAAGCAAGTGAGCCGGCCTCCATGCTGGAGCTCCCCTCCGCAGGGTGTGTTCAAAGCCCTGCACCAACCCAGCAGCCTTGCTCTTCTCACTCCTGCTCTATTTTCATTCATTATTTCAGGTGTGCAAATTAAACCACAAGAGGAGGGAGAAAGGTCCTTCCCAGTAGGGAAATTAATTAGGATTTGGGAGATAATGGTTCAAATCATAGCTTTCTTCGGTGATCTTCCTTGCAACCTCAGGCAAAACACTTTGGACTATATCCAGGCTCTACACCACAGTGATTATGGCAGGCTTAGGGAGTTGCAAATGGCATATGCATTGAACAGAGCAGCAAACAGGGGAGTCCAGGACTGCTAGATGTGGTCAACGGACACAGGCAGGTGTAGAGCTTCAGGTATATGAGGCAAGCCCCCTCATCTCCATTAATACCCACTGAACAGTCACTGGGTGAAACACACCGCACTTGAAAGATCACACTTACATCCCAGATGCAGGTGTGAGTCTGAAACATGGCAAGTCTCAGTCGGTTTGCCTGCCCCAGGCAATGCAGTTGGCACTTTATAAACAAACAAATACAAGTGGGGGCGTGATTAAAGGAACTGCTGGCATGAATTTGGGAAGTGCAACTGCATGGCAACAAATACAGGGGAGGCTTGAAGATCATACAAAGTGAGTTCTGAATAAAGTTCATTCTCCCCCTGTCGGTCTCAGGTGCCCCATACGATCCCCATTTTTTGTAAGAGTAAAGATAACAAATACACATACAACGCACATGTGCATAGATAGCTATAAGTAAATCTTTCTGGGAAAGCTTGTTTCAGAAATTGGTATTCTAAATTTTTCCCACCGTGGCCATGAGGATGACATTCTCATTTGCTGAGATGAAGCACTGAGCTGTTGGAAAGGAAATTATGAGAAACTATTTGGTTTTGTTCTGTCCAGGATCTTATGCATTCTCACTGCCATTGCTTCTGAGCCCCTGCCAGTAGGTCAGAAAATAGCATAGCTGCCATCTGCCTGGTGTTTGTGCTTTATCCTTTTCCCTAGGGAAGATGCACAGAGTGAAAAGCTTTGTCTGGGTGGCTTTGTTTTGCTCTGCTTGTTTTTTGGAGAGGGAGGAGTACATTGGTTATTTGTACGGGGAATGTCACAAGTAGCCTTCATCATGGAAGGGTGGATAGGCAGAGCTCAGATAACTTGGTCAAAGACAGCTGCGAATTTAATCTGTCCTTTGGTGGGGCTACATCACCTCATGTGATGTCTTGGCTGCAAGTAAGTGGTACCCCAAGCTGTCCACAAGCCCAGTAACACCCCCTTGTGTTGCAGAAGAATGGAGCAGGGGAAGGAAAGCCAATATTAATTGATATGGCCTTTGCTATCCAATGTTAACAGTGCTTACTAGTGCAGCAATATCAGTAAGACATGACTCTACGTGGATGATACATTTTTGGCTTTTCAGAAATTATTTCCTGAGATTCTACTCCAAAAAGCATTGTGTTTGGCTTAGCTCCAAACGTTGTCTTACGGAGACAGATGTGCCTATTTGGATGCTGCAAGAGTCTTATTTAACATCTTTGTTAATCTCTGAAAATGGAAATAAGCAGGTGCTTGATTAAATTTACAAACAGCAATAATTTGGGAGGAGTCACTAAAACAACAATGGCAGAAAAGTGGAAGAAAGGCAGTTTGGGGAGTCTAATTTGGAAATGGCATAAAGAAATAATGAAGTCTAATTGTATTCATTGGTGCCCATAAGAAAATAACACAAAGAACTAATGAGAGAAAAACTGTAGAAGGCAGATAAAGAGAAAACAGATGAGGGCTCATGGCAAATGTTGGTCTATGGCAAGGCTTTAACGAGACAGGTTACTGTGAATTGTGCAAAGGGAACAAGTCACTGAGCCACAGTCTAGAAAGATCAAAACCTAGAACAATGAATTTGATTCTTGAAAGGAAGACAGTGACAAGATCATAGAATACAAATAATCTTTAAATGATGAAAGAACTGGAATGTATGATACATGCACAAAGGCTAAAGATCTGAAGATACAAAAAAGAAGCACATGGAAATAACAGAAAAACAGGCACTGGGTAAACACAGAGGGGAGGTGAAATACAGGTGAAGAAAATAGGAAGAGCTTTGCTGTGAATTATATAAGGAAACGTTAAAAAAAAAAAAAAAAAAAAAAAAGGAAAAAAGGAAAAAAAAAGAAATTTGGAGAGAGTTGTTTCCTGGACAGTGAAATCCATGGCATTATTATGAAGTCTTCTAAGAGGGGTTGGAAAACCCAGCATTTAAGGCTGTCACATCTCATCCTCAGACAAAGCATGAGTAATATCTACATGCCAACCAGTCCTCTGAAGGCCGGAAGGCTGCCAGACACCCAATGCAGGTTTTGTAAGTTCTGTGGCTTCATATTTGCATGGAGCAGCCCCCATCTGTGCTATGGAACAACTTTCAGATCTTTCCTCCTCACTATATTCTAGAATAAAGAAGAGACATATCATGTTAGGGACAATCTGGTATTCATAACCAGTCACCTAACTAACCAGTGACAACTCTTGTCCTATTGGCCTTAGCTGTAAAACAGCTTATCTATACTTCAGATCTTTTTGGCTACACCTCCTCCAGAGCTCACTATACCTTCCAGTATGGCTAACCATACATTAGATGAAAAGCTTTCATTGAAGTTTCAATTCACAAATTTATGGCTAGAAGATACCATGATAATTATGTCTGCTGTGCTGCATAACAGAGGGCAGTTCATTACTGCCATTATATTAAGCCTGTATTCCCAGGTTGAGCTAACTCCTACTGGTATGCATTAAATAATGACACGGTAGATGCGACTTTGCTAAGTACCTGAAAAGGTATTAGGTAGACACAGTTCAGAATTGCCAGAGTCAAGGCATTAATATTTTCCTGAGCTCATCTGTATAAACACTGGGCTTTGTGCTGTTTTTCTGTCAAGGACGTACAATAAACTCAGATTTGGCTTGAGAGCCATTAGATAAATAGCAAGTAATTTCCTCCTGAATGTCTCTATTTCTTGATTATGTGTGTGTCACTGTGAGTGTGTGAGCATGCATTTATTTTGTTGGCTTTTTTTTTGTTTTAAACTTCCAGAACTCTTCCCTCCTCCTTTTTTTCCTTTTGGATGGAGGCTCCACATCTCAGTTGCTTGTTTTATAAGGCAATGCATCATCTCTTCTCATTGCCATTAATTAGCCAGTGTAATATTTTCCACGTGAAGTCACAGGACTTGAAATGAACATATTTCGGCATCAATTAGGTCTCTGCTCATGTGAGGGCCCAGCTGCACTTTAAATACTATTTATATAATGGTAATGAGCCAGTCATCACCACTGCTGGCTTCCAGCGGGTTTTGTACAGTGCCTACTTGAATATGATTAGAAGTGTGTGGATCCTTCCCCCCCACCTCCTTTTTTTTTTTTTTTTTTTTTCTTCCCAGAAACTATGCTGAATAAAACTGACTGGTTTTTAAAGGCATAAAATGGGCTGGCAGCAGAAAATCGGATGTTATTCTTGGTGTCTGTTATATTTTCTCCTATTTTTCTTGGAAAATGCACACATCAAAGGCAGGAGTTTCTCCTTTTAATATTACACAGTCTTTCCCCCACCTTTTTTGGGGGGCAGAGGTGGTTTGCATTTGGCATCTTTCCTCTTATACACACATTGTTTTAGGGTTTAAATGAAAAAAAGAAGAAAAAAAAAAAAGCCTTATGACTTCTGAACAGCCACGGCTGGTAGATGATGTTATCAGAGGGATCCAAAGTAAAAAAAAAAAAATGAGGTTAGAGAAGCTCTGGCAGTACTCAGTGAGGATTAGGTAAAATCCACAGGGATAAAACGAGACCTGACCCAGATCTTGAGCCCTATACGCAGCCACAGTCCGAATGGGAATTTAGAAAATTTTCTTTTGAAAGAAAACGTTGTGTTGTGATGTACACCGAAACCCTGCCTGTGCAGTTGGAGGTAAATGTGGTCATTGCTAGGTAATGCAGTCAGATTAAACCATGTGAACTATGTGTACGCGTCCTGCAGACTCAAAAAATAAAATAAAATAAAATAAAAACCACTCCCAAGGAGCAGGCACTCCATCTGCCCCTTCACAGTGCAGCAGAAATATCTGGTCTGCACAACCTTGGTTCAGTTTCCAGGAAAGCTTTGCCTCCAGGGGCCCTTTCCTGTGAATTGACAGTGTCATGGTCCTAGTGAACCACAGCATGGAGTACTTGTTCCTGTGGCAGGCAGTGTCAAATCCTTTTCTGTATGTAAAGGGCTATAGGGCCTTCATAAGAAGGAGCCTTGTCATCTTTTCTGAGTAACGTCGTCAGAAGTAGATGGTCTAGCCAGATGCTGCACAAAATAAATGTCATCCACTCTTGGGGGTGATGGCAAAGTGGTTGGTATTCTATGAGGTTTCCCCATGGAATATCAGCAGGATCTCAAAGAGTGCCCCTCAAAGACAAATTTCCACAAGCTAGCAAATGGAAGCTGGCCACCATGTTGTTGCTGAGGATTTCAGGGCACATTTTGGAAGCAGAGTAAATCTGTAGCCCAGGACAGCTCTGGAAGTCACTACCGGACATGTTGGGCTCAGAAGTATTTGTCAGGACAGGAACAATGTGTTTTTATTCTCCTCTGATTGGAGCCTTCCCTACGGAAATTTGCTGTCCGGTCTCCAATTCAGCATCTCTACTTGTGGAGAGGCAGGCAGGCACTGAGGCCAAGAGGAAATAATGTCTAAATGTGGCCTCCAACATTTTGTTGGTTATCCTCTCCAAGTGTTTCATCTGCCTGTAGTGAAAACAAATAAACAAACAAAAATTGTTTCCTAAATCCCAGCCGTCGACCATCAAAATCCAAATGGAAGCACAGGCTTTAGAGAACCTAAGGACACTCAGTTTTCCTCATTTTATTTTTTTCAGATCTCACACATTTCTATTTTCTTTTTCATGCAGTTTTCCTAATTGTAATGAAGACTGACTTTCAGCAAGGAAGAAGTTTAAGGGCTGAGGAATGTGAAAGCTACAGAACAACAAAGGCAGCTGAAAAAATGGGGGCTGGGAGAAAACTTCAGTTCACTGTGCATCAGAAATAGTTGCTGGCCATGATTCCCACAGGGGGGAGTGAGGTCTGTGCTGTTTTATCAGGTTACATTTCCCAAACTGCAATTTCATCTTAATCTGTTCTCAAGGCTTTAATCAGCAAATTCACAACACCAAGAGTATCAAACTCCTCTTCCTCATCCTCCTTGTCTGTCAGCCCAATTCCCAGGATGTGATAAAAACCACAAAGGCCACAGTGAGATACAGAAAAAAGAACATCTCTGAAAAGGAACAGGCCCATTCTTAGAAAGCATAAGAGAGCTTTAGAAAAAGCAAGAGTTGTTTTATCCAGCTCTAAGTGACCGGTTTTCTGGGCAGACGCTTGAGCTGGTGAAAACAACCAACGTCACTGACTGACAACAGCACTGGTAACCATCACCATACCCCCCAAAGGAAGAAAAACAGAGGGCAGCAACAGGAAAGAGGCCAATCTGGCAACCATTTTTGGCTCAGCTCAGAGGAAAGAGTTTGAAAGAAAAGCCAACATTTTGGGATGTGTTTGACCAACGTCCAAAATTTCATGTTGTAGACCAAGCTCTATCAACAGATGATCTGAACAATACTCTTTGTTGGTGGCGGTGGTGGTTGTTGTTTGTTTTGTTTTGTTTTGTTTATTTATTTTTCTGTCATAGTGTCCAACCTCTCAGTGTCTCATTCAGACAAACAACACAATTGGTACAGCTATATGGTTTGGTTGTCTACTCCCAGTTACTGGAAGGAAGAGATTACATTTACTTGACCATGAATCTTTTGCTGTGCCCTTTTTCTCCCATTCCACAGTTTTTCCATCTATAAACAATATTTTGAACCTCCTTTAAGCTACCAAAATGTGTGCAATAATCTAGGAAATCATCAATACATCAAAAAAAAGGTCCCACGCAGAGAGCAAAAAGTTTCTATAGATGCCTGTGAAAACTAGGGGGGAATTCCATCCCATAGCGATACAGGTCAGTAGGATATTAGACCTATCAGCAGGAACAAACTTAGACCCTCAGCTCCTGAGCTGTGGGACAAAAAGAGACAGCTAGACTGAAGTCATTTCATACGTTCCACTTCCTTGGGACCTTTTTCACATTGCAGAAAAATCAATGCTGGCATTGCAAGGAAGGTGGCCGTATTTCTGAGAACATAGCGAGAGAATGGGGAACAAGGAGAGATGACAGGGTCCTGTTTTGCACACAAGAGTTCATAAAATGAGCAATAATCTGTATTAACGAAAAATACTGAGTTCCTCAAAGCCAATCAGGTTAAAGGTAAGACATAACACAAGCATAAGAAAAGCAGTCTCATTCTGAGTGCCTCTCATTTGCTCAGTTCTGTTCTTTCACTAAAAAGAGCAAAGGAGTCTATCTGAGTAGCTGTACTGTTTAAAAGCTCAGGAAGAAAACACCCTTCTAAATGTTCTAACCACCCCGTGTCGGCCCCCCCCCCCCCCCCCCCCCCCCCCCAAAAAAAAAAAAAGCCTTTAAGCAAGAAAAATGAAATAAAATGTTTCCCATGAAATATGTATATATATATGTATAATTTACAGTTCTGTTTTCCTACTATATGGCTCATCTTTCTATAGTTTACCATAGAGGATAATCAGATAGTTATATGATTTCACTTTATTCTATGCATAATCAAAGCTGTATTTAACTGGGGCAGAACATTTAAGGATGACTTGGTCAGACATTTTGGTTACCATGGGAATTACAATGTCCATAATTTTTAAAGTAGGGTGGAACAACTATAAGCTCCAAGGATTCTTAACTTTTAATTCCAGGAAGGAGGCTTCCTGGTTCTCTTGCTTTTCTAAGAAGGAAAGAGATCCTGGGTAAGTTTAGGAGAATTCCCATTGACAGACCCAATAATTGGGTCACTCTGATCTGTAGATGTCTACAATAAGATTGTGTGCATGTGCATATGTATGGTTATGTGTTCATATATACAGAGGCATTGTCTATGTGAGTATATAAAAAGGTATTCTATATATTTGCTGCTTTAAATTGGTCAGTTCCACCAAGCCAGAAATAATTAGTCAAGCGAGCTGAGAGAATTTAAACGAGTGGGAAAAATATGACTACTAATTGAGAACTTTTAAAGGAGATCTTATTAGATTTATTAGATTCCCCAAAACTGAAATTGCATAACTCTAAGAAGAGGACATGCTGGTTATAAAGCCATCATGAAAGCTTAGAAGGGGAGTTGGAGATCTCATACGATCACTTACAGACATATGTGCATATATACATACACACGAACACACCTGCATTTCTATACTATATAAAGCAAATAAAAGAAGAGAGAAGCTGACAGTAATTGACATAAATCAAATGCTGTAAGAAAGAGGAACAGAAAGTTGCAAGGAGAAACGTGCAGCAATGAGCACAAGGGACAACACAGATGACTTGTTTTAAAATTAGAGGCACCAAAGGAACACTAACAAAGGATCTGTTAGTGGATGGGATGTGACAATTCAGAATAGGAAAAAGTGTTCAGGAAATAGCTCTCTCCTGTACGTGAGAAAAGAACTATGCTCTTTGAGGTCTGTACACTTCATATTCTAGCAAGAATGAGAGAGTTACCAAATATCAAGAACAAAAGGTAGATACTATGATTAGAAAACATACACCTATAGGTTTTAAAAGAGCTAGCCAGGGTATGCACTGTTCCGGTGGGATTTTTCACACCTCACTTCAGATATCTGATAGTTAGACTTATTGTTTAATTCTTTAAACAGAGGGAGCCTTTGAGATTCCCTCTGTGGCAACAAATGGTACAGCTAGTGGTTTATCCCATCCAAGTGTAGGTGCAGTAAGTCACCCTCAAAGTGGTATGTCACTTCATTTGCTGTAGGGAGTGTAGGACATAAAGCTTTCCCAGTTATTAAAGTACAGATGTATGTGACACAATCAACAACAATTTTACTGCTGCAGTTTTCAGTGAGCTTGATGCAACAAAGGAAATCTCACCAGCTGCTAGAAAGCTTACATTCCAACCATATTCTACAGATGACAGAAATCTTATGAAATTCTACAAAAACAAATGCAAAATCTTGCACGTAAAATGGAATAACCCTTTGCAATAGTAGAGTATGGATGCTGAATGGCTGGAGTCAATCTGCAGAAAAGGACCTGAGGCTCCTGGTGGACAAAAAGTCATGAGTCAGATGTGTGTCATTGCAGCAAAGAAAGCTAATCACATACCAAAAAGATGTCACCAGCTCAGGGTGGGAGATTATCCACCTCTATGCAGCACTGTCTCCAGTTTTGGGGTCCCCAGTGCACAACAAATATCATCAAACTGGAGACAAAACTACAGAAATGGACCGGGGCTGGAGCACATAAAGTACAGTGGGAAGCAGAGCAAGATGGATTTGCTTGAAGAGGGGAAGGTAAAAAGCAGATCATATTTCTGTCTTCAGCTGACTAATGGGGTATTACTGAAAAGATGGAGCCAGAAACTTCTCAGAGATGCACAGCAAAAGGACAAGAAGCAACTTTGCCTCTTGGGAAATTCTAGTTGCAAATCATGAACAAACTCTGTACAATGTTTGTGTTCAAGCACTGGGAGAGGTTCCCAGAGAAGTTGTGGAATCTCCTTTCCTTGGAGATACTCAAAATTGGACTGGAAAGGCCCCGAGTAGACTTTGAAATTGGCCTTTCTTTGAATTGTGGGTATTGGAGAAGAAGTCCAGAGGTCCCTTCCAACCAAAATTGTATGATTCAGTGATTTATCATTATAGCTGTAAGTCTGACAGCCTGACGCATATCCCGAGAGAAATCATGACATGACATGAGCTCAGCTAATAAACAATTACATTAGGAAATATAAATTAGGCCAATCAACAGGGGTTTATGGGAAACAGATCCTGTCAAACTGACTTGATATCTTCATTTGATAAAATTACCAGTTTGGTGGCTAAAGATAATCTTGTTGATGTAACAGACTTCTGTAAGGCATCTGATTTTGCCCTGCAGAATGTTTTAATTAAGAAACTAGAAAGTCACAAAATGCATTTGGCCTGCATTCAACAGTTCAGAAATGGCTGATCTGTGGGACTCAAATGAATCTGTAAGAGAATTCATATGAAGCAAAAGCAGTGGTGGGAAGGCACAGCTGGCATCCATTTCTGTCCTTCTGCACTTCAAGGATCTTGGTGAATTGGGAGGAACTGTAGTACTAATACCTACAAAGTTTTCACATTGCACAAATAATAATTAAGAAGAGAAATGGGCTGGGGAAACAGAAGAATGCAAATAGTGAAGGTTGGTCATTGGTACAGATTGCCTTGGGTAAGCCAATAAGCTCAGTGCAAGAAAACACAATGCAACTCGATTTACATGCATCCAGCTGTAAAACCATCCATCAAAGCACAAAAACTGTAATGCAGCTTATGCACAGGATAAAGGACTCCACACACAGCATCTGCAATTTTGAAAATGATTTGAGTGCTTCTGTGGCCATAGTAACAAGAAGGACAAGTATGATTTCTGGAAGTATAGACAAATCACACTAAAAAGAAATTGGAGAGGTAATAAGCAATCATATTTGTCATTGATGCAACAACTGTTGATGGCAGCATCCATTTTTGACATTAGGAATTCAAGCAACATATTGATAAATTATAGAAGGTTCATGGCAGAACTGTTCGATAGGCTACATAACTGGAAAACATTCCTCAGAAGGAAATAGTTAAAATTAGGACATCAAGAGGCTTGTAGAACCTCGTCAAAAAGTTGGCATGATCTCTCTGAGAAATCCTCGTCTGTTCCTTGCCCACAGTGGGATCAAGGGCAACAGTGTCACTTCTGACAGATGCTGTATAATCTGCTCTTAAAAACATTGCATCTCTCATATTGCAATACTCATACCTAAAAGGCAAACTAAAGTGAAGAAGGAAATAATGTGTGGTCTTTATTTGCCGAGGCAAACCAAGAATTCTTGGTTTAAGTACTGTTATCAGGCCTCCCCTCAGACTTCTTTTCATGAGACTGAGGACCCCAGTTTCCACATAACTCCAGAATTTGAAGACTGACAGTCATCAATGCTCATCCTTTCACTCTCTAAACATTGTTTCTCTTTATGTGTGATTCATTGCAGGGGACAATGACCTCTGAGTGGTTTTACCCCTTGAGCAGAATTTGGTTTTTATTCCGCATGTTTTGAAGGTAATAATCCTTTCCATCCAGCTGAATATACTGCTTGCATTTTTCTTTGTGATTTGCTGTTGATCTGTGGTGACTAGAGACTATGGTGTCATCTCCATCAGTGGAAATAGTTAATCAGGAATTAACTTTTCTTGTCGTTTGGGGTTTGTTTATTTGTTTGTCTGTCTGTTTCCTTAGTGAAGTTATTTAGTTCAAATGAGAATTAACTCAGAGAACCCAATGACATGTATTAAATAACATGCATAATAACATGAGAAGGTAACAGTGACCAGTTATGGCTACAAAAAAAAAAAAAAAAATACAATCTCTCAATGTTCCAAGAGCTTGGGCACATAAGATAACACCCACTTGATTAAGCAGTGACAACACTAAAAATCTCAGGGTTACTATATCTATAATCCATGGACACAAGGAGAAGTACAGAAGGATCATGACCTAGTTCACATTGCTCCTGAGCAGCCAGATAAAGAAGCAAAGGCCACACAGCCAGCCCTTCTCTGAGCTGGTCATCTTTAATGCACTTTTCAATAGGAACCCCTTTTCTCTGTGCTTCCTCTGCTTTCTTGGCCCTAGGTGAGTTACAAAGTAGAATGGAAAATTCATATGATGAGGAGAAGATATACAAGCTTTTCTGCTTCCAGCAGTCCACCCAAAATTACAAGTCAGGGACAGGAAAGGGATGATATCATGAAACCAAAAGCCTGATACTTCTAAAGGCATGGAAAAAAAAAAAAAAAAAAAAGAAAGAAAGAAAAAAAAAAAGTTATTATTTTATCTGATCCAAATGCATGGTGTAGGCTCAAAAGCCAAAAAGCAAATAAAAAGAACAAAAAAATGCATTTCTAGCTCATAAGTATATACATTATTTATTTTTTTTTCTCCTCCTTTTCTTAATCCTGTCAGGAAATTGGGACAGGATGGAGCCATTCTCTCCTCTTACTACTTCTACAACACTTTTATCTGCCTGATATAATCTATGTCAGAGCTGTTCAGCCTATGAGGTTGCTTCCTAAGGGGCACAGTCATTCACATTTCTTTAAGTGCAGAGGAGGGGGCTTTCTCCTCATCTTACCATTTGATGTGCAAATGTGTCCCCCCACACAGAGTCACACACATACCTGCTTTCATCAGCCGCTTCTGCCTCCCTTTTGCACATGTCTTATGTGGGAGAGCTAATGCAAGGGCTCGGAAACATGCCTTGGTTCTTCCCCTGCTCCATCCCAGCAGTGCCAGCATGAAAATCACACAGGCAGGAGGGAGTGAGAATTATCTCAGCAGGAACTGAGTGTGGAGGAAATGTGGTCAAGGTGATTCAGGGAGGAGTAGGTCATGTCAGACTGTCTGTGTGACAAGTCCTGAAGAGACCTGTGGACATTAGGAAGGTTTTTCAGTGCTTATTAAAAATAAATTATATAAATAATTATTAAGTGCTTATTTTTACATATATACAAGTATGTGCATTTGTTGGCCAAAACATTTTACCTACCTGCAAGACAGAGACTCTGTAGACTAAATGCACAGACTTGCAGCACTGATTTGCAACGTGTCAAAGACAATGACAATTGGTTTGGGGTGGGATTTTTTTTTTTTTGCTTGTTGATTTTTTGGCCTCACTTTTGATTTTAGCCTTCACACGTTTGGAATGTAGAAGGAAAGATGACCACTGTGTCAAAAGCTGTGTGATTCGATATACTTGTGAGCATCCACTCAAATTAGCCACATTATTTTAACAGAAAACCTGTATTTTATCAATGACTCATAAAGATTTCTTGGACTTCATCACCTAAAATCCCCCCAGAGTCATTACTCCCTGACTTCAGGTTTCTCTTAGCTCCTAGGATGACTGAGCTTTTCATCTACCATTCCCATCGTTCAGTGGTATGTTTCACCTCCATCCCACACACTCCTCATCCATAGCTGAGCTGCATATGTGCCATCTTCATGGGAGGCATAGTCTCAGTAAGTCATTCCTGGCAGATCAGCACGCAAACACAGCTGTTCCATGTAAAAAGACCATGAAGCAAGTAAGAGAGGGTTTGGATGGCATGCAGTCAATATGGACCAATAAAACATAAAGGGAGAAAAATAAACTTGATATCGAGCTGTTCTCAGTATATGGGCATGGTGCACCAGAAGGTGAGGATCATACTACAAAAGACTATGCTATAAAGCAAGCCCATAAAATAATGCCATGCAGCCTTCAGGCTGGCCACTCCTCAAATAGCAAGTGATGAACTTTAAAGACCTCTCGCTATTGCTGATATGTTCCTACTCAACAAGCAGTGTCTTTTGTCTAAATGCAAAGCCTGAAAGATAATTCCCTGCCTAGAGGACTACGCAGGCTCTAGTTCCTGCCTGCCTCAAGCAATAAAATCTTAGATCACAGAATCACAGAATCACAGAATTTCTAGGTTGGAAGAGACCTCAAGATCGATCTTCTAAGCTTACTCAAAATAAAAAATGTAGTCCTAGTAGATGAATTGAGCTGTTATTAAATAGCTTGGGTAACTCTTTCAGAGCAATGATTTATATTTATAAAATCCAGACTCACGACTGGAATCCTGCATTGGATTATTTCCCTTATATATAACCTTATATATTTCCCATATTATAACCTCCCTCAGTGGTGCATGTTGTGAGCCCTCTGCATTTTGAGTGACAAGATAGGAAGCCTGCAAGCCACCACTTGCAGGGATTTAGTAAAGGTGTAATGGGCTAGTTGGACACAGAGAAGGTGCACTCTTGCTTTACTGATCTCCCCTTCCCAAAGTCACAAGTGAAAGTACCATCAATGTAGCATTTAAGGTTTGAACCTCATCCTGCTTAGGTTTGGAGACTGCTCAGATCTGAACAGCTGCAGAGTGGAGAGAGAGAGAGGAATGCTACCCACCAAATCTAGCATACAGGAGTGGAGACTTGTTCAGCATCAGCATGGGAGAGCAGAGCACAGGAAGAGAGCTGATCTCTATCTAGATTTGCCCTATCTTCAGCTATCTTCAGACTATCCCAGATTTTCATGTAGTCCTTGAAAATGTGACCAACAGGCATCTGAAAACCATTAGGACAGAAAAGCGTGTTTGTGATTTACTTGAATCTGTTTTTGTAAGATTTCTGCACACTACAATTCCCAATGCACTAACCTGAATAGCTAAAATTCTGTCTCTAAATAGACATTGGCTTCTCTAAGGCTCAGGTAGCTTAAATAGCTTAACTAAATTACTATGAGTTTTCCATCACCTTCAGGGAGGATAGGACACAACACAGACCATCTCAGAAGCTGGATTGTGTTTGTTGGGTAGGTAAAACTGCTTTGGCTGGTTGAGAGCACCTACCTCTGCCTTGTTGCTTCTAGTGATACATCTCCTTTCCAAGACCTGGTGCCTATTCTCAGAATCTACAGAGAGTTGATTGCTCTGTTACAAGCTATGCCTGATGTTTGTTCCAGGCTACAGATTTTTGTGACTAGCTCTATCCCACTATCTTAACTTAACCCCAAAATTTCTCAGTTGGTGGAAATCACAAAACTTGTTTTATAAACCTCTCTGCCTGCTGACCAGACCAGAGATACCGACTTTTGCTTAAACAATGCACAAAGGATTTAAGTTCCTTACTAAGCAATCCACAACCTCCCCCCTCAAAAAAAAAGTCATACCTTTCCCATATGTGTGTTACGTGTTTCATATAATTTATTGCACACATGGTAAAAATATATCTGACAACATATAAAATGCAATTTTTAAAAGAAGAAGGAAAAAAAAGAATTGGCCCATTGTTCTGCTGCTTAAAATATGGGACACCACACGATATATGTTAAAATTATAAGAATATGTTGAAAATATTTTATGTCATTCCATGTAATATATTTGAAATATCATGACAGCTGCTATAGGCTGTAATATGTTCCATATTGTCTGATATATTCTAAATGTCTGTGTAATACATTTCATGAAATACATGGCAAACAAAAAAATGCATCAACGTTTTCTCTTTGCTGCAACTGAGTGTGTGTGATAAATGAATGTACTTGTACATTCATGGAAGAGATAAAGGAAAAAAAATTGTTTATTCCTAACACCTTTTATGTTCTTATTCATTGCCAGATGAGTAAACAAGTCTTTATTTATAGCAAACAAGAGTTTCACAGAAACCATGAATTTACCCTGGTACACAAATTCTTCAATTACAGGTTTGAAATGATCAAATGTAGAGTGTACATAATACCTGGTGATTTACATAACCCAATGAAAACAGAAAATAGAATGAAACTAGACAATCGGTCACACTTGTAGCAGCCAGTTTACAAATATTTCACTGAAGCCATAAAACTCTTTCATGAAAATCATCCTTCACACAAATGCCACAATAGAGCATCCCCCACCCGAAAGCCCAATGTATTGTTACCAATTGCCTGACATTGTTGTGCTGAAGGACTTAGAATATTATGTTCCATTCCAATGCAAAAATAGAAAACCATAGGATCAAGACGGAAAAGATTTATTAGCTTCCCTTTCTTCTCTTCCCTAGCAGCAGAGTCAGGATGATTTCCCATTGTATAAGACACTGAAAAAATTCCTTATGTTCTTATGCTTGTGGTGCAATGTGAAGGGAGAGGGGGAAACCAGCTCCAGAAATGGAAAGGGCTGCATCAGAGGAAAGCAGCAATATGTTCTCTCTGTTTGCTGGTGACAGAAGGAGTCAGGAGCTAATGCTGCCACAGGGAAGGTACAAGCTAGACATTAGGAAAACTTAAAAGGGACAGGCTATCAAACCTCTCAGAGAGGCTACCTGAGGATCTGGGGCAGATTTTTGGTTGGAGGTTTCACATGCCAGGCAGAAAAACATCTACGAGTCAAATTGATGCAGGGTGATAGGCTGTGATACCACTAAGGCCTATTCCCCTTCCATCCCATTCAGTGACTGGGTGATTATTAAAATGACATGATGGCTATGTCAGGAGAATATCTTAGGTGGCTTGATGTGCAAAAATACATTTTCATAGCCATGATTTCAGGGTAGACATAATGCAGAAAAGCTGCCTGACACAAAAGGAAAAAAGCACTATGGCCAAGAGGAAAGACAATTTTATGGCTCACACATTTGGCCAAAATGGGAATATTGGCACCTACAACTCTGTAACCAGAGTTTGAAAGAGTGACCTATAATGTCTTTGTGCCTCAGTTTCCCTATGTGTGCCAGAAAATGTCTATGATTCAGGTGGGAAGGTGAAACTGTAGAAGCATTTATTTCATGGCCCATGACAGAACCAGCAGCAGTTAACCACTTACATGCAGAATACTCTAAATGTCTGAAAAAGACCAATATCACTATTCTTTTTGCAATGCAGTCAAAATCCAGCGCTGAATTTTGGCCAGATATAACACACTTTTATGTGCTTTTACCTCATGAAAAGTATCAGGGCTTATGCACATGTTTAAGTGCTTTGCAAAATAAAGATGGGTTTATGTACATGTGGTGATACTTTAGTGACAGCCCTTCCCTGTATGTGTTATGATAGGATAGTCAGGGTTAAGCAACTTTGAACCAATTCACATTTTAGGGGCTGGAATATACTTATCTGCCCAGTGAGTCATGATTTCCTTGCTGTTAGCTATTAATAACCCTTGGAGGAACTTTTCAAGCTGATAACCATTTCCTATCATTTTTGGCATTTTGAACATGTTTTTATTTTATTTTCCCATTTCTCCCAGTCCCCTAAAGGCAGCCAGATTCCCAGAACCCTTGTAGAGTAAAGAGATCGCTTCCTGCCCTTCCCGTCCTCTGCTTCCTCCACCCTTTCCAGACCAATAAAAGGACTTTAAATTATTGAGATCATCTTTTTATTTTTTCTGGTTCTGTTCTGTTATTTTTAATGTAGTCAGTTACTTAGTACTTTCTCATTTTTTTTGGCCTAGACATTCATCTCAGTAGAATGGATGTAACAAGAAACAGTGAACTCTTAACTTTTGGGGCCAGCGATAGCCCTTCAAGCAATGTGCATGTAATGAAGCAATGTATATTTAAATACATTCAAACACACACACACACAAGGGTTAGAGTTCAAACAGTTGCCCTTCTAGCTTACTCAAGTCCTGATTTTGTTAAGTCTTGTGATGTCTTTCTTTGCTTCTTTATATCAGGAGGAGAATATGTGCCACGCTTGGAAGGACTGGTCCATAGATAGGGTAGAATCAAGAGTGATTTCACTTTGCAATTCCAATTCTAAACTAAGTATGAAAGATGGGGACTAGGATAATCCTCAATACTCTTCTTTCCTGAATTTCAGCTTCTGGACACGTTCAGAATAAGGACAAATCTCCAATATTTCATTTAGCCTCTCAGAAAACCAGTAATGCCTAATTTGTATACAGCAAAAGTGGGAAATATTTTAGCACAGATTCCCCCTGAAAGATACAAATAGGAGAGAAGAAGATCTAGAGGGATTATCAGGATTGTGCTTTAAATACATTCCACCTTACAGATGCACAGGAGAGAGAATGGTAAAAAGACAGGGAAAGCTGAAGATGAAATCACTTCCAGATGCAGCCCTTGCCCTGATGCAGCCAGATCCCTGCTGCCTCTCCAACAGAACATCTCAGCTTCTCAGTGCTCATTAAGATCTAAAAGAGGGTCATAGACAATAACTGTGTGCCTTAAATCTTGTCCATCTAACAGCCATCGCATCTCAAGCAATCAAAGGCAGCCTATGCTGGCACGGCCCAGTAATTAGCCGGCTGTGCTTCCAGCTGGCGTGCAGGCACATGGCAGGTTAAACAATAAATAAATCAGATTAGGCTGAAATCTGTTGAGCAAGAGTGATCCTGGCATTCAAAGCCATTTCTTCAAAGCATTGCAGATCAGCGTTCAGGTTTTATTTTCCAAAGCCTGTTATCATGGGTATGGCTACATGGTACTTTGCAGACAGACACAAGATCGTTTTGGCAGGGCTTTGAGTAAGAACCGTGGATTGGCATTAGACCAGAAGCAATATAACCTCCTGAGAAGACAGGTATATGAGTTCTCGTTGTCTTGTGGCTGATCCAAAGCCCGAATAGAGCAATCTGCTATCTTGGGCAGAAAGAATTTTCTTTGCATGACCTGGGGAAATACTTGTGCTCACATGCAAACCTTGCAGCCTCTATCCAACAGAATGTTACCAGTTCTGCTCAGTGGACCTTGCTGTCTGCTGCAAAACTGTTCCATCAGGAGCTCAAGGTCTATACATGAAAAAATATGGGTTATTTCTTTACTAAAGTCAAAGAGTCGTTTCAGTTTCTATGAAACAAGGGGAAGGAAGGTAAGATTAAAAAAGGACTGTATTTGCTTTGTTTTGTTTTTTAATAAATGAAGAAGTGCTTATTTCCCTGGGATCTAAGAATTTAGGAACAAGTGGACAGGAAGCATTGTCTGCATTCCAGTGAACTTGACGCTGCTTTCTGCTGTCAGACATGGCCCTGACCTTCCTCAACTGACTGGTTCACCCTGTAGAAGAGCCCCAAAGCACCTCCACTTTCTTTCCTCCAGAAGTGTCTGCCCATCATCCCTTATGTCTGCATCTTCCACAATGGTGAGAAATGAGTCTGAAATATCACAAGCAGTGAGCAGCAAAGGGCAGGGCAAACTATCAAGTCACAGGAGCTTCTAAAAAAAAACTCTTGGGGTTCTCAGAGGAGAAAAGAAGAACTTGGAGTAATCCTAAGGTTAGAATATGTGGAAAGGGGGCACTGTATTTCTGAAAATGTTTAAGAAAGTCTGAATCATAACAAATGTCTTTACTCTGCTTCTACATAATTGTCATTGTGGTGGCACATAGAGGTACAAGACCTTGATTTGCTGTGCTCAGAGTTGTATCAACATAGCAGAGAAATCTGGTCCCTGGCCACAGAGCATACAATGCCCTAACACAGGAGAAGTGATGAGCAACACTGATGTGAAAGGCATCATAGGCAACCCACTCACTTGACATCTCGACCCTTCTTCCCTTCTGAGCCTGATTAGAGAAGCAAGCCAAAAAAAAATGGAGAAAGGCAGTCTGATGATGAAGTTCAACGAGAACTGCCTCTTTCCTGACATGGTCCTTGAAGGACTGTTTCTGCAGCAGTCAAGAGGCTATTGGTCTTAGCCCATATCTCTCATTTTCCTCATGTTTCCTCATGTGTTTACTATGTAGTCTTATGAAACTGAACAAAAATGATAAATTCTCAGCAAGGCTAAATGTCAGTGTTATGAAGCAAGGATTGTTCAATGCCCAGGCTTCGGGAAGCTTCCAAACAATTCATTTTCTTCTGCCATACCTCCAGGCTGCCTCTTCACTTTGGGGTAAGGAATCAAGAATCTGTTCAAACCAAAGAACATTGCAATTAGCAGGTTGTTTATAGAAGAACATTTAAACTTTTCCAGGCTGTGTTTTGCCTCCTGGAGTGGAGGGGTCTTCTTTCCCTACTCATAGTACCTCACTGGCCAGGCACATTGCTTTAGTTAAGAGATGTTCTACCCAGTGAGATAAATATCCCTATTAAATTATTTTCAGATGTAAATAATGGGTTCTCACTCACTCTCCCCTCTCTCTCCCTCCCGCATCACCCCTGAGGAGCATTCATCATGGGTTGCATCTAGAGATGGTGAAAATTTGTCATGTTTTTATCTTGTTGGAAATCTGACAGAAATCCCAACTCCAAGATGTATTTTTTTCCCATAAAAAGCTAAATCTCTCTCTCTCTCTCCTTTTTTTTCTTTGTTTCCTTCAAAAAACAAACAAACGAGGGAGGAGCAAGGGTCAGAGCTCAACAGATTTGAGATCTCATCCTCCATCTGTGCCAGAGTGGCTGTAGTCTTCTCCCTTTCTTCCCCAACAAGTGCAGTAAATGTTTGCTGTCAGCAGGGACATACTCAAAGGCAGCAGCTACACAAGGGCATCCTGATGAAGTTCGTATTTGGCAGCTGGGGAGCTGGTGCCTTACTTGGTCTTGCCACTCTGATAACTAGTGACAGTTCAGGATCCCACCCTTCCTTCTTATCGTTGGCTGATTCTATGCTTATCAGGTTGTGTTCAGAACGGCTCCTTAAACTATCTTTATCGTTGACAGATCTAGCAGGGTATGATGGAGATATTTTATGGGTTTGGCAGTGAGAGCTGGGGTGGTGCTAAATCTCCTCTCACTCCGCTGACCCCAAAAAATAAAACTGGTGAAGCACGCACTCACAAATCCCTTAATTAGCCAATGCTGACATATCATATTTCAAGTGTTAAGAGAAAAATGCTAAATAAGGTTGTTTTTTATCCACTGAAGCAAAGGAGACAACACTCAAATTTTCAATTTATCCTGGCTCTTAGACATTAAGTTAAATTTCCAGAGATACACGAGAAACACGCATCTAGCTATATAACCTTTTCTGTTTATCTTTAAAGATTATTTAAAATTTGCAACATAATCCTATATTGCTCTGATATCCTTTTGTTTTCCCAAGTCCTAGAAGCAAATGGACTAGCTTTGGATTTCATTTGGCTAGGGGCTGTACTTTCAAGAAGCCAGATTTGCTGTCCAAACAATTGGGCCAAAGATTAAGGACAGATAACTTAGAAATGTCATATCAGATCAGTTCCTTCTCATTTCCCACTTCGTGCTCTTCCCTGATCTCCCAACCCAAGAAGAAAATTGGCCTGTAATTCTGACTTCTTGTAGGCAAGAATGGGATGGATTTCTATTAGTTCCTCTTGACACCAGATCACTTTGGGGCATATGCCAGGATTTAGAGATTACTAGTGCCTCTCTCCCCACTAAGCTACGTATCAGCTTTTGCTTCAACAATGGTCTTATGACCATGAGACAGAGAGAGTTCCTTTTAATCTTGACTGGCTTGGGAAATTTGAGGAGAGTTTTTGATTTACAGCCTTGTTGAGAGAGCTTCAGGACAAAACTCCAAGCTCTGCTGGGTTGGTGGCTTCAATGGCTTGTGCTTTGGATTTTATCCTTCCCAGCATGAAGCAACCCCCCACATTGTAGCACAGCAGGTGTTATGAGAAATTTTAAGGAGTTTCGTGTCAGGATCCACAAATGAGAGGTAATTAAAATCCCTAGCTATTGCTTACAGTCATGGTCACATCTCTTTTCTGGGATTCGGCAGCAGTGAGTGGTTTTACATGAGCTTTTTGTTCATTTGGCAACTTGGAATGCTGAAATTGATGCTAGAAATAAAGGAACACCTTTCCTTTTATTTTCCATTTCTTCTTATTATTCTTTTTCAGATAAAATAATATTTGGGGAATTGGCAAAGATGTGAAACTTCTTTTCAGTAGCCCTTTGCAGTTTTCCTGCCCGCAATTGAATAGCAAGGCATTGTTTAGAGCTGGTAAGTGAGGAAAATAAATAAATAATCATCACCACAACAAGTATGTATCTCCCCATCTATACTGCTCCAGTAAGCCATTGCTGAGAACAAAACCTTCCTTGTTCTGTGTCATCTAACCGATCTCTCCCTTCGCCTCCATCCCCCTTCGACGCATGTGTAACATGGCTCTATGTGAAACCCCGTCAGCGTAAGCAAGATTAATGTTTCCATGGGGGAGCAAAGTTGGCTCAGAACAATATCAGCTTTGAGAGCCCTGCCTTGTCCCCTCTCTAGAGGTGGTTGCAGGAGCTGCTTGGTACATTATTCCTTTATTTATTTATTTATTTGTGTTTGAATATCTCGGTTCTTCTGAAGCAAGCATTGGCTGCAGGCCCACAGCCAGATGGAACTGAACTGCTTTCTAAGAAAAACACGAACAAGGGAATTACATTTTGATGTTGTAATTTCTTCATAGGGGTATTTATTTCCAGTGCTCTTTTTCCCTCCTGCTCCCCCCCCCACCTCTGGAATTTAGTGTACAAAAGTCAAAGGAGCTATCAAACTTCTGTTGCTGGTGGTTTGGTTTGCATCTGGTTTTAATGCTGAAAGATTTGGGACAGACAGCTCCAGCAGGGGAAATTGGGCAGTGAAAGCAGTGGTGGATTGCAAGATGGTGCTCTGGTCCAATGAAGAAGAGGAGAATCGGTCTTTTGAGTGGCTGTGTTCTCACTGCTTCACAGTCCTTTCACTGCTGGTGAGTATGTAGACGAGCTGTGTGTTTACTGTGAGGGACTGGTTTGGATCCATTGACTCATTTCATCCAAATAAACTAATAAAGAGCCACCAAGTGGTAACTTTATGTCATTACTAACGTGGGCTACATAAGTGGATGTTGAAGGCTCTGTATGGACTTTTTACATCCTAAAGAACCAATTCCAATTTAGTGAAAGGACCTGATCCATTAAGATAACAAAAGTATTCTGAGTTACATCCTCTAAGGATTTCATCCAAAGTGTCTGCTCTTCTTGATCAGTAAACATATTTCAAAAGCCCAAGCAAACCAGCTGTGTTTTCTGAGAGTCAGCTATTCCTCTTTCTGATTGTAAAATCCCAACACATTTCCAAATACCTGCTACTCAATGCCCTCAGCTTATATCCTGGCTAAGGAGGAATGAGCGTGTACTAGTATTTGGCCCTTCCAGAGCATGAAGCCAGAAGTATTTTGTTGATAATCAGTTTAAAGACAGATCTTCATTCCAACAACTACAGAATGAAACATGAAGATCAACTTACTCTGTTTGTTTTTGTTTGTTTGTTTGTTTTTTTGTTTGTTTGTGTTTCTTGTTTTGTTTTGTTTTTGTTTTTCCCAGCAAATGGTGATTATGAAAGGACACCTTTTCATTCTTCAGTGCTGCTTGAAGGAGGGAGTATTGCTACGATAAAATACTGACTTTAAAGTGTGCTTTATCAAAATATACTGACTGCATGAGCAGGTGTTTCTTCAGAATTTCAACGTGTGTCCTGAGTTTGTAAGACCAATAAATCCTGAGCATTAAAAATATATCCTCTCACTCATTTTTGCATCTCTCTGAATAGTGGGAAGGAAAGATTAAAGAAGTGTTATCAGTTGATTTATCTGATTTCCATCATGCTCAAAAGAATGAGAGGAACAACTTAGACCCTAAAAGCAATACACTGTATTTATGACCACTACAAAGTGCTTTTTGACTGTCTTGGGGAGAAGGAGCAGAGACATAACAGAGCAGTGAACTTCTTTGCATAAAGAATAAATAACTTTAGCTTGCTGTTTTTCTTCAGTTCTTTCTGGATCTGAGGTGGTCAAAGCTACCAGCTGATCTGTTGAAGTAATGGATCACCCTTGCTTACACAGTTTTAGAAGGACAGTCAAAACATTTTCTTTACTCAAAAGAACTGAACAATGCATGAACTTCATGCTCACACAGCTCAGTGGGCTGATCTCTTTTTACCCAAAGACTGTATAAGAGTTGATAGTGATCCCTTTGCAGCTTCAGAGGTACTGACCCTAAAAGCTCATCCCCTACTGATTTTGTGGGTTTGGATACTGGATCACACCTATCCATACAGGATGCTGCAGTCCAGGCCAGGCTGCTTTCTCTCAAGTTACTGCTTCTCCTGCCTAGTCATCTGGTTGCAGGAATAAAAGTTAAAGAGCTAGTTTTAGGATTTATCTTGGTTTTGTTTCAGGCATGAGGTATTTGCTGTTGCAAAGTGCATGACCCCAAGGAATGCTCCCTGACACTGCTGTCAGCTTCTATGCTGGAAACTGACAATACAGTCTGTAACCACATTGGAGGGTAGATGCCTTGTCAGAAAAGAACTGGAGGCATTCATTTCATAAAGGTCCTTCATTTTCAAAGGTCATCTTTTGCATACCATTTGTTTCTAATCTCTTGGTGGCTGGTTTAGAAACAAACAAGTGCTAGGAAAGAACAAGGAGACAGAGTGGTTTGAAGGTAAAAGGACAGAATGATCTCATGCACCTGGAGTTGATAATGGTCTCCGGCACTGAGCAGTTAATTTTGGGGCTGGGGTTCATCCAAGTAGTTTCTGTAGAATGGAGAGACAGATGATATATTTGTGTACCATCCCAGCACCCAATACATTTAGGGCAAATGTAGCTGAGAAGGCTGTTTCTCATAGATCTGCTTTGAACGTAGCATTTGTGACTTTTTCCATGCTTGGCCAAATAGCATTATTACATGTTGCCAAGCTTCTCAAAGCCTTTACTTGTCTGATGTAACAGAAATTTGGAATGCCTCCATAACACTGCCTTATAATATGCCCCTAACTTAACCCGGACAAACCATTTTTCAGAGACAGACGACCTGTGACAGGTCTCTCTCCTGAGACTATCAGAAAGTGAATAAAACAGTACTAATTATAATGGTTGTTTTTGAAACATGGATATCTCCCCTAGAGTCTCTTAGCTTCCATCCACTTAAGAGAGTCAGAGAGTGAAAAAATGGGATTACTTTGAAATGAGAGGGAGAAAGAAACCTGTGTGAAATAGCAGCACAGAGTTACGTGTGCATATACTGTCCTCAGTTACAAATATAAAACTACTCTTTAGTTTACACACACAATAAAATAAAATAAAAATCCAAAATGCTCTTTCTCAGTATTATTTCCTTTATCCCTTCTAAAAGAGAGTGGTTTTTTTTGTTTGTTTGTTTGGTTGGTTGGTTGTTGTTTTTTTCCCCTCTTGTTTTTCCATCTATCTGTTCTGTGTGAAATTTGGGACAGAAAAAGCAGAAAAGGAACCTTTCTTTGATACATTTTTCAGGGATACATAAGCAGTCATAAGATCAGTGATGCTCCTTCTCCAACAAATAATTTGTTTGTCCCCATGTCTTCAGTTCAGAGAAAATAATTTGCACAAATGAAAACCAGGGGCATAAAGCATACAACATTGCTAATGAAACTTCTTTCTTGAGTAAACTAAAGCATCCTTAGCATTGGGCTTAAATTTCTCTTCCTGAGAAAAAAGAGAAAGCAGATTTCAGTAGAATCTTTTGGGTAAAAAGAGAAAAGCTTGGAAAGTGTATTGGCCAGTGGCTGATGCCAGTAGCAAGTATTTAGGACAGTGATGGTCTGGTGTAGGTACATCTTTGTTTCAGTGTATGTTTGTGCATCGGAGAGAGAAAAATAGCAATATGAAGAATAAAATCTGTAAGTAATATTAATGAATAACATACAACATTTTGTCCCAAGGAGATTACAACTGAATACATAAAGAAGTAGAAGGATCTGCTTAAAAACAATGGGCCTGTGATAACAATAGTGGACAACAAATTAACTACAATTTCTAACAAAACCAAGGAAAACTCCTCCAAGCACAATTCAAGGTTTATTCTGACTGAGTTACCCAAAACTTATTTTCCATGATCGCTTTGCATCTTTGTAGGAATCTTCAGTATTGTGGTTTGAAGCAGTTCCTGTTTTTTTATTATTTATTTATTTATTCTCAAGTCTGTAACCACAAGATATGCCACATTCACTACTTTGCTGTGATCTGTCTGTGCATTACATCCAGGAAACAGCTTCCAGCATCCTGGCGTAATAGAGATAAGCAAGGTGCGAATGTAAGACCACAATTCCTCAGGTTTCTTATGCCTTTCTGGCAAGTAAAAAAAACTCCCTGGATTCAAGCCTCTGTTTTGATTTACTGTCCTTAAGATGAGAAGTGGCAAAAGGCTATGTCTAAGAATTACTCTGTGGTGAATTGGCCATAGGAGTTTTATTCTCACAAGATATCTCAGCCTGTGAATAAAGGTTTTGCACTTGTATTGCATATTTGGAGCCAGTGCAGGAGTAGAAGAATCTGTCCTTGCAGTTAAATATGTCATTTCCCACTGATGGCTGAGGAAGACTTGGGCAACATAGACGGAAATGAGGAAAGGAAGAAAAGTACAAGTCCAGAAAGAAAAAGCAGAGTGGAAACAAGAAAGGCTCAGAGACTGAGAGAAGAATCAGTCTGGCACACAGAGAAGTACCCTAGAAATAGCCACCCATGGGGACACATCTCCATGCTGTAATTTCATGTTCTTGCAAAGTAGCACAAGTCACTTCTGTGGCTTTTAATGGATGACAATGTTCTTTCAATGACGGATACAGATTTTCACTGTTCTCCAGCTTATGATTACAAAAAGGGTATTTTAGACAGATACTTCCAGCAGTATTAGGCCTTGGATATCAACTGCAATAAAAACAATAATTTGCATATTTCCTTAAGAAAAAACAAACAAACAAACACTGAAAATATCAATGATTCTTAAAGCCAGCAAGGATGTGGTGTTATCTCACTTATAAAAAGTTTTCATGTGCTGCATTTCCAAAGACACAAAGGGAAAATGCCACATTAGAACTCTCCAAAATTTACGCAGTCAAGAGTGAGGGATACATATACTGAATGCAAAATCAATGTTATCAGTTCTTACCAATTCTTATCTTTCTTTCATGACTATTTGCAATATTGGAGCCTTGTTAAAAATAAATAAATATAAATAAATAAATAAATAAATAAATAAATTTAAATTCCTGGAAACAATCAATTAAGAGAGAAACACAGGTAAAAGAACCCCTTGTATTTTAGTTCTTAGAAAGAAGTTTTTGGAAGTGTGTGGCCTTGGGGCAATTTAATGATTTAAAACTCAGATTGCATACATAAAGCAAAAGTCTTCATTACTATTATCTTTAATATTGACCTGTAATAAATTTAAGCCAACATAGTGATTTTAGGGTGATGCTGCACGGTTTTGGCGCTTGAGGCTGTCAATTCTGTATTTTCTATGGGATGCATTGTTTTGAGACAGAGAAGAAAAATGTGTATGTTTATACTCTAAAACAGGACAAGAAATAGAAAATGAACCTGACTTGAAAATCAGTAATGAAGTGTGTAAAATGTCCTAATTTAAACCACTAGAATAGGTAAACTATACAAGAGAAAACACATTTTGTGAAAAGCAAATACAACTGCAGTAGATGTTTTAAATTGCTTCCTTGTTGCTCTTTCATAGCCGTTTCTAAAACAGGAAAAGATTTTTCCATGCAGGCTCTTCATCCAGAGTGTCTCTTTTAATATCATTCACAAAGAAATACTCATAGATCTCAGCTACACCCCCGCTCACCCATACAGTTATTTCAATTTCAGTGCTCTTTGCAAAAACATCTTTTGTTCCCAGCACCACAGCCACCAGTAAAAATGAGAGCAATTCAACTTGATTTTCAATAGGAAAAAAATAATTACTTTGGAATTATTTTATTTGGGTCAAATATCCTCTGGATTGCAGTGCCAGGTCTAAGCTCTAGAATCACGTGTAGAAGAGCAAAATTAGGAAAACGAATGAAAATCAGTGACTTTTACTGCTTTGAGAGACATTTGTTGTCTCCTACCCTGTCACTGGTCCTGACATTCCAGATGTGACATTTCCACGAGTACAGCCACCAGGTGAAAAGAAATGAAAATCACAGTGAAGGTGATAAATTTGCACAAATGGCTCAACCTCAGCTTTCTGTTATGATATTGTAATTTCACAATGGTCATTTCTTTAGAGTAAACTTCTGGAATGTATTTGAGTTCATTTAAGAAAGTTTTAGCTCCAGAACTGAGTTCCTACAGCTTTGGGGATTCATGGTTCTTTCAGATCCTGGTGCACTATTAAACATTTTCTTTAACAACACAAAAGAGGACAAATCTATCATTTAGCACAACAGATCATTTCAGTGCCTACAAAGCTGAAAAGATTCAGAACAGTAGTTTGCAGTTTCAGCCTTTCCTGTATGTTCCATGCAACTCTCACATCAATGCATTTTCTTTCTTTCCCTGTGGGTGAAATCCTGGGCATTTAGTACTGTGATTGCTACAACTTCCTAACCACATACTGCATGAAAATTTAACATTGGAAGGTATTGCCAAGAGGCTGTCAAACCATTTTGACAAGCATAAATTCACAACATTAGGCAGAAACTAAATTGAAGGCAGATATTTGTCAGCTTTCCCCTCTTCTCCACACTTTTTGACTAGCTGTGCTATTGATCCAGCCTCACTGGAGCTGTCCACAGCTGCATTTTCCACACAGCCTTTACCTGAGCAATATTTATGATATGCCTTAGGACTAGTGCCTACCAGAGGGAGTGATTTGGCTGACTGTGTATGGCAGGTCTGTAGACCATGACAGGTGCATTCAACACAAGATGGCTTTCTTGCCAGGATTGATTTACTACTAGGGCTTTGTTCGTGACTGTTTAATGAGTTAATTTGAAGGTCCCTTTTTTTGTTGTTGCACAAGGGCAGCCTTGTGGACAGAGAAACTGGTGACTGAAGCCTCTCTGAGGGGAGGAAATGTTTCTTGTTACATGTGAGGCAAAGCTGATATCATGGACTTTGACTTGTATTCTCAGGAGAGCTGTGGAGTGCAAATGTTCAATAATACCCTTCTGTTTGGGCTGCATTTCTAGTGTTCCTGATACCCATTCATAGGTCAATAACCACCTAGTTGTCTCTGAATACTTCCCAGACACCAAACCCACCTTGAAAATGGCAACCTATAAATAACATTAGAGATAGAAAAACACAAGGACCAGGACATCTGCACCCAGAAGCACAGCAGACATCCAAAGCACTCCCTGAAATGTGCAATAGGCAGCCAAGCCTCCAGTCACTATCAGATTGGCAGTGAAGAGAATATTCTTGATAACCCCAGTACCAGCCCTAAAACTTTTAGCAAACAAGTCTACTCCTCCAGAGACAGAGATCACAGATGTAATTGAGCCTCCTGAAGAACATGTGTAAAACTCACTACAACGTAAAAAGAAAAACCTTATTAACAGCACACTTAGCTATCACATTTCACACTAGATTGGAACCTGTCCAGAACATCATGAAACTATAGCCTTTGCTAGTCGATGATCATTTGAGAGAAACTGTCCTTAAAGTCTCTCTCTCAACTTTCCAAATTTCCCTTGCCTTACCAAATTCTTTATTAGAAGCAAAATTTTTCATGGTAAACATAGCACAAGTGGAGTAGGACCATACCAAAGCAATAGATTTAAAACTTGATGACACATGTACATACGCGATAGAATAAGAGCCCCATTCCCATCCAGAAGAAACCATCAAAGGTTTGCATCCTACATGGAGTCATTCCAGAATGTGATCTATTCTATCCAAAGCACCAAATGCCCTCATGAAAAGTATGTGGGTGAAACCCATCAACCACTGTGCACCACAACATTTTCATGGAGACACTGCGAATGCCTGGTGGGATAACTTTTCTCACAATATTGCCTCTCTCTGTTTGACTTCTTAGTCTTGATCTTCAAAGGCATTCCACAAAACATCTTCAAAAGATGAGCTTTGGTTGTCAAATTCCTAACTCTGCTCCAACATAAAAATCACAGCACAGTAGAGATGCTAGGTTTATGTCACAATTTCCCCTATACTGTAGTCAAACACTTGTCGTACATTTCTCTGCCTCACGGAAATTATTGAATTTACCACTGTTGCTAGCATACCTTTCTGTTCCACGGGTTCTAAAAACCTTTTCCTCACCAAACATCAAGCCGATTAACACTATTTAGTTTAAGCTGCAAAGTAAATTTCCCCCATCTTTATTAGCTGGAAACTTGCTTCTTAATTTTCAGGCCAAAGCAATCCCTTGTCTTTGCTTCTTATCATTTGCTCCTACCGGGAGTGCCATCTCTCCCTACAAATCTTGCCTTGCTTATTTTGCTAACAGTAGTGTTATTGGCACTGCAATGGGCTAGTTGCATTATCTACACAAACAAAATGTGGACAGCTAAAAAGCAACTCCGTCTGTTTCTCCACAAAACATGTGTATCACCGACAGTTCGTATTTTCCAGAGAGACGCTGATAAATTTCTTCATATCCTTCATAGATCTGATAGCAAATGCCACTTTTCCCAGAAAGTTTTCCATCCAGTGGGCTGGCACTTCCCAAGAGAACAAAGATATATCTTTGCTGCTGGAGACCAAGGTCCAGAGTTGAATAAGGGAAACAGGAAGAGCAAGTGAATTTTCAGTCCTTGCCTTCAGCCATGCTATATCACAAAGTAACACAACTTGCTTAAGACAAGTGATGGTCAACCAAACCAGATACCTTTGGTTTTATGGCTGCTCCCAGTCCGTTTCAGTAGGCAGCACATCACACTTACCACAGAGGGGAACATAACTAACCACAGTGACATTGATCCACTTATCAACACACAGAAAGAACAACCAGGCTGAGAGCAATGCTTTTGAACTGTGGTTTGACTGGACTTACAGCTGATTACCACAATAGGCTGAAAGCACCAATCTGACTAGACATACTGGAAAAAGATGGTTTTAATTTATGTCATTTAGACGTAATCAGAGAGAAGTCTGCATGTGTGGGGGAATTACTATGAGATAATTCTTGGAAACTTGCTAATCATGTCATTACTTTTCAGAAACTGTCTCATGCTCTAAGCCCTCCTGAAATTTATTAAGGTGGACACTTTGATGTTCCAGGTTCCTCCACTGCAAGACAGACATAGAAATTGCTACAGCAGGACATACTGACAGCCCATCTTTTCTGAAAGCCTCACTTTATGAGTGGTGCAGGCCAGATGATTCAATGGAAGGAATAAACTTTCCAGAAAAAGACTAACTGCAGAAAATCCTAAAATAAATAAATAAATAAATAATAATAAATGTTCTGATCAAGTCCATCATAGACATTGTGTATGCTCCAGCATGGGGCAGTGGTTCCCTATAATTTTCCTAAAGTATACAAAATGTAAAGTCTAGCGGTTTAGACTGCAAAAGTTATCAGCTTTTCTTCTGTGTAGGCCAGTTGCAACACTGGGAGGTTTTTCTGTGTGAAAGACTGAGCGACATCAGCCTCTTGTGAATTTCATGGGTGCAATGTCTCTACCAGGATACCTGAGTCCCTGGCTATTTTAGACGCTTTGTAAGTCTACAGAATGGTGGCTGCTGAAGAAGGCATCACCTTTCCAAAAACAGAATCTTAACCAGTGCATGATACAGCCGCTTGTATATCTTCAGAAAGATTCCTTAGAGGATTTGGGAATATTTTGAATCTACATATTTATAGAGTTTGCAAGTACAGATTCCTCCTCTCTGTTGTGGAATCATACATCTCGTTTCTACATGAATAAGGAGTGTTACTCCCATTTTAAATCTGGGTGAAATGAGAAAGAAGAGGTCATTTGCCCCAGGGAATCCAAAATTTCTAGTTAATTTCCAGTAAATTTGCAGTTCTTCATTGAGAGGCAGAATTTACTTTCTTTTTTTTTTTCTTCCTTTTTTTTTTTTCTTTTCTTTTTTTTTTAATTTTTTTTCAGGTCTGGCAAGATGACAGGAAGACTCCTACATTTAGCAGAGCAGAGAACAACACTTTATACACTTTATTCTTCATCTATTGGCTGCAATAAAGATAACCATTCAAGCAGAGCTGTCTGCATATAGAGAGGGAGTTAATGCAACCAAGGTCTCTGCTTTCAGCAGGTACAGCACAGCCTGCTAGGAAGGATTGGAAGGGTTAAAGCAGTATTTGGTTCTGGAAGATGTACAGGAATTGGAGAAGACAGAGGAATTTGCTGGATCCTGGTGTGCATGAATTTAATAACTGAAATTATCCCATTCTACCTAGAGAGGATAGGGCCTGAACTACATGAACGATAGAAGCATGAAGAGCCAAGCTACCCCAGGCTCAAGTGGACAAAGGTGCACTAGAGAATTACAGCTGATCTGGGGAAGTGAACTAAGTTTTTCCTAAGCCCCAATTCACTCCTGAGAAGGAAACATCTGAAAAATCTTCCACATGGAAACAAATTTTTTTTCTCCCCCTGCTGCAAGGGGGAAGAGAAGAGGGCAGAGTGTTGTTTTCCACACAGTCCTTTTCTTTTGCTCTGCAGGTTCATGTGACTTAGTTTCACCTGGCCCACAGGCAGACACCATGCAGAAAGAAAACTATATTTTTTCTGTTTCCTGCACATTGCAATGAGTGATATAATGTTATAGAGAAAAGCCCACTGAGGCTATTAGAAGAGGACAAGAGTCAAGATCTTTTCAATATTATTAGTTATCACTTAGGATTTTTTTTTTTTTTCTGGGAGCAGAAAAAAATGACAGTAACAGGTCCTCATTTGAAAAAGGTGACAGAATTAGATAGATCAACTGAATTAGTTTTGGTTTTTTGTTAATTACTTCCAAAGCTTTTAGGGTTAAAAGAGGTCTAGAGGCCTTTGCATCCAGCCTCTCTCTAAATTCATACTCAGCTAATCCTTGTCAGCTGCATCTTCCCTTGCCAATACGGAGGTGAGTGTGAGGAATTTCTGCATGTTACTTATTTAACTATTACCTTTTATGGGTCTCTCTGTCTCCCACTGACTTTCTGGCTGCAGACGACTTGGCAAGAGGAAAACCTCAAGCAATCCTGTTCTGAAAGCTTTAAAACTTAGGCAGAGGGAAAGAATAGAGCCTGACAAAAGAAGCAGACACCTGTGAAGTCTCTGCTTGGACCTGGGTTGCTACTTTCAGGGCTGCAGCTAATGCAAAATATTGTCTGTTTAAAGCAGGGTCTGCTTATCTCATTGGAATTTGGGAATCCACTGATCTATTTATTTTATGTGATTTTTTAATGTGATTTTCAGTCCTCACTTGCATGTTTATTATAGGACTTATGTGCAGGCAATAAACAAAAGAATCTCATTTTTCCAGGCAGTACTCAAAACTAAAGACAGAGACAGGACCTGCTCCCACATATTGTCTGGTCTAAGCAAATAAAGAATAGCCAAGAACAGGGGAGAAAGAGGCTCCCCCACCAGCAGAGTCAGCAGTGATGCTCCAGAGAGATGCAAGAAGTGAGGTAGGCAAAGATCAACAAGGGAGGGCAAAGGAAGTGTTGTGGAGGTAAGGCAGGAGCTAAGAGGATGAGGCTGAGTGAACATGCTGTGAGGGAACTGGCTAGAGTAGTAGATCCAGTTACATAGTACAGGGCAAGGAGAGTCTAAAACCAAATTCTCCAGATACCTCAAGCTCTTGGCTATGGCTGCAGCATGGGCTGGCTCAGCATACAGCCTCCTGCACATGCACATGGCACAGTCCTCATGCTGGGCTACTCTCTAAAAGCCAGTGCATGCTCATTGATTCTGGTTGAATCTGTGAAGTTATAACAAAGTTTTTACAGAACCGCTGTGCTGTGAATGCTTCTTCAGCGGTGTTTATTAAGCTTAGCCAAGAAGCATCCATCAGTCTGGGAACAACTAGGAGCATTTAAATTTAATGATGACGATGAATATGTTAAGGAGGTGATTACAACCAGAAAAGCCTGATTTTTAACTTACTTGCAGAAGAAGGGTTTGGAGCAATGGAAAGAGAGAAAGAGATGCCAGTTATAGGAAAGGTACATATAGAAAGAGGGGAAGGAGAAACTTTACTGAGAGCTGTGTCAGAAGGAAGAAGTGGTAGACAGGGTTATTTTGTCAGGGAAAAACTTGTTTAGCTGTGAGACAAACCAAGTCCAGAAAAGAAACCACAGGAGACTAACAACAGATAAATATGCAGAGGAAGACTTTGAATGGGGTCAGGAACTGCCAGGAAAGACACTGTTCAGGAAGTTCATTCTCATAGAAATGTTAAGCAGTTGCTGGTGTTTCATCGTTGAAAGTAAAGAGCAATGCTGAGTTCCGAAACTTCGTGCTTAACAGATTTCCACGAGCCCGTTTCTTTGTAATTATCAACAGAAAGGCAAAAAATGAACTCATAACTTCACTATCAAGGTGCAATTCTGCAAAAATACATATTTCAGGTACAGAGAGAATCTGAAGACATAGAATGGGACTGAGATCTCTGATGAATGGATCTCAGGATAAAAAATCCCAGGATAAATTGAGATGCAGATCATCAATATCTGCAAGGGGCCCTAAAACAGAGGAACTACTGAAGACTGCTCATACTCTGGAGGTTAAACACATAAAGATTTTTCAGTGCCCTGCCAACAGAATGGCAGAGACCCTGCAGGAAGCTTTTCCAGAACTAAGACACCTGTCCCTTCCACTCTGCCCTGCCTGGCTTCAATAGAGACTTCTGAAAAGTCTTCTCATGGCCCTCCTTGGCAGTGTTGACTCCAGGGAAAATACACCTCACATAAGATATGGGGCTTTTCAGAGCCATTTTTACAATTCTGTTTATTTCAGTATTTTAGCATAAGTTGTCTGAGGGGTGAAGATCTTATCCAGCACAATGACTCATGTGGGTTGCAACCAACAAATCCTTCATGTAGGCCAGAAAAAGCCATGTGTTTTCTTCATCGACAACAGCTTGTCAGCACAACTGATGCCTTGGTTACCAATCTCAGCACAAAAGCACAGAGTGAATAGGCCAGAAACTGAAACTGCAGAGGCCTGTCTGTGTGGATCTGAGATGTGATGTGTGACCTTGGCAAACAGGTCCAGAGCATAAATCTCCAAGGAAGTCACAAAATAAGTTCTTGTGAGCACCATCCCCTCCAACACCTATACACCTCCCAAAAAGGAAAAACTGTCTTAAGAAAGTCCAGGGCGAAACACGGGCAAGGAATAGAGACGACTTTCACTGTACTCAGTCTCCATGTTATGAAACAAGTGCAAGTATTCCTTCTAGTACAGTCTTCGTTGATCTGATAGCATGGCAGCACATAAGTAGAATAGACTATGGCTCTTAACTTTGTATTTTGAATCTGAGTGCTCACAGAAGGACCTGCTGGCTATTTCTGTTTTTTCTGGAGGTTCCAAGCAGTGAGGAAATTCAAATGTGTGGAAGCACACCCAAGAACTGACGATCGCTTGAAGCAGAGATTGGCTACAGAACTGGAGGCTTGGTTTGGCCAAACCTCATCAATCAGACTTTGTTTTTGCCAAACCAAACCCCACACCAGAAATGGTTTTGGAGTCAGCTTCCATTTTCTTGAAGCCACTGAAGTCCTGAGGTTATTCAAAGGTCTCTCTATCGCCCATCTGCAATCTAAACCTTTTTTTTCTGGAACGTGTTTTCTCCCGTTTGCCTTGATATGCCAACAAGGGGTAAGAGGCCAAGATTGTCTGCAAGTTTTTCAGTGTTCCCCAGCTCTGGACATGCCCCAGATATTTTAGGAATAGCCTTTCAAGTGGTGGTTTGGCCCTCATAGGCACAGGCAGTTCTGGGAGGAAGAGAGTCTCATGTTCATAGAAAATAAGATTAAGAAACAAAAATATTGAGCAAATGGCTTTGAATCTGGAAAAATATGCTCAAGTTGGGGTGAAAATTCCAGTTGTTTTTAAATGAGCTAATTTGTTCTTTCCTGTACATCAAATATGGGAAGAAAAGGGGAAAAAGAGAATAAAAACAAAACAAAACAAAACTTTTGCTTTTTAATCTGACAGCTGCTCCTTCTGGAAAAATGATGTTTTTGTGCTTAAAGTGTTAGGCTGGGACATAAGAGGGCTAGGTTCAGTTTGCTGATGTGCCAAAAAATCCCTGCATGACCTTGGGCAAGTCACTTATACTTTCCCAGTTCCCTTTGAAAATATTGGGGCTAAGAAGAACTCCTTGCTCCTTGTGCGTACACTCTCACTGCAAGGTCTTTGGAACAGGGCCCAACTCTTCCTATAAGTTTGTGCAACACCTAGCAAAAATATGACTGCTCCTCTAATTAGAGCTCTGGAAAGAGTCTGTGATCCAAGTCATGTTACCATCCATTATAAATTCTGCAAAGTTCAATTCTGAACTAGTTTTCAATTTAGGCCAGTCTTAGACAGTAGGGGATTATATCATATAAACAAGGCTGTAGATGTCACTCTCCCCTAAGAGGCTTTCTCTCTCTCTGCCTTGAGCTGTGTTGTTGGTTTAGGCTATTGTCAGAATGCACTTGTTCACACTTGTGGGATATTTAGTTTAAGAAAATCCACAGGCAGCCCCAGGTTATTTTGCACTCAGAATATACGAAATCCCAGAGATGTGAAAGGGGCTGCCTTCTAAATACCACTGTGATTTCAGATGAGGTGCAGGTCAAGCCTTTACCTGGAATTCAAGGTTTAAAAAAGGGTGTTTTTGCTGTTGTTGTTGTTGTTTGCTATTGTTATTTGTTTGTTTATTTGTTGTTTAATTATTAAAAAAAAATAAGGAAGAAAAAAAACTTGACTGTGAATCAGGGAGACCACACACATGCAGCTGTTTCTCACCGCCCATGATCTGACATGCCACTTAACCCTTGTGGTTTACAACCAGCATTCACCACACTGCTCACTGAGAGCACTGAGTCTCTGCGCATGCCGGGGGAAAAAAAAAATCCCCAGGGAATTCCCCAGCTGGTGAGGTCTTGTGCATCAAAATTCAAGTGAAGGACAGCAGTATTGGATGTTAGGAATGGACAGACATCAGGTGGGAAAGGGAAGGCCCATCCCCTTCACTGAACCAGAAGCCCTGTGTTTTCCAGGGCTGTCTTCCAAACCAAGCACAGCCTGTAGAAAAAAAGCAGTAAGGACCTCAAGTGAAAGCCAGCCAAGCTTCTCAGGCACTGGTGGCTTTGACAATTCAAGAATGAGGAACTCAAGATGAGACAGGGTTGTTTCAGTCATCACAACCATTCCTCACTGAACACAGACAACCCAGGAAGCTTTTTCTAGGAGTGTTCTTTGACCACACACTTTGGATAGACATTTCCCTGTACCCTCTCACAAGCTTGAAGATCTGTAATTAAAGTCCAAAAGACTCGGATTGCATCATGCCACCAGCAGAGAGGGGGAACAATGGTGAAGATCACCAGTCATTCCTGCAACTGCAAATAATGTGTAACTGTTGTAAAAAGAAAATGAGTTCTGGAACTGTTTTACTGGGCTGTGCTGAGATTTGCACACTGTTGATGGTGACATTATTGGGATCTTCATTTCCAAAGTCCATATAGGTGTGTCTTCAGATGGAAGCTGGAACAACCACGGGGAGACACCACAGAATATTCTGCCTGGCAGGTCTCTCAGGACTCCTGGTCCAGAAGCTGCTGTTGATTCCTGAGCTACTACACACTGCAGAGAACAACAGGTGACTGTTTGGGGCTAGCGTCCAGCAGCGTTCACAGGTAAGATTTAAACAGTCCTTGGAGGTAAGAACCTCATGATTGTGAATATAGAGGGACTTTTCATTGATGTTGTTAGTCACATCTGTGACACAAGATTCGCTCAGGTGTCTTGAAGATGCCTGAAGGCCCCATACACAGCTAACAGTCAATAAATATATATATATATATATATATAGTACTTTTCTCCTTCTCCTTCAGCCTTTCTTCCTCTGTGTGTCTGCCCAGTAAATCAAGACTTAAAAGCAGAGGCAATGTCCTTTATTGAGACCAGTTAACACAGATGGAAAAAATCCTGTCAAGATTTCTGCTAGCCCCTTATCAGAGTCTCCAGTGAGGTGGACCAGCCTAAGCCTCTCAAAGATGCTAAATGGTGATAACATGGTGAGTTCACCGAGCTCTGTGGAGACATGAGGATCACATACTGACATCATTCAGGGGTGTTTAGGCCTGAAACATGATACCTTTTTCCTCCCTGCCTGGTTTTGCACTGGGTGGCTAAAATGGTAATGGCTCAGGGCTGTTACCATAAGATCACTCAGCAGTTAATCTTTTATTTGCAAAGCTGTTCCTTCCCATAGAAGTAAACACCCACCTTATCAGACATACCCTGGCAAAGGATGTTGTCCAGCTCCCCACCTGCTGTCCTTCCTCTCATTCGTGGCCTCCCTCCCCTTTGCGGCCATCCCCACCCACCCTCAGCCAGAACATGCTGCACTCCAGCAGCCCTGCCAGTGACGCTCATGGATACGGCGTGGTCTTTCCAGTCCAGCCTTTATCAGGAAACAGCCTGTTCCTTCCAGGGATGGGAACACACTGAGCAGGCAAGCAGTGTGCCTGAGCCCCCTCCTTCATGGCACTGCATTGCCCATACTCCCTGCAATGCCCCTTGAAGCTCTGAAGGGCCATGAATGAAACCGCAGGTGATTCCTACTTGACATAGAAAGAAAACAAGGAAAGACAGCCTCCAGGCCAGGAATAGCCTTTCCTTGTCATCAGCAGAGACTGCTGTACTTATCCCTTTACAGTGAATCTCCACTGTCAAGCTCTTTTTCACCTCTCTCCATTAAGTCTCCAAGGGCATCCTCAGAGGAGCCTGCTGAGAGGAATGCACCTGGCTTGATTATAATTCCTCTTCCCTGCTGATGGAAATCTAGGGCCTGTTGCTGTTTTTAATATGGTGGTTTTATTAGAGAGGGGCCAGATCCACTGGCTGTGTAAAGCCACGTAAATCCCATTGAAATCGCTTCCTGTTTAGCTCCAGTGAATGCACAGAACATGCTGTGATGCTGAGTTTCCTTCCCCACTGAGTGCTGCAGATTATACAGTGGGAAGATTATCTGCTAGCAAAAACTCCTGTCTAAAACTGAAGTCCAGAGATGCACATTATCTGAGGATCTGCCCCAGAAACTGCAAAACAAAGAGCTTCAGCAGAGCCTGCACTGAAAAATACAGCAGGTATTCTTCCTGTTCACCAAAGGTAGGGTTTGTTATTAGACTTAATAATGGCTGTATAATCCTGTGTATAACCTCAAAGCACCTTGCACAATAGATCCCGTGCTTGTTTCATGAAAGGGCTACTGCAACATTAACTGCAGTGTAAATGAAACTGTTTCTATTTGTTTATTTCTAGAGCTTGAGTCATAAAGAGTCCCTCTCTCACTACTTGACCATGTCTCATCCCTCTGACCAGGCAATAGTAACCCAATTAAATGTCTTCCTCCCAGTTGGAGAGGCATTCTGATTTTTTGTTACTGGAGTTCATGTTACTTTATGAATTATTTCTTGTTATTTTACTGCCACTTCCAGTTAATTGTTTGCTTGCTTCTCTAAGACAGACAGCTGAGACTACGAATCCCTGGAAAGAGTTACAAATTCCCTGCCATCATGCACAGCTATCAAGGTCTTCAGAACTAGTAAAGATGTTTGTTCCAGCCTCATCTCCCCATACAAGCATCAAATTCCTTTGCATAGTTGTGGATTCTCCCCTTGTCATTTTCAATCTGTCTTCCAAAGTCCTGCTCACATCACTGAGCTTCTCTCTTGCACTCCTCTTCTCTGCTGGGTAACACACAAAGCCCTCCTTCCTTCCAGATCGCCCCCAACACAAAGAAATAAAGTGTACTTCTGAGCAGTGGAAAACAGTTCGTGGCTCACTCAAAATATCTAAGGTCTTCTGATGCAGCTCATATCATTGCCATCCCTATCCCACCTGACAGAGAGAACAACACAGGTGTGACCTGCATGTTACCTGTTCAGCGTTGCTGTCTATGGGACAGCAAAGACTGAGAACTGCTGGTTTCAGTAAGCCAATACTCAGCTTGTGCTAGTAACAAAAAGCAAAAAGGAGTGGCATGTTTTCTGCTGCTTCTCCTGGTATGTTCCCTCCTGCTATACTACCATTCCTACTGCTTTATCCCATGTCCATAACATGTTATTTCTCCCTAGAACCTCAAAACCAACCTGAGTACCCACCACTATGTCTGTCATATTTCAGTCATTCCTGTTGCCAGCAAATCAGAACACGTCTGCAGTGCTGACCTGCACAGTCGTCGTCATGGTCCATGCCTGCATCCTCCTGACACTGAAGTTATCTGCTGCAGGTAGAACACTTTCCAATACAGTTCTCATACACAGAAGGGGAAAAAAAAAAAAAAAAAAGCCTGCTTCCTGAAAAGGAGCCAAGATTTTAAAGATACAATTTTATAACTATTAATCAAGCAAAGAGCTACAATCACCAATGCCTTTCTCCAGTCTCCTTCTTCAGAATTTAAAAGCAACCTTTTTTTTTTTTTTGCCTTTTTTTTTTTTTTTAATGCAGGTAAACATTGTTTGGAAAGGATTTCAGGATTTCTACATCACGGACTCCATCTAAACCAATAACTAATCTGTTGGAAAAATTCCTTCTCAGAAGAGTCCAGCCTGCCCCATTTCAATTGGTGACCAGAGCTCTGTCAATGGATTTATGATGTGACGTCAGTCCCAAGGCTCAAGTGGCAACTTTTGTATTTTCATGCATTGTTTAATAAGCTGTTCACTTCCCTTCTCTAACCCAAACTTTATTAAAAGGGGGAAGATGCACTCGAGTGTTTCTCCAGAGAAGACAGGCCATTTAGACTTGATACTGAAAAGTGATTCCCCATGGTAAGGAAATGAAGAACTGCAAAGTGCTTAGAGAGACATATTTAATACCTTAAACTCTTACTTTGAGTTAACAACAAGCATGGTCTTGGCTTTAAGGAAATAAATCGATTCTCAGGCTCCCTTATTTCAATAATCTGCCAACAGAAACTCAGCTGTGGCTTTTTTCTCCTCAGCTGATGATACAATGAGGATTTTTTGGTTTAATTTTTTATTTTAAATTAGATGGTGCAATGGCTACAAGATACCAAGGTGTTTTACTGTGTCATGTGTAGAAGAATATTTGTCCTCATGAGAGCAGGTAGGCACACACTGTACCACAAGAAGAAAGCAAAAGGCTGTAAGGAGGTTGTTGTTCTCATGAAGAGAGCAGTTATGATGCTCAGAGAAGGAGAATTGGCAGAGCAACAGGCAGCCTTGGTGACACAAGTCATCAGGAGAGGAAGAGAGCAGGGGTGGGTATGATTTCTGGGAGGACAGGTCAGCAAGGAATTGTGAAATATATTTTTCCATTGCCACTGTAAATCCTTTCCTTACTTGTTTCTTGAATAACCCTGGATGTGGGAAAGAACAGCTGGACCCCAGCCTTGCAGAATATATCCATCACAGGCAACCTCTATGGATGTCCCATCTACCTGTGTTCCTTACAACACAATCTGGTGTCAGATGTGTGAACAATCCCTACCTCGTTGCTGGGGTCAGCTGCTTGGAAGCATGATGGGGAGGCCAGGGTGGTTGCTTTGTTCCTAGTCCGAGCACAGCACAGGAAATGTGTGATCACGCCCTCCACCAGCTATGAACGCTTGGCCCCAGCAGATCTAGCCACACGTTTGGCTTCCAGATGTAGAGGGAGGCAGTCCTTCAGAGCACACTCTTTCACAGCCTCCACGCAGATGCACATGCACTGATACCTCCAAAGCATATTCAATTCTCCCTGTCAGGGCTCCCTATGGAGAGCTGAGCCCCTGTCTGAACTTTAGAGAGGCAAAAAAAAAAAGTGCAACCCTTTTCTTGGAGAGGGCTCCAGGAGTGCAGGGAGAGCAGAAGGCACACTGTTTTTTACAGGCATGCTTTGCCCAGTTTCCTGGGCAATATCCTGCATTTGATATTCAATGAGTGGGACCTTGAAGCCTGGACTACCAACAAAGCTGCTCTTCTAGCTTGACTAGCAAATGAGAGGTCCCTACCTGTGAGATGTTTCCTATAGGATCTTCCCCAAGCATCAGTGTATGCTTACCTGTGCAACAGTGACAAGGTGGAAGAGTCAAACAGATTGCAAGATGTTGACTGGTTCCTAAAAATAACCTAAGGTCTAGAAAACAAGACCTTTGAAAGCACTGAGTTCACTTAGTTTAGAGAAAAGGAAGGATTGAGGGTTGTCATAAAAGGTTGCTGCAAAAAGGAAGTAAAAATACTTTTCTGCAGGTCTCTGAAAACATCGTCCACTCAGGTTAGACATGAAGAAAAATTCTGTCATAGCCAGCAGATGAAGGATACTTCAGCTGAAGTGTAACACTGAAGGACAGATTAGAGAAGTATCTGTCAGGAACAAATCACAGAGACAAAATCTGGCCATGAGCCAATGCAATACACAGTATATATAGCTTCTTTATGTCCCTGTCAGCCCTGTGTCCTGGTGCTGCTTTTTGTTTGTTTGGTTTTGTTTCTCAGAGTGTGAAGTTGCTTAGCTGCACTTGCAAGAGGAAAAAGATGTCACAGAATCTTTTGGTTTGTGTCAAACTCCTTCCTGCTTCGGAACATCCATGGGGCAGTTCAGGAGTATCTAAGTAAGCCATGCAAAGCACAACCCTAAAGAGTACTTTTATTACAGATGAGAATGCTTTCCAAAAGAATTTGTATACTATGAAGGCAAAATCAATCACCTTTGCCTGAATTAGATTTGGGGAAAGACTCTGACCCTTAACTTCTGACTGTAACGTGTCTGAGCTTTTTCTTATTGCAAGTAAAATCTGCCCTTCTAGAAAAGCCAGAGGCAGAGATAAGACACGGGAGACTTGCTCCAACTTGCCCTGTTTACCTTGTTCAATTTGAGAAAACATTCAGTTACCTAAACAGAATATATCAAGGACAACTCTGGCAATAACTTTACAGCTATACTCACCCAAAGATATTAATCTAGAAGGTACATGGAGAGTTCATAAATAAATAACAATAGGCTTCATACTCAGCACAGACAGAGATTTCATACTGGGAAAGAAAGCATAAGCTAGTAGATATAAGCTGAAGTCAACAAGGGCTTAGATCAACTGAATAATCATGAATTTTGAAATCAGAAGGGTGTCTGTGGGCTCTCATCTGAACTCCTGTGTATACAGGCCAAATAATTCAAGTGAAGCTTTAGCATACAACTAGTAAGCTCAGTTGAAACTCAGGCAGAGGTTTTAAGAAGACGTTTAGAAAATATTCCAAGTTTGGGAAATCTCACCACAAGCCCAGAGAATTTGTTATAGTGATTAATCACCTTCCATTGTTTAAAAATATAGTAATCTGAAATTTATTTCTAGACTAAATTTGTGTCAAATTTACTCCCAGCTGCTAAGTCTCATCATGCCTTTTTTGCTAGACCAGGATTATCCTAAGTCAGTTGTGGTCAGGAAAGCACTCAACAGCTAATGGGGTGATACTGTAAAGAAAGCAAGAAAGAAAAGTAGTAATATTAAAAAGGAAAGTAACATATTTTATCCAACCCACTTGCTGTGCTGCATGTGGCTGCAAGCTACTCCTGGAGACTTGACCAACTGGGTGAAATACCATGTATGGCTGAGGGCGAATTGCCCTGGAGTGATTTATGAAATTATAATTGTTTTTATGAACGCTGCATGTAGTGGGATCCAAATGGGTTGACAAAGCTCTGCGCTTACGCTGGTCTGGACTAGAGTTCCTTATGTCCAACAAGGGCTTTTTTGGGAAACACCACTGTGGTATTTTATGGCTTTAGAAATGCTATTTGCCAGTGACTCCTTCCCTGACTGTAGCCTACCTACTATTCTCCATAGTCTTGTCACTGTTTCAGTCTGGCAAGATGCTGGTTATCTCCTGCTATATGGGACAGCAAGCAGTGGGAGATAGTCTGGGGGCAGGGGGGTTTCAGAGATGGGAAGTCCTGCAGCAGCTCCCAAGGCAGTGGGAGGACATCCCATGGTGCCAGAGATGGTAAATTCTGAGAAATCAGGCTATTAATTTAACCTGTTTTTCTCTTCATTATTTTCACTTGAATAAAATAAGTTATTGCTCTGGAAAGGCTGCCTAGGACTGGCTACCCACTGTCAGCACTCAGAAGGGGAAGACATTACCTGAATTGGCTCACATTATCACATTAAGTCTCGTATGCTACAGCCCTTTGCCAGGCCATAAAAGGGGTGGAGATGTGTGCAGCTCTATGCCAAGGATCACAAGGGTTTGAAGTTTGTAGATGGGTTTGAGCAGAGCAAAAGGGGAAAATGACTGTTCGGTTCCAACATCATTATTACCAAATGTGCCTTGTCTGGCATGACGCTGTCATCTCTTAGACAAAACTAGCTTGAAAGCACTTGTTGATGAAAAAGGCACGGAATGACAGTTGGGTGTAGAATAGAGAGGTGGTATGGCAGCTATATGTAACACATCAGGAGCGTACCTACTAGGAGGTACTGTAACGTTAACAATTTAAACAAAAGGAAATTTACATATTGTCTAACCAAAACCAGTTGAGTTCAGAAAGGCCAAGAGATAGGTTGTAATCGTACAATAATCCTACAGTATCCTTATCTGGGACATCTCCGCATAGTTTTCAGCTGTACAGTCCTTGTAGAAGATGTGAAGTCCATGCCTGTGTGCAGAGGTCTGTCTGTTCTGAGCACACACACAATGCTGTTAGCAGCTGCCTGAAGCAACTTCCCTGCAGGGAGATGTCAATCCATCCACCCAGCCTTCCAGTCCTCCAATGAATCAGTTTATTCACTGAAATAGATCATTTCTTTCACTCATGAGGAGGCAAAGAAAGTCGGGATGAAGCAAGAAGACTAGGAAAGAAGAATTGGCAAATTGGTATTGGCAGATCAGTATTTAGGGAGCACTGTACAAGCAGCTAAGGAGATTATGTTAATGTTTTCATTAATAAAGACAAGTGCTGGGAAGGGGATGAGTTTTTCTTTTAGATCACATGGAAAATTCATCTTCTCCGGGTGTCCCAGGGGATATGAGACTAGCAGAAGAGATCTATCCTGCTTCAAAGTTTGGCATATATCTGAGTACACAGATTTGGACTGTGCCAATCCCTGCCAATGACACTTGAGTCAGAACAGACTTAGCCTGATCTATGCCTCCAAAGCATAGCTTTCTGCAAAGGCTATGAACACTCATACTTTGACTTGTAAATGGAACAAATTTCCTCTGACATCATGAAGAAAGAACTGGGGGCTTGTGCCTGCCTGCATCCCCTTCATGTCATTTTAATAGAGTCGCTTTTAAGAGCATAAACACTTGTTCAAAATTAGTACAAATGTTTCCTTCATCGGCTTGCTCTGACACTAATGGGTAAACCATATTTCCATGGTGCACATCCAGCATTCTCACTGCACGGCTCTCCTGTCACTAACAGCAGCTGATGCGTTCAAATGAACAATTGGCAATAAATAAAAATGACAAGAGCAAATTACAAAAGCGGGAGCTGTGGTCTGGGGAATACTCACAAGCCAGAGAGGCATTACAGTCCTTTCCCCTTTAGTTTGCTAGTATCCACTAACACCCAGTTTGTCAAGTTGGGCTGACTCTTTCTTGTCCTTGGGCCTGGAGGACTCCTACAGAACTGCAGGGCTTGCAGCCAGTAGGAGATCCCCCTCCCCTTTCCGTGGGCTGGTGTTTATTTCTTTCCTACAAGTTTGCTCCCCACTCACATACCTTTTTCTTCACAGTTTTCTCATCTGTCCTAATTTGTAAAAATTGAAAGGTCTTCAGTGCAATCAGCTCTTGACCTATCCGCATAAGCAACTTCATAGTGCAGTGCAGCATGCACATATTTGTATGGTAATATTTCTAATTGGCAGTGTTTGGCTTTACCCATTAATAACACTGTAATATCTTCCAATACTATGTCAGCATTTTGACCCAGAGAACTTTCCGTTCAGTCCTTCAGAGCTCCATGCAAAAGCTATCCAGGACAGACGTGAATTGAATGTTGTCATTAAGGAAGCTTTTAGTCTGTCATTGCTGTTTTGAGCACTGAGGTATGTGGAAGAGCAGAACACCATTTTCATGAACTGGTCTGGACTCAGCTTCTAAAAAAGGTTTGCCACTCTGGGCATGAGCTCGAGAACCTATGTGTTCCCATCAGTTCCTCCACTGTGGCCAACAGTTCCGAGAAGCAAATAGTCTGCACTATCCCAAAATAAATGGCTTTCGCTTGTATTTCCCAATATCCACTTTTTCTCCAGCTGTCTTTGAGGAAGAAACCTCTCTGTTGAGACAGGCTGTCTGCACTACCTGTTGACACAGGCTGCCTGATCAATAGTTAGCATCCCAAGGATAAACTGAGCAATCCATGTGTGAATTTATAAGGCCATTTCATAACTTCCTTCAGGTTCATTACCATGAGTCCTCCGTGCCACAATGCATGCAAAAATTGGGGAATACTTTGGCAGCTGAAGCACTAAAATGATTATCCTTAGTGAAGAACCAGTATTGTCCTTGTATCCTTTCTCTTCTCAGGGAGTTCTATTGTCTGTTTTGGTAGTTTATAAGGTAGGGGGGATATGGATTGATTTGTTTTGCTTTTTCAGAAAGCAAACAAACAAACAGACAAAAAACAACAACAACAGAAACACCGTGTAGCTTTCAGGGGCCGAAGTATGCAATCTGCCATTGACAACAGCAAGAGTGGTAGTAGGTAATAAGAACAAGCTACTAACATGCAGACTTATACAGGCATATAACTAGGTCCTATTTGGGATTCTCAAGTTAACTAATATTAAGTGCCTAATGTTAGCCAGGATAGTTTTCAGAAATTTTAATTAAAATTTTAATTAAACTTGATTTCTGGAAGCAGGTTGTTAAATCAATGCTTGCCATTGAAAATAAAAATACAAAACAAAACAAAATAAAATAAAATCCAGAACCACCTGAAACATCCTTAGAGTCCTTGATAAGAAACTCATTACAATATTTGGCATATATACTGTTCATGCATTTACTTCTCTAGATCCCAATGAAGAGCAGATTTTCAGGCTTGTTTCTGTGTAATCACTTGACTTTTTCATGCTATTAAAGCAGCACGGAAATTATTTTAACTTGTCAAGTTTTGGCATGGCATTTAAAAGATATTAAGCAAAATTTTTCTGCTAATGTGTCTTAATATGCCTTTCAGCACCCCACATTTCTGAGTTTTAATGATACCACATGCAGACAAATAATCCAACAGAAGAGTTAAAATATACTCATTAATAAGGAGGTGGAGGGAGAAAGACACACAACTAGTCAGTAGTTAACACCATTACATATTAGTACCTACCAGGGCAAATTAGTTCCTGCTAAGGGTAGTAAGTATTTATAGTGCGTTATTTCACCACTGGGAGATGTCATCAAGGCCTCAGTGGAAACTGTCAAGTGATGAACACAAGAACCATCCTAAGAGGCTAGAATATGCTTCATCTCTTACCAGTTCTGCATGAATTTAACAAAGCTTCCCTGACTTACATCTGGGAAAGGATTACACAAAAGGAGTGAGGGTGGACACTTTTATTATCATACCTTGAAAGTGAACTCACAAAGAAAAAAGCAGGAAAAAGGGAAGATTAATTTGCTCTCAAAGACTTTTGATTAGAACAGATATTTCCAATTACATGTGATTGTTTTATCTGAATATTATATGTATCAAAGTCATTTAATCTGTCAGTCAGATCAGGTCTTCATCTCACATCTGGAGGAGGAAAAACAAACAAGAGAATAGAAGGTGCTGTTCTCAATTACAGTCCTGTAGGCAAATAATAATTATTGATTTTCCTATTATGGAGGAAGAGGATGCAAAATGATCCACAGAAATGGCCTATTAGAAACACTGATGTATGAATTTAAGTTTAGACATCAATAAATTACATTTCCTTAAAGTAACAGGCAGAACTGCTTCTGTCCTTATTTTTTTTTCAACTTTGCCTTAACAAAAACAAACAAACAACAAAAAAAAATCACTTCAACATGGAAGATATTCAAACAGTGGGGAAAAAATATATATATAAATGTTTCCATTGAAATTTCTGGCATTTCTTTAAAAAGTACTGCACCTCAACCCTCCGCCAATCCAAACCAAATAAATTGCTTTTGGAAAACAAAACAAATTCTGGTTTTGTTCTTTTACTCTCTGCACTTGTGTTTATTTATTTATTTATTAAGAGAAGAAACAAATATTTCTACCAGAAAGTGACTTTAGGATTGTCAATTTTTTGGCCATAGCTAAGTCATAGCTTTTGATTATACATAATAGGAAAACTTTTAGAAACTCCTGAACCATCATCTTCAGTGCATCAGAGGAAAATGTACTGGTAATTTTTAGATTTCTGGGTTGTAGCTCAATTTTAGCTTCACCCCTGATCAGGTCCTAAGATAATAAAATCTGACTGCTGGCATTTAGACAAGGTGCCAGCATACGGAAACCAGCTTCTGCTATATTGCATAGGAAGAGCAAAAACTGGCAAGAGTCGTAGGCTAGAAAGCACGCAGCAGAGCTGAGTTCCAGCACAAAATTCTACAGGAGGATTTTTTAGGTCACCTTCATTGCTGTTAAAGCTAGCATTTCATGAAATGGAGCTTCGCAGGCCTTCAACAGTTTTCAGCCAACAGGTAGATTCAACTCTTAAGAGATAGAAAAAGATAACTAAGAAATACTAGTCGTTGCCATTACACTTAAGTAGCTAACCAGAAGCCTGCACTAGCAAAGGAAAATCTGCATGGGACCACAAACTCATAAGGCTGAGGAGCTAAGCTCTTGTATAAGAGCAGAAGACACAGCATAGCTGCCTGGAGCCACATCAGTTGCAGCTTTGCACAACAGAAGCCTTCTGCTCTTTCCTCGTCCCTGTTGCTGCAGCACAGACTTCTCTGGACTGCTGTCAGAAAGAAAGTCATCTTGCCAAGAAATTATTCCCTTTTACCATGACAGAGCATCTGCTGAGCAACCTCTCCAAACCATGGGTCTGGCAAAGCAGCAACCTGACCAGGAATCCCATCTCAAGTCTTTGCTGTGCCCATACCTCACTGGAATGAACAAATAACTATTGCTTCTACATAAATTACCAGCAGATTATACAGGCTGCTGGGTACAGACATTCCTCACATCTCATAGTCCTGCTAAGGACTACAGCCTTGTAGAAAGGAAACCAAAATCAAACACTCTGCCATTTAATGAAACTCAATGGTTTCACTGTGCCCACCCACAGCGGGGCCAATCCAAACTTGTCTGAGTTCAGGATTGATGTCGGCCTTACACACAATGTGTAGGTAAACTTGGCAACCTGCTGCTTTTCAAAGACTTAGGGCAAGTCAGCTGGATGCTCTTGTTGGGAGACAATGTAGCCTCTTTGAACTAATCATTGGAGCAGAGGTCACCTTAATGTGCAAATAGCCTTTTACTGTCTTTCATAGGTGCTCTGTCCCAACTTATTTAAATAGGAGTGAAAGGCTCTTTTTTGGTCATTTACTTTATTCTATGGCAGAAGATGGGATTTTCAACTTCTCCACAGATTCTATTCAAATACACAAACTTAAAAACTGGTTTAGCAGTTACTGAACTTTCTATAGAAATACCAGGTGATGGAGGATTTACCACATCTTTTGGCACATAACTGATTTATCAAACTTCCTTAGGAAAAAATAATAATAAAAACCCCACCTGCAATTTAATATTCACAGACTTCCAGCTTCTGTGTCTGGGACTGGTTCCTGCAATCTCTTTATCTACTCAGTTACACATCCAAATTTTCTGCCTGAACGTCTGTTTATTGGCAGTGCTCAAGTCCCCCAGTTAATCTTTTCTTTCACAAAAATAAGTTTATCTAGATCCTGTATTATCAGGCTGCTAGGAATATTTTCCATATGTGAAAATGACACCAACTTTAAATTGTAGGTGCAATGGTCAGCGCCACCAAAAGCCAGGCCATTCATAAGATGTTTCTCATGGTTTAAAATTGTGCCAGATTTAACTAATGTCATAGAAAAAAAAAAAAAACAACTGCTTAACCATGTAGATTCTTGCGGCAAAGTCTGTAGGAAGAGGTAAGGTTTTTAATTAGATGTGATATAGCTGGAAAATAGCGGGCACGTGCTGTCAGGCACATGAGCCCTTTGTCAGATGTGAAATACAAGTAAAACACTTCAGGCTAAATACAGGTCGAGAACAAGTTGCTTTGAGTTTATTATGTTAATCAGTCAATTTGAGAGAAAGGTGTGCTTTGTGTTGTAATTCCTCAGCTCATCACAAGTGGAAGAGTTCTTAAATTCCAATGTGCTGATATGCCTAGGACATACTTTATTTTACATTTTGCTCATCATTCAGCCTAATAAGGAAAACACCCAGGAAGTGAAACAGAGTAGAAGCAAAGTTCAGTTGATGCCTATCGCGGTGCTGGAGTGTCTGGTTGCAGACACGGTACTTGGGAATGCAGACATCATCAGTGACTTCAAATACCTTCCTTACCCTCCCATAACAAAACTGTATTCACTGGCCATAAAAGAGACATCAAGGAAACTGTTCCACCAAATACTGGTTTGGTGATAATCTAAATGGACAAGCCTAAATTCACTTTACTGGCTTCACAGACACTAATTTTAAAATAACGTGATCTGTATATTTTAAGGGCAGGGAGACCCATTAGATCATCTGCTCTGACCTCCTGCAGAGCTGCACGTTGTATTGTTTAATAAAAGCCAACTGTACAGAGCAGGTGCTCTAAGCTTGGCCCCTTCATTTCTCAGCCTCCTGTTCTTTTCCACAGTTACTTAAATATTTGCATGTTGTAATGCTATACAATATGCAGACAACGTCCTGATCTGAACTCCTTCAGGGTGCCAGTATCAGAAAAGCAAATATTTATACAAATGGTTGTGATAGTTAGGGTAAATAATGAGGCAATAACTGCAGAACAGAGAGATATTTCCTGGAGGTTTAATGCCTAGCCAGGAGGAACTGATGCCCTGAACTGATCTTGGTCAGTTATTAAATGTCTTACCATCGTCTATAAATAGATCATTGTCACTATTGTTATATAATGAAAACAGAACATTCAGTATACATTTAGAGCACTTTGGCATATGGCTTTGTTTCTGTGTCACAATTAGCACATACATCATGGACAATAAGTTTTTGCAAGATTCCAGCCCTGAGTAGTTGGATCATTTCTCAAAAAAACATTTCATGTCAAAATTCCTCATTGGCTCATGAGCCTCTTGCTCTGAATGACCTGCTGCTTTCCTGAAAACAGGAAAAAAGGAGACTGAAGGAAGGGCTTTGTCCTGAGGTCCCATTTCTGTCTCTCTGAGTAATGTTACTGCAGGACCTATGGGTCACCTGGCAACATTAAGTGAGTATTTAATTATCCCTGGGAAATGTGGTGTCCCATTGCCGTGGCACTGATGAGCAAAACACATAAGACTCACAGATGAATTTGAAAAGCAAATTCTTAAAGGCTTGGACATTTCTCTGAGCCTAGTCTGGAGAAATCTTTTGTGCCTCTGCCAGTAAGACTGTTTCACAATTTTTCGGTGTTCTGCCTGTTGCTTTGATCTCTTTTTTGTTTCCATCCCTGCCTAATCTTGCTGGTCACAGGAAGAAATGAAACCAAAAAAATGTTATCTCTAAACCAGCAACAAAACCTCCAGAGTTATAAACCCTGTCACATTGCTGGAATCAATGCATTTTTGTACATCACTCAAGAAGCAGTCTTTGAAAGTCTTTAGGTTCATTTGGATCCAGACGGTGAAGAGCTGTTATACACCTTGACCTGAACCAATACCCCCTCTATCACAATATGGAAGGACCAGAGTCTTTTTCTATGTGCAACCTCCTTTATTAGTTTCAGACCATTTGAGGATCTGGGTCAGGCAAGACAACTCTGATACCATTTCCTGTCCCTTTTTTCCCCAGAATCAGCCAGTCCAGGTCCAGAGCTCAAAGTCAGAAGCAGAATAGATAGGAAAGAAATGCAGAAAACATTCATCTCTCAACATTAAGTCAGAAGTTCTCAATTTACTTTCAGGATGGCATGACTGAACTCTTGGAAACATGCAGGTACATACCCTGTGGGTACAGAGAGATTTGTCATTTTTATAGAAGGCTGAAATATATTTGGAAGCTGTAAGATTGTGGCCATCCTATATCACAGGCCGTTTCATAAAAAAAAAAAAACACCGTAGTGGTCCATTTATAGAAATAACACACTGCACTCTAGCTGATGTGGGTAAAACCAAATACACTCCCTGCCTTCCTAAAACAACACAAACAACATGGCCTTCCACCCCCCGAAGGGCCATTTACATAAGAGAAATAAAACTAAAGAGAAAAACATTGTCCTGGAGGAGGAAGTCAGGGACACAGAAGCAATGTTTCCAACGCAGAGCTCCAACCCAGAGTACCACCCCATTTGGGGGGGTGGTAGACTGAAGAAGGCAGCAACCAATGGGAATACTTTGTGGCTATGTAATTTGCTAAACCGAGGCGCACATAAGGAGGAAGGTTGATGGAGGACAGACATCTATTTTATAAAGGAAACTTGAATCCCATTGGAATAGCCACAGTGGAACAAATCCAGCCAGGAGAAGCAGAAAAGGGGTCATGAATAACAGGAATCCCTGGTCAAGCAGCAAGAGACTGCTGCAAAACCTATCTGAATAGTAGGAGGTTTCCAAAAGGAGATAAATACAAGCCCACAAGGTCCCCAGGTTTCCAGGACCACCAAGGATGCCTATAGCCATCCAGCTTACTCTCGAAACATCATTTGACATCACTTCCAGATCCTTCTGCTCTTCTCATTTGATTTGTGACTGTCAGTAGTGTCCAGAGCCATCTCTCCAGTGTTTTGCAGTTGCTATCACACTTTGCCCATCACTGCAGAACATAAAAACTTCATCTTAGCCCTCTTTTACATCATAGCAATTCTACTCTCTCCCTACTGCTTGTACTAACACTCTCTTCACATTGAAATTTTGAGCATGTTTAATAATAAAAGTTCACTCTCCATATGACATGCAGAGAGAAATTGTCTTTGTTGCCTGGATCAATCTCCCCACAAAGCACTAAATATCATAGCATCTTAAGAAAACTTGCAATAGAGACCTAATTTTTTAACACAGGCAGGAGAAAATATGTTGAACATTTACAGATATATGTGAAGTTTTAAGTGAAATTATTTTTTCCAAGTGCAATCACATGAGTGTATTATTACTTCCATAATGACCCACTTGAAACTACATTGATATGAACTTGACCAATATATTTCAACAGTATTTTCCTGGTGGCATCTAGCTGCTAGACTGCATTCATATCTACATGAATGAGTCCATTGCAGGATGTCCCTGATAAGAAGAACTACCGTATGTATAATATATAAACAGGCCTGATTGTAAAGAACAAGGTATTTTGGGGGGATACATTTAGGTGTGTGTACCCTTAGCTGTTTTCTGGAATGGTCTATTTTTCACCTGTTCCAAATTCATAAGAAACATTATTCAGATAATCTATGTCAATAAAAAGATTTGCCAAGAATAAAATGAAACACAACATATAGGCTTCCAACAGCATCTTTTACTGAAGGATGTTCCTTTTTGAAGGATGCCTAGACTGCTAAGAGTCTGAAAGGCATTATTCTTACAAGAACTTTCAATCTGAGAAGTCATCCTTCATCTTGGGAATTTGTTTCAGATGGGGACCAAGCAATAATAGCTGTCCTCCTCCACAGACTTGTCTGGTAATAAGAAACATATGCACAGCTGGAAGGGTGTGAGGTTGGGATAGGACTGGTGGTGGAGATGTGCACGTTCAAGAGCAGATGGAACACTGCTTTTTATTAAGAGAGAAGAAGTAGATTCAAAACACCTGGCAGAAAGGTGCTTAGTTTTCCCTTCAGTCTCATGAAAGCCATTGTGACAGTGGAAGCACTTACATGAAAAATAACTCAAAAGTAAAGGGGAAAAGTGTAAATAGGACAAAAGATTGGAAACTAAGGAGCTTTCTTTAATAACTGTGAGAGGCTGGGTAATTAAACAGAACTGATGCTACCTAACTGCACTGTGAATATGCAAGTTTTCAAATCGTAAAAGATTAGCTTAATTTGGAAAAGATGTATCATATTATTATCTTGGAAGACATCTAACAATTTTAGAAAGCCATTAACCACTTGGAGACTATATCTTTCCAATGTCCACACCTACGGAGTTACCTAATTTATCACCCCTAGAAACAACCCAAATAAAAGATGGCAAACATAAAACAGCCAGTGGGCCAATCCTTTGCATTTAAGAGGTTGTGAGAACCTGGGCACCAGTTTCCTGAGGCAGAATATCATTTATCATCAGAAAACAAAGCAGATTTTTATCGAGCTAGACAACAGTTGGAAATAGCTGGGAAGTAGTTGTAACGGAGATAACTAGCTAGAATTCCATAGAAGAGGCTGAATCAGGAATTCTTGCTTGTACAGAAACTTCTGTGATATAAAGATTTCCATAAAATGGCAAGCACCACCCTGAAAGGAAACTAAGCAGAATGCCTTTGATGAAAAAGGAATTGATAGAAAGAAAAAAATACAAATTTCAAAAATAAACTTTTTTCAAGTTTGATGAAGGTTGCCTTGATTTTTTAAAGAAAAAAATATGAGTTGCAGGATAATCCCCAAATACTGATGAACACAACAGCATTACAAATAGAAAGCATTCAGCATGTTATGATCTTACCCTTTTCTTCCCCGGGCTTAAAAGACATGTACCACAAAGAAGTGATCACAGTAATGACTTAAAATTGCTTCAGGGACAGGTGTGAAGAATAGTTGGATGTTGCTCCCTCACCAATAGTCCTGTAACCTCAGAGCCAGTTGCCTGAGCTAACTCTGGTTCATGCACTCATAACTTGCTGTGATTGATATTGCACATTTCTTTGTCCTTATTACTGACCAAGGCCATAAATCCCAATTATGGAAGACAGTTGAGTTCAAGCTGCTGCCATATTTCACAGCAATGCTAACACAGAGGTTACCAAAGGTCACCTGGGCCAGAAAGCAGGACTACAGCACCGTAAACCTATATCTTCACTATTCCACTGCAACGCCTTGCAGGCTGAATGAGCTTTGATTACCCCCTATCAGAGCCCTAGGCCACATTCTTCTCGCAGAGCCAGGGACAGAAGCAGGATACCTGATCTCCTGTCTTGTGAGTTGTGAAACGCTCTGGCAAAGTGTGTGCCAGTCCCCTTTCTGGAGGCTAAATGAAGTGGCAGCCATTCCTACAGCTCAGGCAGCTGAAGGGTGAGCCATCGTAAGGGGACAGGGAGTCCTGTGAATATATAAATCAGTTCAGCAGTTGGCCTGTACAAAGGAAGACTACTTTTTTTGTACAAAGGAAGACTACTTTTTTCTTTTTTTTTTTTTAGTGATAATACTTATTCCCTTGTTTCATTCAAACTCTGAAGACCTACCCATTTAAATGTACCAAATGTGTATTGAAAGTCTGCTGAGTTAAAAACACCAAAGCTCTAGTCAGTGATAGATAGAATTGCTTTGAGACACGCCTAAAAACACTCACAGAAATTTTAATGTGTGATTTCTAAAATACAGTAGCAGTAAGGATTTAAACAAACAAACAAACCAAAACAAAACAAAACAAAAAAATGCCCCAAACCCCTAATTACTGAATTCTTTTACATCTTTGCCTATGTGGTAATATCTACACCATCACACTCCTTCAGATTATAACGACAACCAGAAGCAGATACCAAAAAGCTCAGCATGTTTCAGCTGCTTCACATCAACCTCAGAAGCCAATTTCCCTGGAGTTTGTGAGGAGAAGGTGTAATCCCATCATCTGTGATGCCGAACACAGCATGCACTAACACAGCATGCACTGCAGCTTACGTAGAAGGAGATGGACAGTAACCCAGTAACAAAAGCAGTTCAACCATCCTGGACTGGAGCACTACTCATGTTGAATAGCTTCTCAGACCTGCAGAGCACATGCCAAAAAAAGAAAAAAAAAAAAAAGTCAATTCCTTTATGTTTTATGAACACCCCTCCAAAGGTCAGTCAGTATGCATAGGTAACTGGGCACATGAAGACTGGAAAAGCTTCTTCCATTACAACTAGAAGCTGAAAGGAACTCCGCATGAGCATCCAGGCACATTTCTTCTGCATTGGCTGTAGAACGAGTAAAGTTTCTACATAGGAATTCTGCTAAGAAACATGGGATGTGCAAGGCTGGGTTTCACAGCAGCTGGCATACTCAATGAGTTTCAAGTGCAAAGATGTTCCTTCTGTTCAGTCTAAAGATGAATGTCTCCTATGATAAATCCCTATAACACATTAGTGGTAATTCTGTAAAGTAGACAACTATCTTGTTCTTTTTCTTGTATCTTTTCCCCAGGCACAAAGTGCATACATGATCTAAACAAAAGCTTTTGTTGTTATAATGAGGAGTCAAGATGAACCATCAAACATGCATACAGGCGTATCACACACCTTAGGTGAAGGATAAATCAAATTATTTACCTGGTCATCAGAATTTCCTTATGCATAAGACTATAGAAGACTCTGCCCCTGCATTGTAGATTTGGCTGGTATTCAAACTATGTATCCATCTCATTTCAGCCTGTTTGCTCTATTTATACCCCTTGAAGCAGAAGGCTCAGCATGCCCTACACTCTCTAAAGATTTGGGGATAGGAGGGTATATTCCCTTAATTATCATGTATCCCAGTGGTATATGTCACAAGCCAAAGAGCATAAAGCTCCTGGCCTGATTATCATTCACATGCTGTGTGGAATTTATTAAATTCCTTATCCCACAGCCATTTAATCAGTGGTATTATCGGAATGAGATATTTACCCCACTGGGTGGTATGGACTAGGGCAGGAAAGCCTGCCAGGAACAGCTTTGCAGATGCCTATTTATAAAGACAGTGTAATTTTCTTTCCCCCTCCCTTTCCTCAGTAGAACCAGTTAGTTAGAGCTCCAGCAACAGAGCAGGGTTTATTCCATGTCTTGTTTTCTGCAATAAATCTCTACTCCTGATGTGTTTTGATCCACAGCCAGTTTAATCTGCCTATTGACTGTTAAACTGTGTTTATTGTTTGCACAGGATCTTTAAGAATTAAACCTTTTTTTTCTCCTTCTCCCAGATCCACACTGGATTTTTAAAAGAGATTTAGAGCTGAGCACCTGAAAGAGCCATTTCCTTCTCAAAGCAAAGCTCTCACAGCATTAGCCCATCAGCACTGCCCCCAGCCTGGCTGTCTGTACCTGCTTTATGCAGATCCAGTCTCCTCACTCGGACAGACTACAGATTCCTTGCTGAGATTGCAAATTGCAACCAGCTATTGTTATTGCTTACATCTCAGCCTTGCCCTTACCTGTGACTTGGCCTCCAGAGCACCACAAATTTTTCTGTGCATAGTGCTCAGTGACAGTTTCTGTTCCTAATGTTGAAGGACTGTGTGCATCCCAACCTACTAAGCATCTAAAAGACAGGGATAAGTCATATGAATTGTTGTGCAGGGAGCCTAAACAGCTACCTTTCATATGATTTTCCAGAAAGATGTCCCAGCCTTTGCTTCCATTGGCTGTAGGTTCAGTTGAATTTATAATAGTATGCAGCATCTTTGCTCTTTTTCCCTGAAGGACTTGCATGTCTATTCAGATATCTGCAGAATGCTATATTAGATATATCTCCATACAGGACAGATTTCTGGAGCATGGATAAGCTGCTGTCCTGAAAGTTCACTTACCTTCATAAAACCTCAAGGGAACACTATGAGTAATAGAGGGGTGGAGAAACATCTGGTTAGCCAACATGTGGGCCATAGGAGTAATGAACACTGCTTTTTAATAGGTAAGTCTGCACCTGCATAAGATTTCCAGCTTCTGCACCAGCAATAGCTCCTGAGAGGGATAAATAATTAAGACAATAAGGCTGAGGTGGAAAATGGCTGCGATATTTGCTTTCCTTAAGAGTGCATTAGGGACATGCATAAAATCAGACACAGTCAAGTTTGCTCTAACTGAACTTTGATTGACCCCAGAAGCCCTCTTAAATGAACAGACTGGTGAACCTACCTTCTGTAATCTGAAAAGGAACTGGTTATTCTTTGGCTGGTCCTGAGGCCTTGTGATTCTGTCCTATTTGAAATACAAGAACCCTAAAAAACTATGATTCCATGACTACAAACTATGTGGGCCATCACCTCTGTGTTGCACAGCCATCTCACAAGATCTTGCTGTGCTCTATGGCTACCTCCATGTTGAGACATTTGCTACTCTAACATGGAAGCACAGTGCAAAGAAGACGTGAATCTGGGCCCTGGAAGAGCCTGGACACTGGTGCACCAAACCAGATGTGGTTCCTATTTCTGTACCTTATTTTTAAGGAAAAATACCATCGGCCTTCAGTTGAAATAGCCTCCCCCACATGAAAAATAGTACAGATGACACTGATCAACAGTTAAGTGGCTGACAGGTTTAGTTTCAAAAGCAAGCAAGTTAAAGTAGAGTCAAGTTGGGCAAGAAAGGACTTGAAGGGTAGACAGAAGTCACTTGCTAATGCACACTAAAATTATTTGAGTTTCTCCAAGAACAACACACTATGTTGTAAGCAAGAAGTCTTTTTCAATTTGTAAACCAAGTAATGCTGTAGTCCTTCTTTGCCTTCTGTGGAGCCAAACTGAAGTTAAATTTCTGACCTTCCTCCTCTTGAAGAGCCCAGCTGAGAAAAAGCACGTCAAAAGCCTGCAGGCTTTTCACCAGCGCTCTACATCCTTTTGTGCAGAGACACCAACACTGATCAGGTTTCACACCCATAAGAAACAGTCTGGAAGACATTCAAGAGCTGAGAAAAGCACTTCAGAGGATAGCTCATTATAAAGGTGCAGTGTGGCTGGAAAAGCAATGATGATGACCTCTTGAAAACTGTTCACACTTGTAGGTTTTAGCATGTCTAAGTCTGGGGTCAACATCTCTTTGCTCTGGGCAAACACAGAATTTATGAATGAGGGAGTCCAGGATAAAGAGCAGCAGACACAAATAAACAGGGAAGCAGCCGTAAACATTGCAGCAGTCTTTTCCTGTAGCTCCGCAACTGCCAAGAGTGCCAAAGTTAAGGGAAAACCTGAGTACCTAGTTGCCTCCCAAGCCAGGAATTGTAAGACATAGGTTTTATAGGTTCCTTTTCCATTAGTATATAACACACTTTCATTTCAGGAGCTCTGGCTCTATTTCCCATCTACTTCTCACCCTCAGCAATAATTATACAGGTGATGGTAGACAAGTGAATTGCTCTCTGCCTCAGTTTCCACATCTTTTAATTTTTGAAATATAACTCAGAACCACATTTAAACACGATCTTTTGCATATGTGCCCTCATCACTGAAAGTAATGAAAAACATCCAAAATAAACTAACCAAGCTCCACCCCAAACAGAAGCAAAACAGATACAGCATACCACAGAGTGTGAACTTAATTTCTGAATCCTGCATTCACATTTTAAGCAACTCAGTGTATAATTGGATCTTGAAAAGGAATTTTTACTCAATATAAAAAGTGAGATTAAGCAAATAATAATAAATAAGATTAATAATGATAACTATAATAATACCCTAAATAATAACTCCAATTTCAAATGAAACAGGGAAAGTGTTTTTTAAAAGAGCTAAAGATATTCTTTCCACCGATATTTAAGTACCGCAGAACTCAGATAATAGTCATCTGATATTTCAAACTGAGCATAATCAGGTGAAATATGTGGTTTCCTTACTGTACTAGGAAGATACATGATGAAAACATGCAAGATTCACAGGATGGCCACATCACACTCAACTAAGGAAAGATTTTTTCGCAATGCTTTTACCATGTTCTGATCAAATATACTTCAGTGCCTTCCAGGCTTTAACAGACTGCTTTAACTTATGCTAACAAAAATTCAGAGGTGGGACAGCGGCCCCAAAGCTATTACACAGGTGAAGTGACAAATATTGTCTTGCTTGCCAACAAAAAACCAAAAAAATTTTTTCTTCAAATCTTATGTACTTTTATGAATATTTAAATAGGCAATTTAGCTTTAACCAACAGTTTTCAAAATTAAGACTGCTGGTTTTGTTACCCAAAATGATAAACTGGGCACAGAAATGATTCATATTCTTTACTGCAGCTCTTGGCCTATATTTGCTGAGAAAGTAATTGTAAACATCTGTCCTGCAGGGTCACTGACTGACAGATCCATACTAACCTTCAGACATATTTATAGCCAAGGAGGTTTCCAAATGTAAAATGGTGCTCTGGGAGCATAGAGGCTGGCCGATTGCTAGTGAGTCACAGCTGAGAAATGCAGTACAGGTATGAGCTCATAAAACCTTCCACAACCTGCAGAATCTAGACGTGGAAACCATATCGAGGAAAAACCCCCGTGCCACATAAAGGCTGTCTGAATAGCACCAGCTAATTGCAAATCAGAGCTAGCCACTAAAAAAAGGAAGTATCTTTGTGAGGTACCATTGTGTGGAAATGAAATGGAAAACTGCAAGCTGGGAGGCTGAATAACCTGCATACAGAAGCACCATGGGAGTACTGTTCCTGCTGATAAAGGACAGGAAAGAAAAGATGGCCTTGCTTTTAGGAGAGAGTATGGAATTTGGAAACCCATGATTGAGTCCAGTTTTGCTGAAAGATTTCCTCTTTAAGTCTGAGCAAGTACCTCCAAGAACACACATGGACACAATTGAAAATGGAGCTTTTAGCCCTTTTCTACTTCTCAGCTACAACACTGTAAAGGTTAGAGGAAGGATAGAGCTTCAGGGTAGTAAGACCAGAGAAAACCCCTCACATTCAGGCAATCCATTTATTCAAAAGCTGAGTTTAAAATCTTGGCTCTGAAATGAACAAATGTTCTTTCTGGACTCTTCCAGCAAAATGGAAACCCTTGGAGTGAGACAGACCTGGAACCAGTCAGAGAGGTGTGAATAGAGTTTGTAAACATGCTCTCCCAATTATATTGCCATTTATAGAGAGCCTAACAGAGTGACTTGGGTAGCTGGCCAGCATAAACATGTATCATTCGTATTATAAAAGCACAACACTATGCTATGAAATGCCAGCTAGGATTAGGAAACCCAAATTAGTTTCACATATTGCTTTAGGAAGACTTTGACTGAGATCTGGAGTCTCAGTCTGGATCAGTTCTGATACCCATATTTTGATAACAACAGTGAAACTATAGTCTCAAAGAATGATTTGAGATCTGGAAAAATTGATTTGAAGTGAAAGGAATGCAAGATTCTTTTCCTAAATTGTGCTTTGATCCCAAAAAAGGCACAGGACAACACAGGGCAAAAAGACAATATCAGAATACTTCTCACTTTGGATAGCAGAGCCACAGGCAAATCCTGGACACTTACCAGCTTTC